>NC_091743.1:29421614-29730677 GCF_043380555.1 Nothobranchius furzeri
AGAAGTAGTCCAGTTACATCTTTGTGGGCTTATAACTTGGCTTCTGAATGTCCCAGAGAGGTCAGGTTTGTTTTAGTGTACTCCAATCAACAGCCCCTACAACCACAAAAAGGAATGGAGTCATTAGCACTTATGGTTTGTACATGGCACCCAGAATTATGTTGCACGAAGCACAATTTCACATCATTCTGGGTTCATTAGTGTGAAAACAAGGTCCAATCAGGCTGAAACGTTACAAGAAGGTAGAATCTATTGAGTTGTAAGTGATCTGAACGTTTCATGATGATAGCACTTTCCTAAGGGGGTCAAACCATGTCCCAAAGGTCACCGGATCTGGTGTCAATTTAAAGAAGTAGTCCAGTTACACATTTGTGGGCTCATAACTTGGCTTCTGAATGTCCTAGAGAGATCAGGTTTATTTTAGTGTACTCCAATCAACAGCCCCTACAACCACAAAAAGGAATGGAGCCATTAGCACTTATGGTTTGTAAATGGCACCCAGAATTATGTTGCACGAAGCACTATTTCACATCATTCTGGGTCCATTTGTGTGAAAACAAGGACCAATCAGGCTGAAACGTTACAGGAAGGTAGAATCTATTGAGTTGTAAGTGATCTGAACGTTTCATTATGATAGCACTTTCCTAAGGGGGTCAAACCATATCCCAAAGGTCACCGGATCTGGTGTCAATTTAAAGAAGTAGTCCAGTTACACATGTGTGGGCTTATAACTTGGCTTCTGAATGTCCTAGAGAGATTAGGTTTATTTTAGTGTACTCCAATCAACAGCCCCTACAACCACAAAAAGGAATGGAGTCATTAGCACTTATGGTTTGTAAATGGCACCCAGAATTATGTTGCACGAAGCACTATTTCACATCATTCTGGGTCCATTTGTGTGAAAACAAGGTCCAATCAGGCTGAAACGTCACAGGAAGGTAGAATCTATTGAGTTGTAAGTGATCTGAACATTTCATGATGATAGCCCTTTCCTAAGGGGGTCAAACCATGTCCCAAAGGTCACGGGATCTGGTGTCAATTTAAAGAAGTAGTCCAGTTACACATTTGTGGGCTTATAACTTGGCTTCTGAATGTCCTAGAGAGATCAGGTTTGTTTTAGTGTACTCAAATCAACAGCCCCTACAACCACAAAAAGGAATGGAGTCATTAGCACTTATGGTTTGTAAATGGCACCCAGAATTATGTTGCACGAAGCACAATTTCACATCATTCTGGGTCCATTTGTGTGAAAACAAGGTCCAATCAGGCTGAAACGCTACAAGAAGGTAGAATCTATTGAGTTGTATGTGATCTGAACGTTTCAAGATGATCGCACATTCCTATAGGGGGTAAAACCATGTCCCAAAGGTCACCGGGCCTGGTGTCACTTTAAAGAAGTAGTCCAGTTACATCTTTGTGGGCTTATAACTTGGCTTCTGAATGTCCTAGAGAGGTCAGGTTTGTTTTAGTGTACTCCAATCAACAGCCCCTACAACCACAAAAAGGAATGGAGTCATTAGCACTTATGGTTTGTACATGGCACCCAGAATTATGTTGCACGAAGCACAATTTCACATCATTCTGGGTTCATTAGTGTGAAAACAAGGTCCAATCAGGCTGAAACGTTACAAGAAGGTAGAATCTATTGAGTTGTAAGTGATCTGAACGTTTCATGATGATAGCACTTTCCTAAGGGGGTCAAACCATGTCCCAAAGGTCACCGGATCTGGTGTCAATTTAAAGTAGTAGTCCAGTTACACATTTGTGGGCTTTTAACTTGGCTTCTGAATGTCCTAGAGAGATCAGGTTTATTTTAGTGTAATTCAATCAACAGCCCCTACAACCACAAAAAGGAATGGAGTCATTAGCACTTATGGTTTGTAAATGGCACCCAGAATTATGTTGCACGAAGCACTATTTCACATCATTCTGGGTCCATTTGTGTGAAAACAAGGACCAATCAGGCTGAAATGTTACAGGAAGGTAGAATCTATTGAGTTGTAAGTGATCTGAATGTTTCATTATGATAGCCCTTTCCTAAGGGGGTCAAACCATGTCCCAAAGGTCACGGGATCTGGTGTCAATTTAAAGAAGTAGTCCAGTTACACCTTTGTGGGCTTATAACTTGGCTTCTGAATGTCCTAGAGAGGTTAGGTTTGTTTTAGTGTACTCCAATCTACAGCCCCTACAACCACAAAAAGGAATGGAGTCATTAGCACTTATGGTTTGTAAATGGCACCCAGAATTATGTTGCACGAAGCACAATTTCAAATCATTCTGGGTTCATTTGTGTGAAAACAAGGTCCAATCAGGCTGAAACGTTACAGGAAGGTAGAATCTATTGAGTTGTAAGTGATCTGAACGTTTAATGATGATAGCACTTTCCTAAGGGGGTCAAACCATGTCCCAAAGGTCACCGGATCTATTGTCAATTTAAAGAAGTAGTCCAGTTACACATTTGTGGGCTTATAACTTGGCTTCTGAATGTCCTAGAGAGATCAGGTTTATTTTAGTGTACTCCAATCAACAGCCCCTAAAACCACAAAAAGGAATGGAGTCATTAGCACTTATGGTTTGTAAATGGCACCCAGAATTATGTTGCACGAAGCACTATTTCACATCATTCTGGGTCCATTTGTGTGAAAACAAGGTCCAATCAGGCTGAAACGTTACAGGAAGGTAGAATCTATTGAGTTGTAAGTGATCTGAACGTTTCATGATGATAGCACTTTCCTAAGGGGGTCAAACCATGTCCCAAAGGTCACCGGATCTAGTGTCAATTTAAAGAAGTTGTCCAGTTACACATTTGTGGGCTTATAACTTGGCTTCTTAATGTCCTAGAGCGATCAGGTTTGTTTTAGTGTACTCCAATCAACAGCCCCTACAACCACAAAAAGGAATGGAGTCATTAGCACTTATGGCTTTTAAATGGCACCCAGAATTATGCTGCACGAAGCACAATTTCACAACATTCTGGGTTCATTTGTGTGAAAACAAGGTCCAATCAGGCTGAAACGTTACATGAAGGTAGAATCTATTGAGTTGTAAGTGATCTGAAGGTTTCATGATGATAGCACTTTCCTAAGGGGGTGAAACCATGTCTCAAAGGTCACCGGATCTGGTGTCAATTTAAAGAAGTAGTCCAGTTACACATTTGTGGGCTTATAACTTGGCTTCTGAATGTCCTAGAGCGATCAGGTTTGTTTTAGTGTACTCCAATCAACAGCCCCTAGAACCACAAAAAGGAATGGAGACATTAGCACTTATGGTTTTTAAATGGCACCCAGAATTATGTTGCACGAAGCACAATTTCACATCATTCTGGGTTCATTTGTGTGAAAACAAGGTCCAATCAGGCTGAAACGTTACAGGAAGGTAGAATCTATTGAGTTGTAAGTGATCTGAACGTTTCATGATGATAGCACTTTCCTAAGGGGGTCAAACCATGTCCCAAAGGTCACCGGATCTGGTGTCACTTTAACGAAGTAGTCCAGTTACACATTTGTGGGCTTATAACTTGGCTTCTGAATGTCCTAGAGAGATCAGGTTTGTTTTAGTGTACTCCAATCAACAGCCCCTACAACCACAAAAAGGAATGGAGTCATTAGCACTTATGGTTTGTAAATGGCACCCAGAATTATGTTGCACGAAGCACAATTTCACATCTTTCTTGGTCCATTACTGTTAAAACAAGGTCCAATCAGGCTGAAACATTACAGGAAGGTAGAATCTATTGAGTTGTAAGTGATCTGAACGTTTCAAGATGATCGCACATTCCTATAGGGGGTAAAACCATGTCCCAAAGGTCACCGGGTCTGGTGTAACTTTAAAGAAGTAGTCCAGTTACATCTTTGTGGGCTTATAACTTGGCTTCTGAATGTCCTAGAGAGGTTAGGTTTGTTTTAGTGTACTCCAATCAACAGCCCCTACAACCACAAAAAGGAATGGAGTCATTAGCACTTATGGTTTGTACATGGCACCCAGAATTATGTTGCACGAAGCACATTTTCACATCATTCTGGGTTCATTAGTGTGAAAACAAGGTCCAATCAGGCTGAAACGTTACAAGAAGGTAGAATCTATTGAGTTGTAAGTGATCTGAACGTTTCATGATGATCGCACATTCCTATAGGGGGTCAAACCATGTCCCAAAGGTCACCGGGCCTGGTGTCACTTTAAAGAAGTAGTCCAGTTACACATGTGTGGGCTTATAACTTGGCTTCTGAATGTCCTAGAGAGATTAGGTTTATTTTAGTGTACTCCAATCAACAGCCCCTAAAACCACAAAAAGGAATGGAGTCATTAGCACTTATGGTTTGTAAATGGCACCCAGAATTATGTTGCACGAAGCACTATTTCACATCATTCTGGGTCCATTTGTGTGAAAACAAGGTCCAATCAGGCTGAAACGTCACAGGAAGGTAGAATCTATTGAGTTGTAAGTGATCTGAACATTTCATGATGATAGCCCTTTCCTAAGGGGGTCAAACCATGTCCCAAAGGTCACGGGATCTGGTGTCAATTTAAAGAAGTAGTCCAGTTACACCTTTGTGGGCTTATAACTTGGCTTCTGAATGTCCTAGAGAGGTTAGGTTTGTTTAAGTGTACTCCAATCTACAGCCCCTACAACCACAAAAAGGAATGGAGTCATTAGCACTTATGGTTTGTAAATGGCACCCAGAATTATGTTGCACGAAGCACAATTTCACATAATTCTGGGTTCATTTGTGTGAAAACAAGGTCCAATCAGGCTGAAAAGTTACAGGAAGGTAGAATCTATTGAGTTGTAAGTGATCTGAAGGTTTCATGATGATAGCACTTTCCTAAGGGTGTGAAACCATGTCTCAAAGGTCACCGGATCTGGTGTCAATTTAAAGAAGTAGTCCAGTTACACATTTGTGGGCTTATAACTTGGCTTCTGAATGTCCTAGAGCGATCAGGTTTGTTTTAGTGTACTCCAATCAACAGCCCCTACAACCACAAAAAGGAATGGAGTCATTAGCACTTATGGTTTGTAAATGGCACCCAGAATTATGTTGCACGAAGGACTATTTCACATCATTCTGGGTCCATTTGTGTGAAAACAAGGTCCAATCAGGCTGAAACGTCACAGGAAGGTAGAATCTATTGAGTTGTAAGTGATCTGAACATTTCATGATGATAGCCCTTTCCTAAGGGGGTCAAACCATGTCCCAAAGGTCACGGGATCTGGTGTCAATTTAAAGAAGTAGTCCAGTTACACCTTTGTGGGCTTATAACTTGGCTTCTGAATGTCCTAGAGAGGTTAGGTTTGTTTAAGTGTACTCCAATCTACAGCCCCTACAACCAAAAAAAGGAATGGAGTCATTAGCACTTATGGTTTGTAAATGGCACCCAGAATTATGTTGCACGAAGCACAATTTCACATCATTCTGGGTTCATTTGTGTGAAAACAAGGTCCAATCAGGCTGAAACGTTACAGGAAGGTAGAATCTATTGAGTTGTAAGTGATCTGAAGGTTTCATGATGATAGCACTTTCCTAAGGGGGTGAAACCATGTCTCAAAGGTCACCGGATCTGGTGTCAATTTAAAGAAGTAGTCCAGTTACACATTTGTGGGCTTATAACTTGGCTTCTGAATGTCCTAGAGCGATCAGGTTTGTTTTAGTGTACTCCAATCAACAGCCCCTAGAACCACAAAAAGGAATGGAGACATTAGCACTTATGGTTTTTAAATGGCACCCAGAATTATGTTGCACGAAGCACAATTTCACATCATTCTGGGTTCATTTGTGTGAAAACAAGGTCCAATCAGGCTGAAACGTTACAGGAAGGTAGAATCTATTGAGTTGTAAGTGATCTGAACGTTTCATGATGATAGCACTTTCCTAAGGGGGTCAAACCATGTCCCAAAGGTCACCGGATCTGGTGTCACTTTAACGAAGTAGTCCAGTTACACATTTGTGGGCTTATAACTTGGCTTCTGAATGTCCTAGAGAGATCAGGTTTGTTTTAGTGTACTCCAATCAACAGCCCCTACAACCACAAAAAGGAATGGAGTCATTAGCACTTATGGTTTGTAAATGGCACCCAGAATTATGTTGCACGAAGCACAATTTCACATCTTTCTTGGTCCATTACTGTTAAAACAAGGTCCAATCAGGCTGAAACATTACAAGAAGGTAGAATCTATTGAGTTGTAAGTGATCTGAACGTTTCAAGATGATCGCACATTCCTATAGGGGGTAAAACCATGTCCCAAAGGTCACCGGGTCTGGTGTCACTTTAAAGAAGTAGTCCAGTTACATCTTTGTGGGCTTATAACTTGGCTTCTGGATGTCCTAGAGAGGTTAGGTTTGTTTTAGTGTACTCCAATCAACAGCCCCTACAACCACAAAAAGGAATGGAGTCATTAGCACTTATGGTTTGTACATGGCACCCAGAATTATGTTGCACGAAGCACAATTTCACATCATTCTGGGTTCATTAGTGTGAAAACAAGGTCCAATCAGGCTGAAACGTTACAAGAAGGTAGAATCTATTGAGTTGTAAGTGATCTGAACGTTTCATGATGATCGCACATTCCTATAGGGGGTCAAACCATGTCCCAAAGGTCACCGGGCCTGGTGTCACTTTAAAGAAGTAGTCCAGTTACACATGTGTGGGCTTATAACTTGGCTTCTGAATGTCCTAGAGAGATTAGGTTTATTTTAGTGTACTCCAATCAACAGCCCCTACAACCACAAAAAGGAATGGAGTCATTAGCACTTATGGTTTGTAAATGGCACCCAGAATTATGTTGCACGAAGCACTATTTCACATCATTCTGGGTCCATTTGTGTGAAAACAAGGTCCAATCAGGCTGAAACGTCACAGGAAGGTAGAATCTATTGAGTTGTAAGTGATCTGAACATTTCATGATGATAGCCCTTTCCTAAGGGGGTCAAACCATGTCCCAAAGGTCACGGGATCTGGTGTAAATTTAAAGAAGTAGTCCAGTTACACCTTTGTGGGCTTATAACTTGGCTTCTGAATGTCCTAGAGAGGTTAGGTTTGTTTAAGTGTACTCCAATCTACAGCCCCTACAACCACAAAAAGGAATGGAGTCATTAGCACTTATGGTTTGTAAATGGCACCCAGAATTATGTTGCACGAAGCACAATTTCACATCATTCTGGGTTCATTTGTGTGAAAACAAGGTCCAATCAGGCTGAAACGTTACAGGAAGGTAGAATCTATTGAGTTGTAAGTGATCTGAACGTTTAATGATGATAGCACTTTCCTAAGGGGGTCAAACCATGTCCCAAAGGTCACCGGATCTGGTGTCAATTTAAAGAAGTAGTCCAGTTACACATTTGTGGGCTTATAACTTGGCTTCTGAATGTCCTAGAGAGATCAGGTTTATTTTAGTGTACTCCAATCAACAGCCCCTACAACCACAAAAAGGAATGGAGTCATTAGCACTTATGGTTTGTAAATGGCACCCAGAATTATGTTGCACGAAGCACTATTTCACATCATTCTGGGTCCATTTGTGTGAAAACAAGGTCCAATCAGGCTGAAACGTTACAGGAAGGTAGAATCTATTGAGTTGTAAGTGATCTGAACGTTTCATGATGATAGCACTTTCCTAAGGGGGTCAAACCATGTCCCAAAGGTCACCGGATCTGGTGTCAATTTAAAGAAGTTGTCCAGTTACACATTTGTGGGCTTATAACTTGGCTTCTTAATGTCCTAGAGCGATCAGGTTTGTATTAGTGTACTCCAATCAACAGCCCCTACAACCACAAAAAGGAATGGAGTCATTAGCACTTATGGCTTTTAAATGGCACCCAGAATTATGATGCATGAAGCACAATTTCACATCATTCTGGGTTCATTTGTGTGAAAACAAGGTCCAATCAGGCTGAAACGTTACAGGAAGGTAGAATCTATTGAGTTGTAAGTGATCTGAAGGTTTCATGATGATAGCACTTTCCTAAGGGTGTGAAACCATGTCTCAAAGGTCACCGGATCTGGTGTCAATTTAAAGAAGTAGTCCAGTTACACATTTGTGGGCTTATAACTTGGCTTCTGAATGTCCTAGAGCGATCAGGTTTGTTTTAGTGTACTCCAATCAACAGCCCCTACAACCACAAAAAGGAATGGAGTCATTAGCACTTATGGTTTGTAAATGGCACCCAGAATTATGTTGCACGAAGGACTATTTCACATCATTCTGGGTCCATTTGTGTGAAAACAAGGTCCAATCAGGCTGAAACGTCACAGGAAGGTAGAATCTATTGAGTTGTAAGTGATCTGAACATTTCATGATGATAGCCCTTTCCTAAGGGGGTCAAACCATGTCCCAAAGGTCACGGGATCTGGTGTCAATTTAAAGAAGTAGTCCAGTTACACCTTTGTGGGCTTATAACTTGGCTTCTGAATGTCCTAGAGAGGTTAGGTTTGTTTAAGTGTACTCCAGTCTACAGCCCCTACAACCACAAAAAGGAATGGAGTCATTAGCACTTATGGTTTGTAAATGGCACCCAGAATTATGTTGCACGAAGCACAATTTCACATCATTCTGGGTTCATTTGTGTGAAAACAAGGTCCAATCAGGCTGAAACGTTACAGGAAGGTAGAATCTATTGAGTTGTAAGTGATCTGAAGGTTTCATGATGATAGCACTTTCCTAAGGGGGTGAAACCATGTCTCAAAGGTCACCGGATCTGGTGTCAATTTAAAGAAGTAGTCCAGTTACACATTTGTGGGCTTATAACTTGGCTTCTGAATGTCCTAGAGCGATCAGGTTTGTTTTAGTGTACTCCAATCAACAGCCCCTAGAACCACAAAAAGGAATGGAGACATTAGCACTTATGGTTTTTAAATGGCACCCAGAATTATGTTGCACGAAGCACAATTTCACATCATTCTGGGTTCATTTGTGTGAAAACAAGGTCCAATCAGGCTGAAACGTTACAGGAAGGTAGAATCTATTGAGTTGTAAGTGATCTGAACGTTTCATGATGATAGCACTTTCCTAAGGGGGTCAAACCATGTCCCAAAGGTCACCGGATCTGGTGTCACTTTAACGAAGTAGTCCAGTTACACATTTGTGGGCTTATAACTTGGCTTCTGAATGTCCTAGAGAGATCAGGTTTGTTTTAGTGTACTCCAATCAACAGCCCCTACAACCACAAAAAGGAATGGAGTCATTAGCACTTATGGTTTGTAAATGGCACCCAGAATTATGTTGCACGAAGCACAATTTCACATCTTTCTTGGTCCATTACTGTTAAAACAAGGTCCAATCAGGCTGAAACATTACAAGAAGGTAGAATCTATTGAGTTGTAAGTGATCTGAACGTTTCAAGATGATCGCACATTCCTATAGGGGGTAAAACCATGTCCCAAAGGTCACCGGGCCTGGTGTCACTTTAAAGAAGTAGTCCAGTTACATCTTTGTGGGCTTATAACTTGGCTTCTGAATGTCCTAGAGAGGTTAGGTTTGTTTTAGTGTACTCCAATCAACAGCCCCTACAACCACAAAAAGGAATGGAGTCATTAGCACTTATGGTTTGTACATGGCACCCAGAATTATGTTGCACGAAGCACAATTTCACATCATTCTGGGTTCATTAGTGTGAAAACAAGGTCCAATCAGGCTGAAACGTTACAAGAAGGTAGAATCTATTGAGTTGTAAGTGATCTGAACGTTTCATGATGATCGCACATTCCTATAGGGGGTCAAACCATGTCCCAAAGGTCACCGGGCCTGGTGTCACTTTAAAGAAGTAGTCCAGTTACACATGTGTGGGCTTATAACTTGGCTTCTGAATGTCCTAGAGAGATTAGGTTTATTTTAGTGTACTCCAATCAACAGCCCCTACAACCACAAAAAGGAATGGAGTCATTAGCACTTATGGTTTGTAAATGGCACCCAGAATTATGTTGCACGAAGCACTATTTCACATCATTCTGGGTCCATTTGTGTGAAAACAAGGTCCAATCAGGCTGAAACGTCACAGGAAGGTAGAATCTATTGAGTTGTAAGTGATCTGAACATTTCATGATGATAGCCCTTTCCTAAGGGGGTCAAACCATGTCCCAAAGGTCACGGGATCTGGTGTCAATTTAAAGAAGTAGTCCAGTTACACCTTTGTGGGCTTATAACTTGGCTTCTGAATGTCCTAGAGAGGTTAGGTTTGTTTAAGTGTACTCCAATCTACAGCCCCTACAACCACAAAAAGGAATGGAGTCATTAGCACTTATGGTTTGTAAATGGCACCCAGAATTATGTTGCACGAAGCACAATTTCACATCATTCTGGGTTCATTTGTGTGAAAACAAGGTCCAATCAGGCTGAAACGTTACAGGAAGGTAGAATCTATTGAGTTGTAAGTGATCTGAACGTTTAATGATGATAGCACTTTCCTAAGGGGGTCAAACCATGTCCCAAAGGTCACCGGATCTGGTGTCAATTTAAAGAAGTAGTCCAGTTACACATTTGTGGGCTTATAACTTGGCTTCTGAATGTCCTAGAGAGATCAGGTTTATTTTAGTGTACTCCAATCAACAGCCCCTACAACCACAAAAAGGAATGGAGTCATTAGCACTTATGGTTTGTAAATGGCACCCAGAATTATGTTGCACGAAGCACTATTTCACATCATTCTGGGTCCATTTGTGTGAAAACAAGGTCCAATCAGGCTGAAACGTTACAGGAAGGTAGAATCTATTGAGTTGTAAGTGATCTGAACGTTTCATGATGATAGCACTTTCCTAAGGGGGTCAAACCATGTCCCAAAGGTCACCGGATCTGGTGTCAATTTAAAGAAGTTGTCCAGTTACACATTTGTGGGCTTATAACTTGGCTTCTTAATGTCCTAGAGCGATCAGGTTTGTATTAGTGTACTCCAATCAACAGCCCCTACAACCACAAAAAGGAATGGAGTCATTAGCACTTATGGCTTTTAAATGGCACCCAGAATTATGATGCATGAAGCACAATTTCACATCATTCTGGGTTCATTTGTGTGAAAACAAGGTCCAATCAGGCTGAAACATTACATGAAGGTAGAATCTATTGAGTTGTAAGTGATCTGAAGGTTTCATGATGATAGCACTATCCTAAGGGGGTGAAACCATGTCTCAAAGGTCACCGGATCTGGTGTCAATTTAAAGAAGTAGTCCAGTTACACATTTGTGGGCTTATAACTTGGCTTCTGAATGTCCTAGAGCGATCAGGTTTGTTTTAGTGTACTCCAATCAACAGCCCCTAGAACCACAAAAAGGAATGGAGACATTAGCACTTATGGTTTTTAAATGGCACCCAGAATTATGTTGCACGAAGCACAATTTCACATCATTCTGGGTTCATTTGTGTGAAAACAAGGTCCAATCAGGCTGAAACGTTACAGGAAGGTAGAATCTATTGAGTTGTAAGTGATCTGAACGTTTCATGATGATAGCACTTTCCTAAGGGGGTCAAACCATGTCCCAAAGGTCACCGGATCTGGTGTCACTTTAACGAAGTAGTCCAGTTACACATTTGTGGGCTTATAACTTGGCTTCTGAATGTCCTAGAGAGATCAGGTTTGTTTTAGTGTACTCGAAATCAACAGCCCCTACAACCACAAAAAGGAATGGAGTCATTAGCACTTATGGTTTTTAAATGGCACCCAGAATTATGGTGCACGAAGCACAATTTCACATCATTCTGGGTTCATTTGTGTGAAAACAAGGTCCAATCAGGCTGAAACGTTACAGGAAGGTAGATTCTATTGAGTTGTAAGTGATCTGAACGTTTCATGATGATAGCACTTTCCTAAGGGGGTCAAACCATGTCCCAAAGGTCACCGGATCTGGTGTCAATTTAAAGAAGTAGTCCAGTTACACATTTGTGGGCTTATAACTTGGCTTCTGAATGTCCTAGAGAGATCAGGTTTGTTTTAGTGTACTCCAATCAACAGCCCCTACAACCACAAAAAGGAATGGAGTCATTAGCACTTATGGTTTTTAAATGGCACCCAGAATTATGGTGCACGAAGCACAATTTCACATCATTCTGGGTTCATTTGTGTGAAAACAAGGTCCAATCAGGCTGAAACGTTACAGGAAGGTAGAATCTATTGAGTTGTAAGTGATCTGAACGTTTCATGATGATAGCACTTTCCTAAGGGGGTCAAACCATGTCCCAAAGGTCACCGGATCTGGTGTCAATTTAAAGAAGTAGTCCAGTTACACATTTGTGGGCTTATAACTTGGCTTCTGAATGTCCTAGAGAGATCAGGTTTGTTTTAGTGTACTCCAATCAACAGCCCCTACAACCACAAAAAGGAATGGAGTCATTAGCACTTATGGTTTGTAAATGGCACCCAGAATTATGTTGCACGAAGCACAATTTCACATCATTCTGGGTCCATTTGTGTGAAAACAAGGTCCAATCAGGCTGAAACGCTACAAGAAGGTAGAATCTATTGAGTTGTAAGTGATCTGAACGTTTCAAGATGATCGCACATTCCTATAGGGGGTAAAACCATGTCCCAAAGGTCACCGGGCCTGGTGTCACTTTAAAGAAGTAGTCCAGTTACATTTTTGTGGGCTTATAACTTGGCTTCTGAATGTCCTAGAGAGGTTAGGTTTGTTTTAGTGTACTCCAATCAACAGCCCCTACAACCACAAAAAGGAATGGAGTCATTAGCACTTATGGTTTGTACATGGCACCCAGAATTATGTTGCACGAAGCACAATTTCACATCATTCTGGGTTCATTAGTGTGAAAACAAGGTCCAATCAGGCTGAAACGTTACAAGAAGGTAGAATCTATTGAGTTGTAAGTGATCTGAACGTTTCATGATGATCGCACATTCCTATAGGGGGTCAAACCATGTCCCAAAGGTCACCGGGCCTGGTGTCACTTTAAAGAAGTAGTCCAGTTACACCTTTGTTGGCTTATAACTTGGCTTCTGAATGTCCTAGAGAGATCAGGTTTGTTTTAGTGTACTCCAATCAACAGCCCCTACAACCACAAAAAGGAATGGAGTCATTAGCACTTATGGTTTGTAAATGGCACCCAGAATTATGTTGCACGAAGCACAATTTCACATCATTCTGGGTCCATTTGTGTGAAAACAAGGTCCAATCAGGCTGAAACGTTACAAGAAGGTAGAATCTATTGAGTTGTAAGTGATCTGAACGTTTCATGATGATCGCACATTCCTATAGGGGGTCAAACCATGTTCCAAAGGTCACCGGGCCTGGTGTCACTTTAAAGAAGTAGTCCAGTTACACATTTGTGGGCTTATAACTTGGCTTCTGAATGTCCTAGAGAGGTCAGGTTTGTTTTAGTGTACTCCAATCAACAGCCCCTACAACCACAAAAAGGAATGGAGTCATTAGCACTTATGGTTTGTAAATGGCACCCAGAATTATGTTGCACGAAGCACAATTTCACATCATTCGGGGTCCATTTGTGTGAAAACAAGGTCCAATCAGGCTGAAATGTTACAGGAAGGTAGAATCTATTGAGTTGTAAGTGATCTGAACGTTTCATTATGATAGCCCTTTCCTAAGGGGGTCAAACCATGTCCCAAAGGTTACGGGATCTGGTGTCAATTTAAAGAAGTAGTCCAGTTACACCTTTGTGGGCTTATAACTTGGCTTCTGAATGTCCTAGAGAGGTTAGGTTTGTTTTAGTGTACTCCAATCTACAGCCCCTACAACCACAAAAAGGAATGGAGTCATTAGCACTTATGGTTTGTAAATGGCACCCAGAATTATGTTGCACGAAGCACAATTTCAAATCATTCTGGGTTCATTTGTGTGAAAACAAGGTCCAATCAGGCTGAAACGTTACAGGAAGGTAGAATCTATTGAGTTGTAAGTGATCTGAACGTTTAATGATGATAGCACTTTCCTAAGGGGGTCAAACCATGTCCCAAAGGTCACCGGATCTATTGTCAATTTAAAGAAGTAGTCCAGTTACACATTTGTGGGCTTATAACTTGGCTTCTGAATGTCCTAGAGAGATCAGGTTTATTTTAGTGTACTCCAATCAACAGCCCCTAAAACCACAAAAAGGAATGGAGTCATTAGCACTTATGGTTTGTAAATGGCACCCAGAATTATGTTGCACGAAGCACTATTTCACATCATTCTGGGTCCATTTGTGTGAAAACAAGGTCCAATCAGGCTGAAACGTTACAGGAAGGTAGAATCTATTGAGTTGTAAGTGATCTGAACGTTTCATGATGATAGCACTTTCCTAAGGGGGTCAAACCATGTCCCAAAGGTCACCGGATCTGGTGTCAATTTAAAGAAGTTGTCCAGTTACACATTTGTGGGCTTATAACTTGGCTTCTGAATGTCCTAGAGCGATCAGGTTTGTTTTAGTGTACTCCAATCAACAGCCCCTAGAACCACAAAAAGGAATGGAGACATTAGCACTTATGGTTTTTAAATGGCACCCAGAATTATGTTGCACGAAGCACAATTTCACATCATTCTGGGTTCATTAGTGTGAAAACAAGGTCCAATCAGGCTGAAACGTTACAAGAAGGTAGAATCTATTGAGTTGTAAGTGATCTGAACGTTTCATGATGATCGCACATTCCTATAGGGGGTCAAACCATGTCCCAAAGGTCACCGGGCCTGGTGTCACTTTAAAGAAGTAGTCCAGTTACACCTTTGTTGGCTTATAACTTGGCTTCTGAATGTCCTAGAGAGATCAGGTTTGTTTTAGTGTACTCCAATCAACAGCCCCTAAAACCACAAAAAGGAATGGAGTCATTAGCTCTTATGGTTTGTAAATGGCACCCAGAATTATGTTGCACGAAGCACAATTTCACATCATTCTGGGTCCATTTGTGTGAAAACAAGGTCCAATCAGGCTGAAACGTTACAAGAAGGTAGAATCTATTGAGTTGTAAGTGATCTGAACGTTTCATGATGATCGCACATTCCTATAGGGGGTCAAACCATGTTCCAAAGGTCACCGGGCCTGGTGTCACTTTAAAGAAGTAGTCCAGTTACACATGTGTGGGCTTATAACTTGGCTTCTGAATGTCCTAGAGAGATTAGGTTTATTTTAGTGTACTCCAATCAACAGCCCCTACAACCACAAAAAGGAATGGAGTCATTAGCACTTATGGTTTGTAAATGGCACCCAGAATTATGTTGCACGAAGCACAATTTCACATCATTCTGGGTCCATTTGTGTGAAAACAAGGTCCAATCAGGCTGAAACGCTACAAGAAGGTAGAATCTATTGAGTTGTAAGTGATCTGAACGTTTCAAGATGATCGCACATTCCTATAGGGGGTAAAACCATGTCCCAAAGGTCACCGGGCCTGGTGTCACTTTAAAGAAGTAGTCCAGTTACATTTTTGTGGGCTTATAACTTGGCTTCTGAATGTCCTAGAGAGGTTAGGTTTGTTTTAGTGTACTCCAATCAACAGCCCCTACAACCACAAAAAGGAATGGAGTCATTAGCACTTATGGTTTGTACATGGCACCCAGAATTATGTTGCACGAAGCACAATTTCACATCATTCTGGGTTCATTAGTGTGAAAACAAGGTCCAATCAGGCTGAAACGTTACAAGAAGGTAGAATCTATTGAGTTGTAAGTGATCTGAACGTTTCATGATGATCGCACATTCCTATAGGGGGTCAAACCATGTCCCAAAGGTCACCGGGCCTGGTGTCACTTTAAAGAAGTAGTCCAGTTACACCTTTGTTGGCTTATAACTTGGCTTCTGAATGTCCTAGAGAGATCAGGTTTGTTTTAGTGTACTCCAATCAACAGCCCCTACAACCACAAAAAGGAATGGAGTCATTAGCACTTATGGTTTGTAAATGGCACCCAGAATTATGTTGCACGAAGCACAATTTCACATCATTCTGGGTCCATTTGTGTGAAAACAAGGTCCAATCAGGCTGAAACGTTACAAGAAGGTAGAATCTATTGAGTTGTAAGTGATCTGAACGTTTCATGATGATCGCACATTCCTATAGGGGGTCAAACCATGTTCCAAAGGTCACCGGGCCTGGTGTCACTTTAAAGAAGTAGTCCAGTTACACATTTGTGGGCTTATAACTTGGCTTCTGAATGTCCTAGAGAGGTCAGGTTTGTTTTAGTGTACTCCAATCAACAGCCCCTACAACCACAAAAAGGAATGGAGTCATTAGCACTTATGGTTTGTAAATGGCACCCAGAATTATGTTGCACGAAGCACAATTTCACATCATTCGGGGTCCATTTGTGTGAAAACAAGGTCCAATCAGGCTGAAATGTTACAGGAAGGTAGAATCTATTGAGTTGTAAGTGATCTGAACGTTTCATTATGATAGCCCTTTCCTAAGGGGGTCAAACCATGTCCCAAAGGTTACGGGATCTGGTGTCAATTTAAAGAAGTAGTCCAGTTACACCTTTGTGGGCTTATAACTTGGCTTCTGAATGTCCTAGAGAGGTTAGGTTTGTTTTAGTGTACTCCAATCTACAGCCCCTACAACCACAAAAAGGAATGGAGTCATTAGCACTTATGGTTTGTAAATGGCACCCAGAATTATGTTGCACGAAGCACAATTTCAAATCATTCTGGGTTCATTTGTGTGAAAACAAGGTCCAATCAGGCTGAAACGTTACAGGAAGGTAGAATCTATTGAGTTGTAAGTGATCTGAACGTTTAATGATGATAGCACTTTCCTAAGGGGGTCAAACCATGTCCCAAAGGTCACCGGATCTATTGTCAATTTAAAGTAGTCCAGTTACACATTTGTGGGCTTATAACTTGGCTTCTGAATGTCCTAGAGAGATCAGGTTTATTTTAGTGTACTCCAATCAACAGCCCCTAAAACCACAAAAAGGAATGGAGTCATTAGCACTTATGGTTTGTAAATGGCACCCAGAATTATGTTGCACGAAGCACTATTTCACATCATTCTGGGTCCATTTGTGTGAAAACAAGGTCCAATCAGGCTGAAACGTTACAGGAAGGTAGAATCTATTGAGTTGTAAGTGATCTGAACGTTTCATGATGATAGCACTTTCCTAAGGGGGTCAAACCATGTCCCAAAGGTCACCGGATCTGGTGTCAATTTAAAGAAGTTGTCCAGTTACACATTTGTGGGCTTATAACTTGGCTTCTTAATGTCCTAGAGCGATCAGGTTTGTTTTAGTGTACTCCAATCAACAGCCCCTACAACCACAAAAAGGAATGGAGTCATTAGCACTTATGGCTTTTAAATGGCACCCAGAATTATGTTGCACGAAGCACAATTTCACATCATTCTGGGTTCATTTGTGTGAAAACAAGGTCCAATCAGGCTGAAACGTTACATGAAGGTAGAATCTATTGAGTTGTAAGTGATCTGAAGGTTTCATGATGATAGCACTTTCCTAAGGGGGTGAAACCATGTCTCAAAGGTCACCGGATCTGGTGTCAATTTAAAGAAGTAGTCCAGTTACACATTTGTGGGCTTATAACTTGGCTTCTGAATGTCCTAGAGCGATCAGGTTTGTTTTAGTGTACTCCAATCAACAGCCCCTAGAACCACAAAAAGGAATGGAGACATTAGCACTTATGGTTTTTAAATGGCACCCAGAATTATGTTGCACGAAGCACAATTTCACATCATTCTGGGTTCATTAGTGTGAAAACAAGGTCCAATCAGGCTGAAACGTTACAAGAAGGTAGAATCTATTGAGTTGTAAGTGATCTGAACGTTTCATGATGATCGCACATTCCTATAGGGGGTCAAACCATGTCCCAAAGGTCACCGGGCCTGGTGTCACTTTAAAGAAGTAGTCCAGTTACACCTTTGTTGGCTTATAACTTGGCTTCTGAATGTCCTAGAGAGATCAGGTTTGTTTTAGTGTACTCCAATCAACAGCCCCTAAAACCACAAAAAGGAATGGAGTCATTAGCTCTTATGGTTTGTAAATGGCACCCAGAATTATGTTGCACGAAGCACAATTTCACATCATTCTGGGTCCATTTGTGTGAAAACAAGGTCCAATCAGGCTGAAACGTTACAAGAAGGTAGAATCTATTGAGTTGTAAGTGATCTGAACGTTTCATGATGATCGCACATTCCTATAGGGGGTCAAACCATGTTCCAAAGGTCACCGGGCCTGGTGTCACTTTAAAGAAGTAGTCCAGTTACACATGTGTGGGCTTATAACTTGGCTTCTGAATGTCCTAGAGAGATTAGGTTTATTTTAGTGTACTCCAATCAACAGCCCCTACAACCACAAAAAGGAATGGAGTCATTAGCACTTATGGTTTGTAAATGGCACCCAGAATTATGTTGCACGAAGCACTATTTCACATCATTCTGGGTCCATTTGTGTGAAAACAAGGTCCAATCAGGCTGAAACGTCACAGGAAGGTAGAATCTATTGAGTTGTAAGTGATCTGAACATTTCATGATGATAGCCCTTTCCTAAGGGGGTCAAACCATGTCCCAAAGGTCACGGGATCTGGTGTCAATTTAAAGAAGTAGTCCAGTTACACCTTTGTGGGCTTATAACTTGGCTTCTGAATGTCCTAGAGAGGTTAGGTTTGTTTAAGTGTACTCCAATCTACAGCCCCTACAACCACAAAAAGGAATGGAGTCATTAGCACTTATGGTTTGTAAATGGCACCCAGAATTATGTTGCACGAAGCACAATTTCACATCATTCTGGGTTCATTTGTGTGAAAACAAGGTCCAATCAGGCTGAAACGTTACAGGAAGGTAGAATCTATTGTGTTGTAAGTGATCTGAACGTTTCATGATGATAGCACTTTCCTAAGGGGGTCAAACCATGTCCCAAAGGTCACCGGATCTTGTGTCAATTTAAAGAAGTAGTCCAGTTACACATTTGTGGGCTTATAACTTGGCTTCTGAATGTCCTAGAGAGGTTAGGTTTGTTTTAGTGTACTCCAATCTACAGCCCCTACAACCACAAAAAGGAATGGAGTCATTAGCACTTATGGTTTGTAAATGGCACCCAGAATTATGTTGCACGAAGCACAATTTCAAATCATTCTGGGTTCATTTGTGTGAAAACAAGGTCCAATCAGGCTGAAACGTTACAGGAAGGTAGAATCTATTGAGTTGTAAGTGATCTGAACGTTTAATGATGATAGCACTTTCCTAAGGGGGTCAAACCATGTCCCAAAGGTCACCGGATCTTGTGTCAATTTAAAGAAGTAGTCCAGTTACACATTTGTGGGCTTATAACTTGGCTTCTGAATGTCCTAGAGAGGTTAGGTTTGTTTTAGTGTACTCCAATCTACAGCCCCTACAACCACAAAAAGGAATGGAGTCATTAGCACTTATGGTTTGTAAATGGCACCCAGAATTATGTTGCACGAAGCACAATTTCAAATCATTCTGGGTTCATTTGTGTGAAAACAAGGTCCAATCAGGCTGAAACGTTACAGGAAGGTAGAATCTATTGAGTTGTAAGTGATCTGAACGTTTAATGATGATAGCACTTTCCTAAGGGGGTCAAACCATGTCCCAAAGGTCACCGGATCTATTGTCAATTTAAAGAAGTAGTCCAGTTACACATTTGTGGGCTTATAACTTGGCTTCTGAATGTCCTAGAGAGATCAGGTTTATTTTAGTGTACTCCAATCAACAGCCCCTAAAACCACAAAAAGGAATGGAGTCATTAGCACTTATGGTTTGTAAATGGCACCCAGAATTATGTTGCACGAAGCACTATTTCACATCATTCTGGGTCCATTTGTGTGAAAACAAGGTCCAATCAGGCTGAAACGTTACAGGACGGTAGAATCTATTGAGTTGTAAGTGATCTGAACGTTTCATGATGATAGCACTTTCCTAAGGGGGTCAAACCATGTCCCAAAGGTCACCGGATCTGGTGTCAATTTAAAGAAGTTGTCCAGTTACACATTTGTGGGCTTATAACTTGGCTTCTTAATGTCCTAGAGCGATCAGGTTTGTTTTAGTGTACTCCAATCAACAGCCCCTACAACCACAAAAAGGAATGGAGTCATTAGCACTTATGGCTTTTAAATGGCACCCAGAATTATGTTGCACGAAGCACAATTTCACATCATTCTGGGTTCATTTGTGTGAAAACAAGGTCCAATCAGGCTGAAACGTTACATGAAGGTAGAATCTATTGAGTTGTAAGTGATCTGAAGGTTTCATGATGATAGCACTTTCCTAAGGGGGTGAAACCATGTCTCAAAGGTCACCGGATCTGGTGTCAATTTAAAGAAGTAGTCCAGTTACACATTTGTGGGCTTATAACTTGGCTTCTGAATGTCCTAGAGCGATCAGGTTTGTTTTAGTGTACTCCAATCAACAGCCCCTAGAACCACAAAAAGGAATGGAGACATTAGCACTTATGGTTTTTAAATGGCACCCAGAATTATGTTGCACGAAGCACAATTTCACATCATTCTGGGTTCATTAGTGTGAAAACAAGGTCCAATCAGGCTGAAACGTTACAAGAAGGTAGAATCTATTGAGTTGTAAGTGATCTGAACGTTTCATGATGATCGCACATTCCTATAGGGGGTCAAACCATGTCCCAAAGGTCACCGGGCCTGGTGTCACTTTAAAGAAGTAGTCCAGTTACACCTTTGTTGGCTTATAACTTGGCTTCTGAATGTCCTAGAGAGATCAGGTTTGTTTTAGTGTACTCCAATCAACAGCCCCTAAAACCACAAAAAGGAATGGAGTCATTAGCTCTTATGGTTTGTAAATGGCACCCAGAATTATGTTGCACGAAGCACAATTTCACATCATTCTGGGTCCATTTGTGTGAAAACAAGGTCCAATCAGGCTGAAACGTTACAAGAAGGTAGAATCTATTGAGTTGTAAGTGATCTGAACGTTTCATGGTGATCGCACATTCCTATAGGGGGTCAAACCATGTTCCAAAGGTCACCGGGCCTGGTGTCACTTTAAAGAAGTAGTCCAGTTACACATGTGTGGGCTTATAACTTGGCTTCTGAATGTCCTAGAGAGATTAGGTTTATTTTAGTGTACTCCAATCAACAGCCCCTACAACCACAAAAAGGAATGGAGTCATTAGCACTTATGGTTTGTAAATGGCACCCAGAATTATGTTGCACGAAGCACTATTTCACATCATTCTGGGTCCATTTGTGTGAAAACAAGGTCCAATCAGGCTGAAACGTCACAGGAAGGTAGAATCTATTGAGTTGTAAGTGATCTGAACATTTCATGATGATAGCCCTTTCCTAAGGGGGTCAAACCATGTCCCAAAGGTCACGGGATCTGGTGTCAATTTAAAGAAGTAGTCCAGTTACACCTTTGTGGGCTTATAACTTGGCTTCTGAATGTCCTAGAGAGGTTAGGTTTGTTTAAGTGTACTCCAATCTACAGCCCCTACAACCACAAAAAGGAATGGAGTCATTAGCACTTATGGTTTGTAAATGGCACCCAGAATTATGTTGCACGAAGCACAATTTCACATCATTCTGGGTTCATTTGTGTGAAAACAAGGTCCAATCAGGCTGAAACGTTACAGGAAGGTAGAATCTATTGAGTTGTAAGTGATCTGAACGTTTCATGATGATAGCACTTTCCTAAGGGGGTCAAACCATGTCCCAAAGGTCACCGGATCTTGTGTCAATTTAAAGAAGTAGTCCAGTTACACATTTGTGGGCTTATAACTTGGCTTCTGAATGTCCTAGAGAGATCAGGTTTATTTTAGTGTACTCCAATCAACAGCCCCTACAACCACAAAAAGGAATGGAGTCATTAGCACTTATGGTTTGTAAATGGCACCCAGAATTATGTTGCACGAAGCACTATTTCACATCATTCTGGGTCCATTTGTGTGAAAACAAGGTCCAATCAGGCTGAAACGTTACAGGAAGGTAGAATCTATTGAGTTGTAAGTGATCTGAACGTTTCATGATGATAGCACTTTCCTAAGGGGGTCAAACCATGTCCCAAAGGTCACCGGATCTGGTGTCAATTTAAAGAAGTTGTCCAGTTACACATTTGTGGGCTTATAACTTGGCTTCTTAATGTCCTAGAGCGATCAGGTTTGTATTAGTGTACTCCAATCAACAGCCCCTACAACCACAAAAAGGAATGGAGTCATTAGCACTTATGGCTTTTAAATGGCACCCAGAATTATGTTGCACGAAGCACAATTTCACATCATTCTGGGTTCATTTGTGTGAAAACAAGGTCCAATCAGGCTGAAACGTTACATGAAGGTAGAATCTATTGAGTTGTAAGTGATCTGAAGGTTTCATGATGATAGCACTTTCCTAAGGGGGTGAATCCATGTCTCAAGGGTCACCGGATCTGGTGTCAATTTAAAGAAGTAGTCCAGTTACACATTTGTGGGCTTATAACTTGGCTTCTGAATGTCCTAGAGCGATCAGGTTTGTTTTAGTGTACTCCAATCAACAGCCCCTAGAACCACAAAAAGGAATGGAGACATTAGCACTTATGGTTTTTAAATGGCACCCAGAATTATGTTGCACGAAGCACAATTTCACATCATTCTGGGTTCATTTGTGTGAAAACAAGGTCCAATCAGGCTGAAACGTTACAGGAAGGTAGAATCTATTGAGTTGTAAGTGATCTGAACGTTTCATGATGATAGCACTTTCCTAAGGGGGTCAAACCATGTCCCAAAGGTCACCGGATCTGGTGTCACTTTAACGAAGTAGTCCAGTTACACATTTGTGGGCTTATAACTTGGCTTCTGAATGTCCTAGAGAGATCAGGTTTGTTTTAGTGTACTCCAATCAACAGCCCCTACAACCACAAAAAGGAATGGAGTCATTAGCACTTATGGTTTTTAAATGGCACCCAGAATTATGGTGCACGAAGCACAATTTCACATCATTCTGGGTTCATTTGTGTGAAAACAAGGTCCAATCAGGCTGAAACGTTACAGGAAGGTAGAATCTATTGAGTTGTAAGTGATCTGAACGTTTCATGATGATAGCACTTTCCTAAGGGGGTCAAACCATGTCCCAAAGGTCACCGGATCTGGTGTCAATTTAAAGAAGTAGTCCAGTTACACATTTGTGGGCTTATAACTTGGCTTCTGAATGTCCTAGAGAGATCAGGTTTGTTTTAGTGTACTCCAATCAACAGCCCCTACAACCACAAAAAGGAATGGAGTCATTAGCACTTATGGTTTGTAAATGGCACCCAGAATTATGTTGCACGAAGCACAATTTCACATCATTCTGGGTCCATTTGTGTGAAAACAAGGTCCAATCAGGCTGAAACGTTACAAGAAGGTAGAATCTATTGAGTTGTAAGTGATCTGAACGTTTCATGATGATCGCACATTCCTATAGGGGGTCAAACCATGTTCCAAAGGTCACCGGGCCTGGTGTCACTTTAAAGAAGTAGTCCAGTTACACATTTGTGGGCTTATAACTTGGCTTCTGAATGTCCTAGAGAGGTCAGGTTTGTTTTAGTGTACTCCAATCAACAGCCCCTACAACCACAAAAAGGAATGGAGTCATTAGCACTTATGGTTTGTAAATGGCACCCAGAATTATGTTGCACGAAGCACAATTTCACATCATTCGGGGTCCATTTGTGTGAAAACAAGGTCCAATCAGGCTGAAACGTTACAGGAAGGTAGAATCTATTGAGTTGTAAGTGATCTGAACATTTCAAGATGATCGCACATTCCTATAGGGGGTAAAACCATGTCCCAAAGGTCATTGGGCCTGGTGTCACTTTAAAGAAGTAGTCCAGTTACATCTTTGTGGGCTTATAACTTGGCTTCTGAATGTCCTAGAGAGGTTAGGTTTGTTTTAATGTACTCCAATCAACAGCCCCTACAACCACAAAAAGGAATGGAGTCATTAGCACTTATGGTTTGTTGGGGTTATTAGGAGCGAACAATTAGTAAGCTTCAACTTACTTTTGGATTCTTCAATAAATTCTGTAAATATGGGAATATTTACTGATTTATTAATTAATTAAGATATTCTTAGATATACGGGGCACCATTCCCCTTTTACCGGGGAAAAATTGAATCCAAAACTCTTATCAGTCTTTCTTGAAGTTCGTAGAATCCTTGGAGCAGAGACTTCTCTTCGACACAACAAAGCTACTGGAGACGTAAATCTGAATTTTATAATGTTTAATTAACAATTTGTCAAATGAATAAACAGTGGCATAAATTAATAATAACCATGTGATATAATAAAAGGATGTATATTCAAAATAATGTTCAAGGTGTTTGTGTGGTGTGTGTGAGTGAGTGTGTGTGTGTGTGTGTGTGTGTGTGTGAGAGAGATGAATGGGTCTTTGTTTCCCCAGAGTAGGTGGGGGAAGTGAGCTGTGAGTGTGTGTGGGGCTCTTCTCCTCCCCTCGCATTCAACAGGAGACCTGGATGTGTAAAGTTTTCTACTTTCCCGAACACTTAGTGGCTTAGAATCACAGTAAAACTTAACTCAAACACTTCAAAAGTTAACAAGCAACAAAAGGTCACTTGTAAATTATTTAATCTAAAAGGAGTCGGCAGCCTGGCCAGAGCTGACGACTAAAGATATTAGCGATGATCAATAAGCAGTTTATTCTTTCAAAATGACCCGAAGGACGTATTGGGAGCGAAAGAGGAAAACACGAAGCTACTTTTTAAGCAATAGCACGGTTTTATTGCTTATTCTGGACTATAGAGGAAACGGGAGAAGAAAAGGAGAGAGAGAAATGAATTTTCTGATCACCAGATGAGCGAGGCGTCCCCCGCTGTTATGACTTGACGGTTCTCCGTTTTTCTCCGCAGTTTTCAGCGTCATCCGTCGGTTTGATGCTTTCTCCGTTGTTTGGCTCCACGTGTGTTTCTCCACGGCTGGACACAAAGAGAACGAAGTTTCTTTTGTGCTGAGTTTGACAACTTACAGCGTCTCTGAGAGCTGAATGGAGCTCCGCTCGTTCCCAGTCAGGTCCCGATGGAGTTGAGTGTAGTTTCCAGCGGTTGCGTGGGCTCAACTTGGCACTTAGAGCTTCCGCGTGCTCAAGTTGACGGAGCGTTCGACAAGCGTGTCCTTACCGCCAGGTATCCTGGGCAAAAGAACCAGGTTTCTTTGTCTCTGCTGAAGATTTATGGTCTTAGTTCGCGGGAAAAGCTCCACGGCTTCCCGCACATGCGCAGAACGTGTTTCTGGTACTAGGCGGTGACATCATCCCAATGCTTCCGTGTGCAAAGCATCATGGGAAATGAAGTTTCTATGCGCTGATGTGATTATTTGCTTTTCAGAGCAATTTAAGCACAGTCATTTTGGAGAAAATCACTGCATAGTAATTTCCTCATGAGGTCAGACCCTCAACATTCCCCCTTTTGGTTTCGGGGATCGCGCCCAAAGCTCGATCGTCGGAAGCACAGATGGGTTTGTTCCTCATGAACGTAGGTCGACTTGATTGTCGGAAGCACAGGTGGGTTTGTCCCTTAGGACGTTGGTCTCCTTGGACGCCTTTGTCTTTGGTCTTTGTCTTGGATCCTGGCGCCTTTGGTCTTTGATCCTGGTCAGGCACAAAGAGGATAGGAAACGGGATAGTCCCCAACGCGCATAACGAGAAGAAGCCACTCACGCAGGTGGTACGCAATGATGATGTCGTCCATGCGAGAGGTAGTAGTGTAGAAGGAGGAAGGTCGGTGGGCGGTTAACTCCACGAGGGGACACAAAGGCATCTCACCGCCGGCCATACAGTTCAGTTTATGGATCACGCGGTGATGTACGAGGTCCATAGTTCGCAAACGCGCATTGACCTATGTGGTCCCAAGATTCCCCCCTTTTTGGTCCAAAGGGTGGATCAGGACAGTCTTTGGGCCAAAACAAGGACCATAAAACTAAGAGGTACTACAATGTGCTGGTGCGTCAGACAGAGTCATTGACAGACTGAGCTGGGCCGGCACATAACCACTAGTTAATATGTGACCAAGTAAGAAACAAAAATACAGAAAACCCAAAAAAAAAAAAAACATGTAACATATAACATCCAAGAAAATTCATAGCAACCTTGAGGTCTCATAAAATACATTCTTAGGTCATACATTCAGTGTGTAGCTTATAAAGAATGTGACATACTGCAACACTCAGATAAATATTTGAGGTAGACTAAAATGAGAACTACTCTTAGGGTTACAAAATAATAAAGAAAACGTTGCTCACCCCCTTTAGACAGGTGTGGTACATTCACGCTTGGAGTCTCCCCGAACGCGGTCAAGAGGCACACCGTAGGTGAGCAAGAGCATCTTATCTTGGAGTTTCTTAACACGCCTGTAGGCGGACTAAGCCATCACGGCCGTGATGAGCCATCCCATCCCCAGGGCGACCAATGTGCAGATTAAGGTGGTATAATCTGTGTCAATGTAGCGTCTTTGGTATCTATTCATGGGCGTCAAAGTAAGTTCACGCGGGGTTTGTGTGAACTTAACAAATTTGGTTCCTTCAATCAGTAATTGTTGGTCAATTTCTAAATCGAAGGCAAAGTTATAACCCTGGAAAGCGTCCATGATCTCAATCTCTGAGTCATGCTGTTCGAGGTTGAGGTGATGGAGTGCCAGGTTTCTAGTTCAAAGTGGAAATGCCTACCGTCCTTTCAAATACCAAAGTTCAGCATCGACTTAAACCTATAGATGTGAGGTGTCACAATTATGGGAACATGTAACAGGAAACCGAGTTCTAATTTTCTGCATCAACGTGAATGGGAATTGCACTACCTAGGCTGTACGCTAGGTGGATTTGTGAAAGGTGCACAGTAGAGGGGTAGCAGCTGTCAAGCTAACTTTGAGCAGGTCCAGTGGTACCAAGTACGGGGAAATACGACTTTCAACCAAGCTGTCCAGTGTGGAACTTACTTCCCTGAGCAGGTCCTGCATCAAATCTCTCACCACTCATGTGTACACAATATCCTGATGTATGGTTTCAGACAAAGTCTTGATTGCACGTAGAGATTCATTAATCAGAGCAGAATGTAGGTTGACAGTTACAAGAGTACCCTGTAAGGTTTTAGTAAGTACTTCCTGTTAGCGTTCTAGGAGGAGTTTCTCTTGGTTAGTGAAAATGACGGGGGGGGGGGGGGGGGGGAGGGGGGGGGGGCTTGGTTCTTTGTCGGTTAGTACATGTTAGTGGGTTAAACGTGCACTTTCCCCCCTTTCCATTTCCATGCATAGAACTATGTAGCGACTACGTCTACCTCCTGCGGGGAGTCTGGTCTCTGTACCCGCGGGGATGGTTTGACGTAGGGTTTGATTTGGCTTGCATGCACCCATTTGTAGACAGGCTCCTGTCTTGCTTTGGTGATGCGTAACCTGTATGCAACTGGAGAGAGTTTTGCCACGATCTCAAATGGTCCTGACCAGCAGGGCAGGAACTTCTTAGGTCTGCGTGCCGGTTGGGCGAACCGAAAGTAGAATACTTTGTCACCCACCTCGTATTCGCGGCTGGTTGTCTTTTGGTCGTAGTAGGCCTTAGCGCCTTCTACGTTGGTCTCCAGTTTCTTCTGAGCGTGCGCGAACGTAGCTCTGAGGTGTGTTTTCAAGTCTGCCACATACTGATGAGCGGTATAGGCAGTGGCAACACTGACATCCTCTGGGTGATACAGGAGGTGCAGTGGTAGAGTCATCAGTCTGCCGGTCATCATCTCAAAGGGCGTAACCCCCGTGGATCGCTGTGGAGTGGACCGTATGGCCATCAGGACCAGAGGGAGCTTGACGTCCCAGTCCTTCCCAGTGGAGCAGACGTACTTTTTGAGCATAGAGACGACCGTGCGGTTCATCCGTTCGACCTGTCCGGATGACTGTGGGTGATAGGGGAGGTGGAATCTCACTTCCACTCCCAAAAGTTCAAACAGGGACGTCATTACACTGGATGTGAAATGAGTTCCTCGGTCAGAGTCAATGCAGAGTGGAAGTCCCCATCGACTGAAAACGTGGTTAATCAGCAGTACAGCGGTTGTGACGGCTGTATCGTTTGGCGCTGGAAGGCACTCAACCCACTTTGTGAAACTGCAAGTTACAGTTAGCATATATTTGTTTCCTCTTGCCGATTTGGGAACCGGTCCAACCCAGTCGATCTGCAGGTGGGACCAAGGGAAGGTTATTCCCCTGCGTTGCAGTGGTGCTCTAGCAAGCGGCTGGGAGGGTTGAAACTGGGCACAGATGAGGCAGCCTTGGACATAGCTGTGTACATCCTTGGACATCGATGGCCAATATGCTACTTCTGTCAGTGACGCGAGGGTAGCGTTTGCTCCGCGGTGACCTCCGACCGGAGCGTCGTGGGCGTAGGCAAGCATTACTCCTCTGTGGTCGAGTGGAACAACCCAGCGCGGCGGGCTGTGATCGTCATGCATGTAAACTAACAAATCGTTTTGTAGTTTCAGGTGCGCGAGTTGACGATGCAGGGTTACCAAATCTCGGCTTGCGCCCATAGGTGGTGATGGTTGTTCAGGTATCGGGCCCTTTTGGAGAAGCTCGCGGATGAGCTTCAGGTCAGGATCTTGTTCCTGCATGGTGACTAGGTCCGCGTCATGTGGTTGTCTGCCTAGAAACACGGGTACCCCAATGTTCTGAGGTTCGTCTGCCTGTTTAGCATGGCGACGAGTAATCGCGCAGACCTCGTGAACGGCCTTGGGTGGAAGCCACTCGTCTTTGAATTCCCAACAGGTTCCCTGGTCAGCACCGAGCTTAGCAAGGCGGTCTGCTTCGTCATTACCATCTTTCTCCTGACCTAGGGTCCTGGAGTGACCTTTGACCTTTTTCCAGTAGACCATTATGCCTTTCTCAGTGGTGAGCAGATCACACGCTAGGAATAACTCCGAGTGTTTCACGTCTCTGTTCCTGGCGTTTTTCATGTGATTCTCCTTCCACATGGGGAAGTGAGAGATGAAGCTGTGTCTAGCGTAGTTTGAATCAGAGCAAAGGACGATTTGAGTGATGTCCAAGGCTGCCGCCTGCTGGAGGGTTATCAACACTGCAGCAATTTCGGCGTACTGACTAGACTTTTGGCCCAACCGGTAGTGATTTGGTTGCTTATTGTCACAGTCCACCCAAACGACTCCAACCCCAGCACGGAGCTGGCCTTCGTGAAGGTAGGAGCATCCATCAGTGTAAACTTTCGGAAGCCCTTGGCAAACATTCTCATCAAAGTAGCGATGATTGGATGCGGTTGGGTAGACTGCGGCAGGTGTGTCCAGGGGGCCCATGACGGAGTCAGAGTCACAGTGCTGGCAGCCTGCTAGCCCTTGTCCTAGCGCTAGCTTGGTGTTCTGACCATACTTGACCTCAATGTTGTATCCTTGGAGCACCATCATCCACGTCGCAATGCGGCTGTTTGACACTCTTCCTTCGCGCAGTCGCTGGCTGTTTAGGAAGGTGACAGGCTGATGACACGTTTCAATGATCACTTTCTGTCCACCGATGTAACTACGAAAGTGTTCGACGGCCCAGACTGTAGAGAGGAGAGCTCTCTCGCAGTCTGAGAACTGGAGTTCCACCTTGCTCAGAGGCTTGCTGGCGTATGCCACAACTCTCATGTCCTGATCGTGTTTCTGCTTCAAAGCAGCGCTCAGGCAGTGAGAGGAGAAAGTAGCCTCTATGTAGAACTCTTTATCCTTGTCTTGGTAAGCCAGACTGGGTGCGGACGCCAACTTCTGTTTTAGGAACTGGAAGGAGAGTTCTTGGGGTCTGTCCCACACGAAAGGTGTGTCGTTCCGAAGCAGCTCAGTGAGGGGCCTTGCTATTTCAGCGTACTCCTCAATGAACTGCCTGGAGTAGTTGCAGACTCCGAGGAAGCTCCTGAGTTCAGTCAGATTAGCTGGGGCTTTGATGTCCTGAATGGCTCTAATGCGTCCCGCTTGGGGCTCGACTCCATTAGGGCCAACCAGCAGTCCAACATACTCCACTTTGGTTCGACACCACTGTCCCTTGAGAATCGCCAATTTAGCTCCGGCGTCAGCGAGCTGTTGCAGCACATGACGGAGCTCAACCAGGTGCTCCTCGAAGGTTCGGCTCCTCATCAAGATGTCATCGACATATATGAGGTTCCCTCTAGAAGCAGCATCTGACATGGCTTTGTGGAGGAAGATGTTGAACTCGGCAGGTGAGTTAGAGTAGCCAAAGGGGCAGCGGTTCCAAGTATATTGGCGATTTCCAAAGGAGAAAGCCAGTTTATACTGGTCCGCCGGCTCAACCTTCATGGTCCAGAAGCCGTTGGCTACGTCAACCGTAGAGAAGAAACGAGCATATCTGACTCTGGCTAGCTCCTGATCTAAATGGATCATAGGCCACCTGGAGAGAGGTACTTGTTTGTTCAGTGCACGATAGTCTATGGTGAGACGCCATTTCCCAGTCGGTTTCAGAACCGGCCAGATGGGAGAGTTGTAAGTGGAGTTACACTCTCTGATGATGTTTTTCTCCTTCAGCTGATCGAGGATCTCCTGGATCGACTCATAAGCAGCGAGGGGAATCTTGTACTGACGTACAAAAGTAGGAGGGGCATTCGGGTTCGTCGGAATGCGAACCGTGTGCAGGTTTGTGAGTCCACAGTCCAGGGAGTCCCTGGATAAGATGGACTGAAACTCATAGAACAGGCTTCTAAGCGCTGCTCTCTGCTCCTCTGACTCCAGCGCATCCGCTTTGTCAAGCTGCTGGCTGACTTCGGCCTCGAAGCCGTCATAAGGTTCAGAGGAGGAGGGTCTCTGGTGTTCCGGGCTTTCAACCGGTGACTCAGAGGGTTGAGTATTTATTACAAAAACCGTTAGACACTGACCGCCGTCAGTATCTAAGGTTGCACTGCAAATGGGTTCCTCAGGAAGGGCTTCATGCCGCTTGATGGTAATCATTTGTGAAGGGAAAGTACTGAATGTGTCTACACCAACCTGTCTGTCGTTCAAGAACAACGGAAGTTGTCCGATCACGGGGACTGAAAGTTCAAAGTCATGGAATGAGCTATCTATCAGCATGCCCAAGGGCTTTCCTGCCGGCAGGTGGATAGGACTCTGGGTCGGATTTCCGACCAACAAGTAAGCAGAACGACTGTTCAGCTCCAAGAGTGGCGTGCCACAGACGGCTAAGTTGAGCTCCAAGAAGTGTGGTGATGGCTGGAAGAAGGCCTGTGTGCCTGGCAGCTTCTGATGCTTCATCAGAGTCAGATGAACAGGCACTCCTTTGACCAGTGGGGGCAGAACCGTGCTGGCCTCAACCACTGCACGGCAGGCCTGTGGAATGGTCTGACCGGACAGCAAGTGTTCAGGGCCTTCTGAGCGAGGCTCAGAGGATGGTGTGGCTCGGGCCCAAAGGACTTGATTGCAAGTGTCCATCTGGGCACCGAGTCGAACCAGCAGATCTGCTCCAATGAGTGCAGGTGGATCAAGCTGTGGTATGATGCTGAATGTATGTGTGAGCTGTCTTGCTCCAAGTTGGATAGTCAGAGAGCAGACCTCTGGCGCTTTCAGGAGCCTCTGCGGCCAAGTAGGTGACAAGAGCCGATGGCTACTTGTCACACTGACAAGAAGGGGGTCCTTCTGACGCAGGTGTTCAAACGTCTGCTGGCTGATGGCTGACTTTTCAGACCAAAGAGCAAGGCGAGCATCTGAGATGTGGGTGCAGTTGATGGTAAGACCACCAACTATGTGTGGTGCATATGGCTGCAGGCTGACGTTCTTCAGCGAGCAGAGAAAAGATGAATGTGTGCGGAACGGAGTTCCAGGAGCGGTTTCATGCCTTTGCAGGCGGACATCGTCTGTGGGAGCCGTAGGGAGGGGCATGACCTTGGAACAAGGGTTTTGCTGCTCACTTATGCTGACTTCAAGAATGGAGGATGGTCGGCTGCTATCCGGGTTCCGGGGCTTAGGTGTGTCCACCTGGGCCCACAGTTGACCCTTCTGGCAGTCGATGAGGGGAGCTAGACGTTCAAGCAGGTCCTGACCAACGAGAAGTGGTTCAGTGTCTAGCTGGCAGACATAAAACGGGTGAACCAGAGTCATGTCTTGGAAGGTGATATCCAGCCACGCCCGGTGAGTGATACACTCCCGGGTCTGGGTGTAGCTGGTGATTTTCAGGTCACAGGGTTCTACCTGGACTGGTTTCCCGAGCGACCGCATGGTGTCAGACACGCGATGGAACAGTGTGGAGCACATCGGGGTGATTTCTGAGCCGGTATCCAGCAGAGCATCAACCTGTATGCATCCACCTACGTTGGTGCTACAGTACAAACGGCGAGCATGATCATGGTTTGTTAAGTCACCAAGGAACTTCAGAAATTTAGTATCAGGTTTCTCTGGGGGGTAGATTTCAGGAGACTCCTGTGATCTACCAGTAGTGTTCCCCCAGCTGATCAGGTAGGTCCTGGCCACGCTGGGGGGTTGAGCCACGCCTAGTCATGCGGACGTTGGCTCTGGGTCTGGCTTCTTAGAAGAAGACTTTGGTGCAGGGGTCTCATCTGCAGATCTCAGCTGTTCCTTCTATTTAGCTAGGAACTGCTGAAACATCTCCTGGAGGTCGGCTTTGGTCAAGTACTCACCTGCGGACTTTCGATCGGGACCTACCTGTGGGCGGCGCTCCTTAAACTTTCCACTGTTCCGACCTGCCTGCCGTTGGTTTTGGTTGGGCCACTTCCTGTCTGATTGTCCAGACCTAGGCGGCCAATCAGCACCCCCCTTCCCCTGTTGAGGAGATTGGGACTGCTTTCGCGGTTTAGCAGGTTTTGGCTTAGTGGGTGGAGCTTCTGTGCCTTCGAGCTCCAAACGCGGCTCGGCGTCGGGAGCTAGGTGCATGACGCGGTGATGTGCATCAGGCTTTTGGGGCTTTCCGCCGGCTTCCCAAGCCTGTTGAGCGTATCTCCTAATCTCCTGAGTTGTCAGTTTTTTCATCCGACAATACATTGAGACTTCGGATCGAACACACTCGTGCAGGTTGTGAATGAACAGGGATCTGAAGGCAGGGTCTTCCTCGAGCCCAGGGCCGTTTCGACCTTGGAAATAAGCACTTTTGAGTCGGCGATAATACTCTCTGGGGGGTTCGTTTATCCCGTGTTTGATGGAGAAGGCCCCCATTGTAGCTGACGCAGAGTCTGCATACGTGGCGTATTCATCCCTCAACGCTCGGCAGAGCGAGGAGTACCGATCACGAATGTCAGGTGGTAGAGTTTCCATGAAACCGTGCACCGTTCTAGATGTGGTTTTCCAAATTAGCTTGAGCTTTTCCCTTGAAGAGGGTGCTGGAAGATCAAGCAGACAACGTTCTATCTCCCTGAGATAATCGTCGACATTGGATTCATTGGTGTTAGGATCAAAGCGTTCTATGTCTTTAGCTAGCGATTCAATTTGACGTACACGGAGCCCTGACTCACGGTACGGCGCGTCATCCTCTGACTCTGACCCACGGTCTGTCTCAGAAGGCGCTGGATATCGCTGGTGTGCTCTGGGCTCCCAATGTTGACTCCTGGGGCCCAAATCGGGGTTCGGCATGCTGTGGCGGGCTGCTGGCACGTCACGTGGGTGTCTTGGGAGGTCCTCCTCCCGGGGCACGTCTGCGTAGTGCAGCCTGCGTCTTTCAACTGGGGCTTCTGCGTAATACACTTTGTCCGGATACGGACTGGCGTATGATGCTTTGTCCTGCAGCTGGTTACCGGCATGCCGAATACCGGAGTAGCTAGGATGGGTGGATGGTTGAGGTGCAGCTTGGGGTGCATAACCCCAATCGGCACCTTGCACCCTTCGTGGACTGGGGGAGCGGTCTAAATAGAGGTGCCGCTCGGCTGGTCGGCTTCTCACTAATTGAGAAGGCCGTGAAGATGAGGGTGGTGGTCCAACCTGGGGTTCGAGGGCGAACTGCCCTCGGCCCCTAGGTGGTCCTGAATGCCCTATAGTGTGTGTAGGGAACGGGGCCGCAGGTTGGGACAGATGAGCTTCATCTCTCCCCTGTGGCGTGCGTCCGTCCAGAGAGTTATGGTGTTTCCCCCCTTCCCACTGTCTGTTGTCATCAGCAGAGGGGGGCGGGGTCTTCTCCCCATCTTCCCCAGAATCGGTGCTGTCTTCCTCCTCGTCATCCTTCTGCCTTCCATTTTGCTGCCTTTCAGCTAGCATGCTCTGGAGCTTCATGATCTCTCGATCATGTTGGAGTTCTCTCTGATAGAGGATCAGGGCTAACTTAGCTAAGTGAACCTGGATTGGTTTTGTACCATCCGGGTTTTCTATTTGATCAATTACAGCTTCTAGCTCGTCGCTACGCTGTTCTTCAGTGAAATCCCTAGAAGGGTAGTCGGGTTCTCGAGCAACCGCGACCAGTTTGGACAATATTTGTCCAGAAATTAGGCCAGGTTCATAGTCGTGGGCCGCAGCGCCACCTGGTTGCTGGGAGTTGGTCAGTTCACTACTCTGTCCCTCCATTTTTAACAACCGAAACAAAAATAGCCTAGTAGAGCTTCTGCAGATAGCTCAAACTGCACCTTTTGGGCAGCAACTGCTAGCTTTGTAGCAGAAAAACACTAAATTAACCTTTGTGCGCACAGGTTTTAGCGTTTTAAGATTGCACGGAATGCCGTGACTGACGCTTAAAATACTATTCCTTTCAGTATTTTAGCAAAAGCTGGTGCGTTGCCGTAGCAACGTCTTACAACACTTGCAGTGTTAAATATGCTAGTTATTCCTTCAGAATATTAGCAAACAGGGTGTTATCAGTCTTTGAGTGAAGGTTTCAGTTAGTTATAATAGCCACTGTGAGTTAAAGTCGCTAAATTAGCAGTTAATTTTAGCCTAAAAGGGTTAGTCAGAATTACTTACACGCTGCACCTTTAATGAGGAACTGAATTTTAACCTAAAAGGTTAGCCAGAATTAATTACACGTTGCACCTTTAAGGAAAAACTGAATTTTAACCTAAAAGGTTAGCCAGAATTAATTACACGTTGCACCTTTAAGGAAAAGCTGAATTTTAACCTAAAAGGTTAGCCAGAATTAATTACACGTTGCACCTTTAAGGAAAAACTGAATTTTTAACCTAAAAGGTCAACCAGAATTAATTTACACGTTGCACCTTTAAAGAAGCACTGAGTTACTGGTGAGAGTTCGATGCAGCTTCCTGCTCAGCGAAATCAGCACCACTCTGTTGCTGGTTCAAGGCTGAACAACGGATTATTTTTAATTCAAGCTCTTTGGATTTATTTGTTTGTTTGTGCCGGATAGAAAGTCTCTGTGTATCCAAGCCTCACACGGCCGCACCAATTAATGTTGGGGTTATTAGGAGCGAACAATTAGTAAGCTTCAACTTACTTTTGGATTCTTCAATAAATTCTGTAAATATGGGAATATTTACTGATTTATTAATTAATTAAGATATTCTTAGATATACGGGGCACCATTCCCCTTTTACCGGGGAAAAATTGAATCCAAAACTCTTATCAGTCTTTCTTGAAGTTCGTAGAATCCTTGGAGCAGAGACTTCTCTTCGACACAACAAAGCTACTGGAGACGAAAATCTGAATTTTATAACGTTTAATTAACAATTTGTCAAATGAATAAACAGTGGCATAAATGAATAATAACCATGTGATATAATAAAAGGATGTATATTCAAAATAATGTTCAAGGTGTTTGTGTGGTGTGTGTGAGTGAGTGTGTGTGTGTGTGTGTGTGTGTGTGAGAGAGATGAATGGGTCTTTGTTTCCCCAGAGTAGGTGGGGGGAGTGAGCTGTGAGTGTGTGTGGGGCTCTTCTCCTCCCCTCGCATTCAACAGGAGACCTGGATGTGTAAAGTTTTCTACTTTCCCGAACACTTAGTGGCTTAGAATCACAGTAAAACTTAACTCAAACACTTCAAAAGTTAACAAGCAACAAAAGGTCACTTGTAAATTATTTAATCTAAAAGGAGTCGGCAGCCTGGCCAGAGCTGACGACTAAAGATATTAGCGATGATCAATAAGCAGTTTATTCTTTCAAAATGACCCGAAGGACGAATTGGGAGCGAAAGAGGAAAACACGAAGCTACTTTTTAAGCAATAGCGCGGTTTTATTGCTTATTCTGGACTATAGAGGAAACGGGAGAAGAAAAGGAGAGAGAGAAATGAATTTTCTGATCACCAGATGAGCGAGGCGTCCCCCGCTGTTATGACTTGACGGTTCTCCGTTTTTCTCCGCAGTTTTCAGCGTCATCCGTCGGTTTGATGCTTTCTCCGTTGTTTGGCTCCACGTGTGTTTCTCCACGGCTGGACACAAAGAGAACGAAGTTTCTTTTGTGCTGAGTTTGACAACTTACAGCGTCTCTGAGAGCTGAATGGAGCTCCGCTCGTTCCCAGTCAGGTCCCGATGGAGTTGAGTGTAGTTTCCAGCGATTGCGTGGGCTCAACTTGGCACTTAGAGCTTCCGCGTGCTCAAGTTGACGGAGCGTTCGACAAGCGTGTCCTTACCGCCAGGTATCCTGGGCAAAAGAACCAGGTTTCTTTGTCTCTGCTGAAGATTTATGGTCTTAGTTCGCGGGAAAAGCTCCACGGCTTCCCGCACATGCGCAGAACGTGTTTCTGGTACTAGGCGGTGACATCATCCCAATGCTTCCGTGTGCAAAGCATCATGGGAAATGAAGTTTCTTGGCGCTGATGTGATTATTTGCTTTTCAGAGCAATTTAAGCACAGTCATTTTGGAGAAAATCACTGCATAGTAATTTCCTCATGAGGTCAGACCCTCAACAGGTTTGTAATTGGCACCCAGAATTTTGTTGCACGAAGCACAATTTCACATCATTCTGGGTTCATTTGTGTGAAAACAAGGTCCAATCAGGCTGAAACGTTACAAGAAGGTAGAATCTATTGAGTTGTAAGTGATCTGAACGTTTCATGATGATCGCACATTCCTATAGGGGGTCAAACCATGTCCCAAAGGTCACCGGGCCTGGTGTCACTTTAAAGAAGTAGTCCAGTTACACATTTGTGGGCTTATAACTTAGCTTCTGAATGTCCTAGAGCGATCAGGTTTGTTTTAGTGTACTCCAATCAACAGCCCCTACAACCACAAAAAGGAATGGAGTCATTAGCACTTATGGTTTGTAAATGGCACCCAGAATTATGTTGCACGAAGCACTATTTCACATCATTCTGGGTCCATTTGTGTGAAAACAAGGACCAATCAGGCTGAAACGTTACGGGAAGGCAGAATCTATTGAGTTGTAAGCGATCTGAACGTTTCATTATGATAGCACTTTCCTAAGGGGGTCAAACCATATCCCAAAGGTCACCGGATCTGGTGTCAATTTAAAGAAGTAGTCCAGTTACACGTGTGGGCTTATAACTTGGCTTCTGAATGTCCTAGAGAGATTAGGTTTATTTTAGTGTACTCCAATCAACAGCCCCTACAACCACAAAAAGGAATGGAGTCATTAGCACTTATGGTTTGTAAATGGCACCCAGAATTATGTTGCACGAAGCACTATTTCACATCATTCTGGGTCCATTTGTGTGAAAACAAGGTCCAATCAGGCTGAAACGTCACAGGAAGGTAGAATCTATTGAGTTGTAAGTGATCTGAACATTTCATGATGATAGCACTTTCCTAAGGGGGTCAAACCATGTCCCAAAGGTCACGGGATCTGGTGTCACTTTAAAGAAGTAGTCCAGTTACACCTTTGTGGGCTTATAACTTGGCTTCTGAATGTCCTAGAGAGGTTAGGTTTGTTTTAGTGTACTCCAATCTACAGCCCCTACAACCACAAAAAGGAATGGAGTCATTAGCACTTATGGTTTGTAAATGGCACCCAGAATTATGTTGCACGAAGCACAATTTCACATCATTCTGGGTTCATTTGTGTGAAAACAAGGTCCAATCAGGCTGAAACGTTACAGGAAGGTAGAATCTATTGATTTGTAAGTGATCTGAACGTTTCATGATGATAGCACTTTCCTAAGGGGGTCAAACCATGTCCCAAAGGTCACCGGATCTGGTGTCAATTTAAAGAAGTAGTCCAGTTAAACATTTGTGGGCTCATAACTTGGCTTCTGAATGTCCTAGAGAGATCAGGTTTATTTTAGTGTACTCCAATCAACAGCCCCTACAACCACAAAAAGGAATGGAGTCATTAGCACTTATGGTTTGTAAATGGCACCCAGAATTATGTTGCACGAAGCACTATTTCACATCATTCTGGGTCCATTTGTGTGAAAACAAGGTCAATTCAGGCTGAAACGTTACAGGAAGGTAGAATCTATTGAGTTGTAAGTGATCTGAACGTTTCATGATGATAGCACTTTCCTAAGGGGGTCAAACCATGTCCCAAAGGTCACCGGATCTGGTGTCAATTTAAAGAAGTTGTCCAGTTACACATTTGTGGGCTTATAACTTGGCTTCTTAATGTCCTACAGCGATCAGGTTTGTTTTAGTGTACACCAATCAACAGCCCCTACAACCACAAAAAGGAATGGAGTCATTAGCACTTATGGCTTTTAAATGGCACCCAGAATTATGTTGCACGAAGCACAATTTCACATCATTCTGGGTTCATTAGTGTGAAAACAAGGTCCAATCAGGCTGAAACGTTACAAGAAGGTAGAATCTATTGAGTTGTAAGTGATCTGAACGTTTCAAGATGATCGCACATTCCTATAGGGGGTAAAACCATGTCCCAAAGGTCACCGGGCCTGGTGTCACTTTAAAGAAGTAGTCCAGTTACATCTTTGTGGGCTTATAACTTGGCTTCTGAATGTCCTAGAGAGGTCAGGTTTGTTTTAGTGTACTCCAATCAACAGCCCCTACAACCACAAAAAGGAATGGAGTCATTAGCACTTATGGTTTGTACATGGCACCCAAAATTATGTTGCACGAAGCACTATTTCACATCATTCGGGGTCCATTTATCTGAAAACAAGGTCCAATCAGGCTGAAACGTTACAGGAAGGTAGAATCTATTGAGTTGTAAGTGATCTGAACATTTCAAGATGATCGCACATTCCTATAGGGGGTAAAACCATGTCCCAAAGGTCATTGGGCCTGGTGTCACTTTAAAGAAGTAGTCTAGTTACATCTTTGTGGGCTTATAACTTGGCTTCTGAATGTCCTAGAGAGGTTAGGTTTGTTTTAATGTACTCCAATCAACAGCCCCTACAACCACAAAAAGGAATGGAGTCATTAGCACTTATGGTTTGTAATTGGCACCCAGAATTTTGTTGCACGAAGCACAATTTCACATCATTCTGGGTTCATTTGTGTGAAAACAAGGTCCAATCAGGCTGAAACATTACAAGAAGGTAGAATCTATTGAGTTGTAAGTGATCTGAACGTTTCATGATGATCGCACATTCCTATAGGGGGTCAAACCATGTCCCAAAGGTCACCGGGCCTGGTGTCACTTTAAAGAAGTAGTCCAGTTACACATTTGTGGGCTTATAACTTGGCTTCTGAATGTCCTAGAGCGATCAGGTTTGTTTTAGTGTACTCCAATCAACAGCCCCTACAACCACAAAAAGGAATGGAGTCATTAGCACTTATGGTTTGTAAATGGCACCCAGAATTATGTTGCACGAAGCACTATTTCACATCATTCTGGGTCCATTTGTGTGAAAACAAGGACCAATCAGGCTGAAACGTTACGGGAAGGTAGAATCTATTGAGTTGTAAGCGATCTGAACGTTTCATTATGATAGCACTTTCCTAAGGGGGTCAAACCATATCCCAAAGGTCACCGGATCTGGTGTCAATTTAAAGAAGTAGTCCAGTTACACATGTGTGGGCTTATAACTTGGCTTCTGAATGTCCTAGAGAGATTAGGTTTATTTTAGTGTACTCCAATCAACAGCCCCTACAACCACAAAAAGGAATGGAGTCATTAGCACTTATGGTTTGTAAATGGCACCCAGAATTATGTTGCACGAAGCACTATTTCACATCATTCTGGGTCCATTTGTGTGAAAACAAGGTCCAATCAGGCTGAAACGTCACAGGAAGGTAGAATCTATTGAGTTGTAAGTGATCTGAACATTTCATGATGATAGCACTTTCCTAAGGGGGTCAAACCATGTCCCAAAGGTCACGGGATCTGGTGTCACTTTAAAGAAGTAGTCCAGTTACACCTTTGTGGGCTTATAACTTGGCTTCTGAATGTCCTAGAGAGGTTAGGTTTGTTTTAGTGTACTCCAATCTACAGCCCCTACAACCACAAAAAGGAATGGAGTCATTAGCACTTATGGTTTGTAAATGGCACCCTGAATTATGTTGCACGAAGCACAATTTCACATCATTCTGGGTTCATTTGTGTGAAAACAAGGTCCAATCAGGCTGAAACGTTACAGGAAGGTAGAATCTATTGATTTGTAAGTGATCTGAACGTTTCATGATGATAGCACTTTCCTAAGGGGGTCAAACCATGTCCCAAAGGTCACCGGATCTGGTGTAAATTTAAAGAAGTAGTCCAGTTACACATTTGTGGGCTTATAACCTGGCTTCTGAATGTCCTAGAGAGATCAGGTTTATTTTAGTGTACTCCAATCAACAGCCCCTACAACCACAAAAAGGAATGGAGTCATTAGCACTTATTTTTTTGTAAATGGCACCCAGAATTATGTTGCACGAAGCACTATTTCACATCATTCTGGGTCCATTTGTGTGAAAACAAGGTCCAATCAGGCTGAAACGTTACAGGAAGGTAGAATCTATTGAGTTGTAAGTGATCTGAAGGTTTCATGATGATAGCACTTTCCTAAGGGGGTCAAACCATGTCCCAAAGGTCACCGGATCTGGTGTGAATTTAAAGAAGTTGTCCAGTTACACATTTGTGGGCTTATAACTTGGCTTCTTAATGTCCTAGAGCGATCAGGTTTGTTTTAGTGTACTCCAATCAACAGCCCCTACAACCACAAAAAGGAATGGAGTCATTAGCACTTATGGCTTTTAAATGGCACCCAGAATTATGTTGCACGAAGCACAATTTCACATCATTCTGGGTTCATTAGTGTGAAAACAAGGTCAAATCAGGCTGAAACGTTACAAGAAGGTAGAATCTATTGAGTTGTAAGTGATCTGAACGTTTCATGATGATCGCACATTCCTATAGGGGGTCAAACCATGTCCCAAAGGTCACCGGGCCTGGTGTCACTTTAAAGAAGTAGTCCAGTTACACCTTTGTGGGCTTATAACTTGGCTTCTGAATGTCCTAGAGATATCAGGTTTGTTTTAGTGTACTCCAATCAACAGCCCCTACAACCACAAAAAGGAATGGAGTCATTAGCTCTTATGGTTTGTAAATGGCACCCAGAATTATGTTGCACGAAGCACAATTTCACATCATTTTGGGTCCATTTGTGTGAAAACAAGGTCCAATCAGGCTGAAACGTTACAAGAAGGTAGAATCTATTGAGTTGTAAGTGATCTGAACGTTTCATGATGATCGCACATTCCTATAGGGGGTCAAACCATGTTCCAAAGGTCACCGGGCCTGGTGTCACTTTAAAGAAGTTGTCCAGTTACACATTTGTGGGCTTATAACTTGGCTTCTGAATGTCCTAGAGAGGTCAGGTTTGTTTTAGTGTACTCCAATCAACAGCCCCTACAACCACAAAAAGGAATGGAGTCATTAGCACTTATGGTTTGTAAATGGCACCCAGAATTATGTTGCACGAAGCACAATTTCACATCATTCGGGGTCCATTTGTGTGAAAACAAGGTCCAATCAGGCTGAAACGTTACAGGAAGGTAGAATCTATTGAGTTGTAAGTGATCTGAACATTTCAAGATGATCGCACATTCCTATAGGGGGTAAAACCATGTCCCAAAGGTCATTGGGCCTGGTGTCAATTTAAAGAAGTAGTCCAGTTACATCTTTGTGGGCTTATAACTTGGCTTCTGAATGTCCTAGAGAGGTTAGGTTTGTTTTAGTGTACTCCAATCTACAGCCCCTACAACCACAAAGAGGAATGGAGTCATTAGCACTTATGGTTTGTAAATGGCACCCAGAATTATGTTGCACGAAGCACAATTTCACATCATTCTCGGTTCATTTGTGTGAAAACAAGGTCCAATCAGGCTGAAACGTTACAGGAAGGTAGAATCTATTGAGTTGTAAGTGATCTGAACGTTTAATGATGATAGCACTTTCCTAAGGGGGTCAAACCATGTCCCAAAGGTCACCAAATCTGGTGTCAATTTAAAGAAGTAGTCCAGTTACATCTTTGTGGGGCTTATAACTTGGTTTCTGAATGTCCTAGAGAGGTTAGGTTTGTTTTAGTGTACTCCAATCAACAGCCCCTACAACCACAAAAAGGAATGGAGTCATTAGCACTTATGGTTTGTGAATTGGCACCCAGAATTATGTTGCACGAAGCACAATTTCACATCATTCTGGGTTCATTTGTGTGAAAACAAGGTCCAATCAGGCTGAAACGTTACAAGAAGGTAGAATCTATTGAGTTGTAAGTGATCTGAACGTTTCATGATGATCGCACATTCCTATAGGGGGTCAAACCATGTCCCAAAGGTCACCGTGCCTGGTGTCACTTTAAAGAAGTAGTCCAGTTACACCTTTAGGGGCTTATAACTTGGCTTCTGAATGTCCTAGAGAGGTCAGGTTTGTTTTAGTGTACTCCAATCAACAGCCCCTACAACCACAAAAAGGAATGGAGTCATTAGCACTTATGGTTTTTAAATTGTACCCAGAATTATGTTGCACGAAGCACAATTTCACATCATTCTGGGTTCATTTGTGTGAAAACAAGGTCCAATCAGGCTGAAACGTTACAGGAAGGTAGAATCTTATGAGTTGTAAGTGATTTGAACGTTTCATGATGATAGCACATTCCTATAGGGGGTCAAAACATGTCCCAAAGGACACCGGGCCTGGTGTCACTTTAAAGAAGTCCAGTTACACATTTGTGGGCTTATAACTTGGCTTCTGAATGTCCTAGAGAGATCAGGTTTGTTTTAGTGTACTCCAATCAACAGCCCCTACAACCACTAAAAGGATTGGAGTCATTAGCACTTATGGTTTGTAAATGGCACCCAGAATTATGTTGCACGAAGCACAATTTCACAACATTCTGGGTCGATTTGTGTGAAAACAAGGTCCAATCAGGCTGAAACGTTACAAGAAGGTAGAATCTATTGAGTTGTAAGTGATCTGAACATTTCATGATGATCGCACATTCCTATAGGGGGTCAAACCATGTCCCAAAGGTCACCGGGCCTGGTGTCAATTTAAAGAAGTAGTCCAGTTACACCTTTGTGGGCTTATAACTTGGCTTCTGAATGCCCTAGAGAGGTCAGGTTTGTTTTAATGTACTCCAATCAACAGCCCCTACAACCACAAAAAGGAATGGAGTCATTAGCACTTATGGTTTGTAAATGGCACCCAGAATTATGTTGCACGAAGCACAATTTCACATCATTCTGGGTTCATTTGTGTGAAAACAAGGTCCAATCAGGCAGAAACGTTACAGGAAGGTAGAATCTATTGAGTTGTAAGTGATCTGAACGTTTCATGATGATAGCACTTTCCTATAGGGGGTCAAACCATGTCCCAAAGGTCACCGGGCCTGGTGTCACTTTAAAGAAGTAGTCCAGTTACAGCTTTGTGGGCATATAACTTGGCTTCTGAATGTCCTAGAGAGGTCAGGTTTGTTTTATTTTACTCCAATCAACGGCCCCTACAACCACAAAAAGGAATGGAGTCATTAGCACTTATGGTTTGTAAATGGCACCCAGAATTATGTGGCACAAAGCACAATTTCACATCATTCTGGGTTTATTTGTGTGAAAACAAGGTCCAATCAGGCTGAAACGTTACAGGAAGGTAGAATCTATTGAGTTGTAAGTGATCTGAACGTTTCATGATGATCGCACATTCCTATAGGGGGTCAAAACATGTCCCAAAGGACACCGGGCCTGGTGTCACTTTAAAGAAGAAGTCCAGTTACACATTTGTGGGCTTATAACTTGGCTTCTGAATGTCCTAGAGAGATCAGGTTTGTTTTAGTGTACTCCAATCAACAGCCCCTACAACCACTAAAAGGAATGGAGTCATTAGCACTTATGGTTTGTAAATGGCACCCAGAATTATTTTGCACGAAGCACAATTTCACAACATTCTGGGTCCAATTGTGTGAAAACAAGGTCCAATCAGGCTTAAACGTTACAAGAAGGTAGAATCTATTGAGTTGTAAGTGATCTGAACATTTCATGATGATCGCACATTCCTAAGGGGGTCAAACCATGTCCCAAAGGTCACCGGATCTGGTGTCAATTTAAAGAAGTAGTCCAGTTACACATTTGTGGGCTTATAACTTGGCTTCTGAATGTCCTAGAGAGATCAGGTTTGTTTTAGTATACTCCAATCAACAGCCCGTACAACCACAAAAAGGAATGGAGTCATTAGCACTTATGGTTTTTAAATGGCACCCAGAATTATGTTGCACGAAGCACAATTTCACATCATTCTGGGTTCATTTGTGTGAAAACAAGGTCCAATCAGGCTGAAATGTTACAGGAAGGTAGAATCTATTGAGTTGTAAGTGATCTGAACGTTTCATGATGATCGCACATTCCTATAGGGGGTCAAACCATGTCCCAAAGGTCACCGGATCTGGTGTCAATTTAAAGAAGTAGTCCAGTTACACATTTGTGGGCTTATAACTTGGCTTCTGAATGTCCTAGAGAGATCAGGTTTGTTTTAGTGTACTCCAATTAACAGCCCCTACAACCACAAAAAGGAATGGAGTCATTAGCACTTATGGTTTGTAAATGGCACCCAGAATTATGTGGCAAGAAGCACAATGTCACATCATTCTGGGCCCATTTGTGTAAAAACAAGGTCCAATCAGGCTGAAACGTTACAAGAAGGTAGAATCTATTGAGTTGTAAGTGATCTGAACGTTTCATGATGATCGCACATTCCTAAGGGGGTCAAACCATGTCCCAAAGGTCACCGGGCCTGGTGTCACTTTAAAGAAGTAGTGCAGTTACACCTTTGCGGGCTTATAACTTGGCTTCTGAATATCCTAGAGAGGTCAGGTTTAATTTAGAGTACTCCAATTAACAGCCCCCATTACCCCAAAAAGGAATGGAGTCATTAGCACTTATGGTTTGGAAATGGCACCCATAATTATGTTGCACGAAGCACAATTTCACATCATTCTGGGTCCATTTGTGTGAAAACAAGGTCCAATCAGGCTGAAACGTTACAAGAAGGTAGAATCTATTGAGTTGTAAGTGATCTGAACATTTCATGATGATCGCACATTCCTATAGAGGGTCAAACCATGTCCCAAAGGTCACCGGGCCTGGTGTCACTTTAAAGAAGTAGTCCAGTTACACTTTTGTGGGCTTATAACTTGGCTTCTGAATGTCCTAGAGAGGTCAGGTTTGTTTTAGTGTACTCCAATCAACAGCCCCTACAACCACAAAAAGGAATGGAGTCATTAGCGCTTATGGTTTGTAAATGGTACCCAGAATTATGTTGCACGAAGCACAATTTGACATCATTCTGGGTCCATTTGTGTGAAAACAAGGTCCAATCAGGCTGAAACGTTACAAGAAGGTAGAATCTATTGAGTTGTAAGTGATCTGAACTTTTCATGATGATAGCACTTTCCTAAGGGGGTCAAACCATGTCCCAAAGGTCACGGGATCTGGTGTCACTTTAAAGAAGTAGTCCAGTTACACCTTTGTGGGCTTATAACTTGGCTTCTGAATATCCTAGAGAGGTCAGGTTTAATTTAGAGTACTCCAATTAACAGCCCCCATTACCCCAAAAAGGAATGGAGTCATTAGCACTTATGGTTTTCAAATGGCACCCAGAATTATGTTGCACGAAGCACAATTTCACATCATTCTGGGTTCATTTGTGTGAAAACAAGGTCCAATCAGGCTGAAACGTTACAGGAAGGTAGAATTTATTGAGTTGTAAGTGATCTGAATGATTCATGATGATCGCACATTCCTATAGGGGGTAAAACCATGTCCCAAAGGTCACCGGGCCTGGTGTCACTTTAAAGAAGTAGTCCAGTTACACCTTTGTGGGCTTATAACTTGGCTTCTGAATGTCCTAGAGAGATCAGGTTTGTTTTAGTGTACTCCAATCAACAGCCCCTACAACCACAAAAAGGAATGGAGTAATTAGCACTTATGGTTTGTAAATGGCACCCAGAATTATGTGGCACGAAGCACAATTTCACATCATTCTGGGTTCATTTGTGTGAAAACAAGGTCCAATCAGGCTGAAACTTTACAAGAAGGTAGAATCTATTGAGTTGTAAGTGATCTGAACGTTTCATGATGATCGCACATTCCTATAGGGGGTCAAACCATGTCCCAAAGGTCATCGGGCCTGGTGCCACTTTAAAGAATTAGTCCAGTTACACCTTTGTGGGCTTGTAACTTGGCTTCTGAATGTCCTAGAGAGGTCAGGCTTGTTTTAGTGTACTCCGTACTCAGATCAACAGCCCCTACAACCCCAAAAAGGAATGGAGTCATTAGCACTTATGGTTTTTAAATGGCACCCAGAATTATGTTGCACGAAGCACAATTTCACATCATTCTGGGTTCATTTGTGTGAAAACAAGGTCCAGTCAGGCTGAAACGTTACAGAAAGGTAGAATCTATTGAGTTGTAAGTGATCTGAACGTTTCATGATGATAGCACTTTCCTAAGGGGGTCAAACCATGTAACAAAGGTCACCGGATCTGGTGTCAATTTAAAGAAGTAGTCCAGTTACACCTTTGTGGGCTTATAACTTGGCTTCTAAATGTCCTAGAGAGATCAGATTTGTTTTAGTGTACTCCAATCAACAGCCCCTACAACCACAAAAAGGAATGGAGTCATTAGCACTTATGGTTTTTAAATGGCACCCAGAATTATGTTGCACGAAGCACAATTTCACATCATTCTGGGTTCATTTGTGTGAAAACAAGGTCCAATCAGCCTGAAACGTTACAGGAAGGTAGAATCTATTGAGTTGTAAGTGATCTGAACGTTTCATGATGATAGCGCTTTCCTAAGGGGGTCACACCATGTCCCAAAGGTCACCGGATCTGGTGTCAATTTAGAGAAGTAGTCCAGTTACACCTTTGTGGGCTTATAACTTGGCTTCTGAATATCCTAGAGAGGTCAGGTTTGTTTGAGTGTACTCCAATCAACAGCCCCTACAACCACAAAAAGGAATGGAGTCATTAGCACTTATGATTTGTAAATGGCACCCAGAATTATGTTGCACGAAGCACAATTTCACATCATTCTGGGTCGATTTGTGTGTAAACAAGGTCCAATCAGGCTGAAACGTTACAAGAAGGTAGAATCTGTTGAGTTGTAAGTGATCTGAACGTTTCATGATGATCGCACATTCCTATAGGGGGTCAAACCATGTCCCAAAGGTCACCGGGCCTGGTGTCAATTTAAAGAAGTAGTCCAGTTACACATTTGTGGGATTATAACTTGGCTTCTGAATATCCTAGAGAGGTCAGGTTTGTTTTAGAGTACTCCAATAACAGCCCCCATTACCCCAAATAGGAATGGAGTCATTAGCGCTTATGGTTTTTAAATGGCACCCAGAATTATGTTGCACGAAGCACAATTTCACATCATTCTGGGTTCATTTGTGTGAAAACACGGTCCAATCAGGCTGAAACGTTACAGGAAGGTAGAATCTATTGAGTTGTAAGTGATCTGAACGTTTCATGATGATAGCACTTTCCTAAGGGGGTCAAACCATGTCCCAAAGGTCACCGGCTCTGGTGTCAATTTAAAGAAGTAGTCCAGTTACACCTTTGTGGGCTTATAACTTGGCTTCTAAATGTCCTAGAGAGGTCAGGTTTGTTTTAGTGTACTCCAATCAACAGCCCCTACAACCACAAAAAGGAATGGAGTCATTAGCACTTATGGTTTGTAAATGGCACCCAGAATTATGTGGCACGAAGCACAATTTCACATTATTCTGGGTTCATTTGTGTGAAAACAAGGTCCAATCAGGCTGAAACTTTACAAGAAGGTAGAATCTATTGAGTTGTAAGTGATCTGAACGTTTCATGATGATCGCACATTCCTATAGGGGGTCAAACCATGTCCCAAAGGTCATCGGGCCTGGTGCCACTTTAAAGAAGTAGTCCAGTTACACCTTTGTGGGCTTGTAACTTGGCTTCTGAATGTCCTAGAGAGGTCAGGCTTGTTTTAGTGTACTCCGTACTCAGATCAACAGCCCCTACAACCCCAAAAAGGAATGGAGTCATTAGCACTTATGGTTTTTAAATGGCACCCAGAATTATGTTGCACGAAGCACAATTTCACATCATTCTGGGTTCATTTGTGTGAAAACAAGGTCCAGTCAGGCTGAAACGTTACAGGAAGGTAGAATCTATTGAGTTGTAAGTGATCTGAACGTTTCATGATGATAGCACTTTCCTAAGGGGGTCAAACCATGTAACAAATGTCACCGGATCTGGTGTCAATTTAAAGAAGTAGTCCAGTTACACCTTTGTGGGCTTATAACTTGGCTTCTAAATGTCCTAGAGAGATCAGATTTGTTTTAGTGTACTCTAATCAACAGCCCCTACAACCACAAAAAGGAATGGAGTCATTAGCACTTATGGTTTTTAAATGGCACCCAGAATTCTGTTGCACGAAGCACAATTTCACATCATTCTGGGTTCATTTGTGTGAAAACAAGGTCCAATCAGCCTGAAACGTTACAGGAAGGTAGAATCTATTGAGTTGTAAGTGATCTGAACGTTTCATGATGATAGCGCTTTCCTAAGGGGGTCAAACCATGTCCCAAAGGTCACCGGATCTGGTGTCAATTTAGAGAAGTAGTCCAGTTACACCTTTGTGGGCTTATAACTTGGCTTCTGAATATCCTAGAGAGGTCAGGTTTGTTTGAGTGTACTCCAATCAACAGCCCCTACAACCACAAAAAGGAATGGAGTCATTAGCACTTATGATTTGTAAATGGCACCCAGAATTATGTTGCATGAAGCACAATTTCACATCATTCTGGGTGGATTTGTGTGAAAACAAGGTCCAATCAGGTTGAAACGTTACAGGAAGGTAGAATCTATTGAGTTGTAAGTGATCTGAACGTTTCATGATGATCGCACATTCCTAAGGGGGTATAACCATGTCCCAAAGGTCACCGGATCGGTGTCAATTTAAAGAAGTAGTCCAGTTACACATTTGTGGGCTTATAACTTGGCTTCTGAATGTCCTAGAGAGATCAGGTTTGTTTTAATGTACTCCAATCAACAGCCTCTACAACCACAAAAAGGAATGGAGTCATTAGCACTTATGGTTTGTAAATGGCACCCAGAATTATGTGGCACGAAGCACAATTTCACATCATTCTGGGTTCATTTGTGTGAAAACAAGGTCCAATCAGGCTGAAACTTTACAAGAAGGTAGAATCTATTGAGTTGTAAGTGATCTGAACGTTTCATGATGATCGCACATTCCTATAGGGGGTCAAACCATGTCCCAAAGGTCATCGGGCCTGAGGCCACTTTAAAGAAGTAGTCCAGTTACACCTTTGTGGGCTTGTAACTTGGCTTCTGAATGTCCTAGAGAGGTCAGGCTTGTTTTAGTGTACTCCGTACTCAGATCAACAGCCCCTACAACCCCAAAAAGGAATGGAGTCATTAGCACTTATGGTTTTTAAATGGCACCCAGAATTATGTTGCACGAAGCACAAATTCACATCATTCTGGGTTCATTTGTGTGAAAGCAAGGTCCAGTCAGGCTGAAACGTTACAGGAAGGTAGAATCTATTGAGTTGTAAGTGATCTGAATGTTTCATGATGATAGCACTTTCCTAAGGGGGTCAAACCATGTAACAAAGGTCACCGGATCTGGTGTCAATTTAAAGAAGTAGTCCAGTTACACCTTTGTGGGCTTATAACTTGGCTTCTAAATGTCCTAGAGAGATCAGATTTGTTTTAGTGTACTCCAATCAACAGCCCCTACAACCACAAAAAGGAATGGAGTCATTAGCACTTATGGTTTTTAAATGGCACCCAGAATTATGTTGCACGAAGCACAATTTCACATCATTCTGGGTTCATTTGTGTGAAAACAAGGTCCAATCAGCCTGAAACGTTACAGGAAGGTAGAATCTATTGAGTTGTAAGTGATCTGAACGTTTCATGATGATCGCACATTCTTATAGGGGGTCAAACCATGTCCCAAAGGTCACCAGATCTGGTGTCAATTTAAAGAAGTAGTCCAGTTACACCTTTGTGGGCTTATAACTTGGCTTCTGAATGTCCTAGAGAGATCAGGTTTGTTTTAGTGTACTCCATTCAACAGCCCCTACAACCACAAAAAGGAATGGAGTCATTAGCCCTTATGGTTTGGAAAAGGCACCCAGAATTATGTTGCAAGAAGCACAATTTCACATCATTCTGGGTCAATTTGTGTGAAAACAAGGTCCAATCAGGCTGAAACGTTACAAGAAGGTAGAATCTATTGAGTTGTAAGTGATCTGAACGTTTCATGATGATCGCACATTCCTATAGGGGGTCAAACCATGTCCCAAAGGTCACCGGGCCTTTTGTCACCTTAAAGAAGTAGTCCAGTTACACCTTTGTGGGCTTGTAACTTGGCTTCTGAATGTCCTAGAGAGGTCAGGCTTGTTTTAGTGTACTCCGTACTCAGATCAACAGCCCCTACAACCCCAAAAAGGAATGGAGTCATTAGCACTTATGGTTTTTAAATGGCACCCAGAATTATGTTGCACGAAGCACAATTTCACATCATTCTGGGTTCATTTGTGTGAAAACAAGGTCCAGTCAGGCTGAAACGTTACAGAAAGGTAGAATCTATTGAGTTGTAAGTTATCTGAATGTTTCATGATGATAGCACTTTCCTAAGGGGGTCAAACCATGTAACAAAGGTCACCGGATCTGGTGTCAATTTAAAGAAGTAGTCCAGTTACACCTTTGTGGGCTTATAACTTGGCTTCTAAATGTCCTAGAGAGATCAGATTTGTTTTAGTGTACTCCAATCAACAGCCCCTACAACCACAAAAAGGAATGGAGTCATTAGCACTTATGGTTTTTAAATGGCACCCAGAATTATGTTGCACGAAGCACAATTTCACATCATTCTGGGTTCATTTGTGTGAAAACAAGGTTCAATCAGCCTGAAACGTTACAGGAAGGTAGAATCTATTGAGTTGTAAGTGATCTGAACGTTTCATGATGATAGCGCTTTCCTAAGGGGGTCACACCATGTCCCAAAGGTCACCGGATCTGGTGTCAATTTAGAGAAGTAGTCCAGTTACACCTTTGTGGGCTTATAACTTGGCTTCTGAATATCCTAGAGAGGTCAGGTTTGTTTGAGTGTACTCCAATCAACAGCCCCTACAACCACAAAAAGGAATGGAGTCATTAGCACTTATGATTTGTAAATGGCACCCAGAATTATGTTGCACGAAGCACAATTTCACATCATTCTGGGTCGATTTGTGTGTAAACAAGGTCCAATCAGGCTGAAACGTTACAAGAAGGTAGAATCTGTTGAGTTGTAAGTGATCTGAACGTTTCATGATGATAGCACTTTCCTAAGGGGGTCAAACCATGTCCCAAAGGTCACCGGCTCTGGTGTCAATTTAAAGAAGTAGTCCAGTTACACCTTTGTGGGCTTATAACTTGGCTTCTAAATGTCCTAGAGAGGTCAGGTTTGTTTTAGTGTACTCCAATCAACAGCCCCTACAACCACAAAAAGGAATGGAGTCATTAGCACTTATGGTTTGTAAATGGCACCCAGAATTATGTGGCACGAAGCACAATTTCACATTATTCTGGGTTCATTTGTGTGAAAACAAGGTCCAATCAGGCTGAAACTTTACAAGAAGGTAGAATCTATTGAGTTGTAAGTGATCTGAACGTTTCATGATGATCGCACATTCCTATAGGGGGTCAAACCATGTCCCAAAGGTCATCGGGCCTGGTGCCACTTTAAAGAAGTAGTCCAGTTACACCTTTGTGGGCTTGTAACTTGGCTTCTGAATGTCCTAGAGAGGTCAGGCTTGTTTTAGTGTACTCCGTACTCAGATCAACAGCCCCTACAACCCCAAAAAGGAATGGAGTCATTAGCACTTATGGTTTTTAAATGGCACCCAGAATTATGTTGCACGAAGCACAATTTCACATCATTCTGGGTTCATTTGTGTGAAAACAAGGTCCAGTCAGGCTGAAACGTTACAGGAAGGTAGAATCTATTGAGTTGTAAGTGATCTGAACGTTTCATGATGATAGCACTTTCCTAAGGGGGTCAAACCATGTAACAAATGTCACCGGATCTGGTGTCAATTTAAAGAAGTAGTCCAGTTACACCTTTGTGGGCTTATAACTTGGCTTCTAAATGTCCTAGAGAGATCAGATTTGTTTTAGTGTACTCTAATCAACAGCCCCTACAACCACAAAAAGGAATGGAGTCATTAGCACTTATGGTTTTTAAATGGCACCCAGAATTATGTTGCACGAAGCACAATTTCACATCATTCTGGGTTCATTTGTGTGAAAACAAGGTCCAATCAGCCTGAAACGTTACAGGAAGGTAGAATCTATTGAGTTGTAAGTGATCTGAACGTTTCATGATGATAGCGCTTTCCTAAGGGGGTCAAACCATGTCCCAAAGGTCACCGGATCTGGTGTCAATTTAGAGAAGTAGTCCAGTTACACCTTTGTGGGCTTATAACTTGGCTTCTGAATATCCTAGAGAGGTCAGGTTTGTTTGAGTGTACTCCAATCAACAGCCCCTACAACCACAAAAAGGAATGGAGTCATTAGCACTTATGATTTGTAAATGGCACCCAGAATTATGTTGCATGAAGCACAATTTCACATCATTCTGGGTGGATTTGTGTGAAAACAAGGTCCAATCAGGTTGAAACGTTACAGGAAGGTAGAATCTATTGAGTTGTAAGTGATCTGAACGTTTCATGATGATCGCACATTCCTAAGGGGGTATAACCATGTCCCAAAGGTCACCGGATCGGTGTCAATTTAAAGAAGTAGTCCAGTTACACATTTGTGGGCTTATAACTTGGCTTCTGAATGTCCTAGAGAGATCAGGTTTGTTTTAATGTACTCCAATCAACAGCCTCTACAACCACAAAAAGGAATGGAGTCATTAGCACTTATGGTTTGTAAATGGCACCCAGAATTATGTGGCACGAAGCACAATTTCACATCATTCTGGGTTCATTTGTGTGAAAACAAGGTCCAATCAGGCTGAAACTTTACAAGAAGGTAGAATCTATTGAGTTGTAAGTGATCTGAACGTTTCATGATGATCGCACATTCCTATAGGGGGTCAAACCATGTCCCAAAGGTCACCGGGCCTTTTGTCACCTTAAAGAAGTAGTCCAGTTACACCTTTGTGGGCTTGTAACTTGGCTTCTGAATGTCCTAGAGAGGTCAGGCTTGTTTTAGTGTACTCCGTACTCAGATCAACAGCCCCTACAACCCCAAAAAGGAATGGAGTCATTAGCACTTATGGTTTTTAAATGGCACCCAGAATTATGTTGCACGAAGCACAATTTCACATAATTCTGGGTTCATTTGTGTGAAAACAAGGTCCAGTCAGGCTGAAACGTTACAGAAAGGTAGAATCTATTGAGTTGTAAGTGATCTGAATGTTTCATGATGATAGCACTTTCCTAAGGGGGTCAAACCATGTAACAAAGGTCACCGGATCTGGTGTCAATTTAAAGAAGTAGTCCAGTTACACCTTTGTGGGCTTATAACTTGGCTTCTAAATGTCCTAGAGAGATCAGATTTGTTTTAGTGTACTCCAATCAACAGCCCCTACAACCACAAAAAGGAATGGAGTCATTAGCACTTATGGTTTTTAAATGGCACCCAGAATTATGTTGCACGAAGCACAATTTCACATCATTCTGGGTTCATTTGTGTGAAAACAAGGTCCAATCAGCCTGAAACGTTACAGGAAGGTAGAATCTATTGAGTTGTAAGTGATCTGAACGTTTCATGATGATAGCGCTTTCCTAAGGGGGTCACACCATGTCCCAAAGGTCACCGGATCTGGTGTCAATTTAGAGAAGTAGTCCAGTTACACCTTTGTGGGCTTATAACTTGGCTTCTGAATATCCTAGAGAGGTCAGGTTTGTTTGAGTGTACTCCAATCAACAGCCCCTACAACCACAAAAAGGAATGGAGTCATTAGCACTTATGATTTGTAAATGGCACCCAGAATTATGTTGCACGAAGCACAATTTCACATCATTCTGGGTCGATTTGTGTGTAAACAAGGTCCAATCAGGCTGAAACGTTACAAGAAGGTAGAATCTGTTGAGTTGTAAGTGATCTGAACGTTTCATGATGATCGCACATTCCTATAGGGGGTCAAACCATGTCCCAAAGGTCACCGGGCCTGGTGTCAATTTAAAGAAGTAGTCCAGTTACACATTTGTGGGATTATAACTTGGCTTCTGAATATCCTAGAGAGGTCAGGTTTGTTTTAGAGTACTCCAATAACAGCCCCCATTACCCCAAATAGGAATGGAGTCATTAGCGCTTATGGTTTTTAAATGGCACCCAGAATTATGTTGCACGAAGCACAATTTCACATCATTCTGGGTTCATTTGTGTGAAAACACGGTCCAATCAGGCTGAAACGTTACAGGAAGGTAGAATCTATTGAGTTGTAAGTGATCTGAACGTTTCATGATGATAGCACTTTCCTAAGGGGGTCAAACCATGTCCCAAAGGTCACCGGCTCTGGTGTCAATTTAAAGAAGTAGTCCAGTTACACCTTTGTGGGCTTATAACTTGGCTTCTAAATGTCCTAGAGAGGTCAGGTTTGTTTTAGTGTACTCCAATCAACAGCCCCTACAACCACAAAAAGGAATGGAGTCATTAGCACTTATGGTTTGTAAATGGCACCCAGAATTATGTGGCACGAAGCACAATTTCACATTATTCTGGGTTCATTTGTGTGAAAACAAGGTCCAATCAGGCTGAAACTTTACAAGAAGGTAGAATCTATTGAGTTGTAAGTGATCTGAACGTTTCATGATGATCGCACATTCCTATAGGGGGTCAAACCATGTCCCAAAGGTCATCGGGCCTGGTGCCACTTTAAAGAAGTAGTCCAGTTACACCTTTGTGGGCTTGTAACTTGGCTTCTGAATGTCCTAGAGAGGTCAGGCTTGTTTTAGTGTACTCCGTACTCAGATCAACAGCCCCTACAACCCCAAAAAGGAATGGAGTCATTAGCACTTATGGTTTTTAAATGGCACCCAGAATTATGTTGCACGAAGCACAATTTCACATCATTCTGGGTTCATTTGTGTGAAAACAAGGTCCAGTCAGGCTGAAACGTTACAGGAAGGTAGAATCTATTGAGTTGTAAGTGATCTGAACGTTTCATGATGATAGCACTTTCCTAAGGGGGTCAAACCATGTAACAAATGTCACCGGATCTGGTGTCAATTTAAAGAAGTAGTCCAGTTACACCTTTGTGGGCTTATAACTTGGCTTCTAAATGTCCTAGAGAAATCAGATTTGTTTTAGTGTACTCTAATCAACAGCCCCTACAACCACAAAAAGGAATGGAGTCATTAGCACTTATGGTTTTTAAATGGCACCCAGAATTATGTTGCACGAAGCACAATTTCACATCATTCTGGGTTCATTTGTGTGAAAACAAGGTCCAATCAGCCTGAAACGTTACAGGAAGGTAGAATCTATTGAGTTGTAAGTGATCTGAACGTTTCATGATGATAGCGCTTTCCTAAGGGGGTCAAACCATGTCCCAAAGGTCACCGGATCTGGTGTCAATTTAGAGAAGTAGTCCAGTTACACCTTTGTGGGCTTATAACTTGGCTTCTGAATATCCTAGAGAGGTCAGGTTTGTTTGAGTGTACTCCAATCAACAGCCCCTACAACCACAAAAAGGAATGGAGTCATTAGCACTTATGATTTGTAAATGGCACCCAGAATTATGTTGCATGAAGCACAATTTCACATCATTCTGGGTGGATTTGTGTGAAAACAAGGTCCAATCAGGTTGAAACGTTACAGGAAGGTAGAATCTATTGAGTTGTAAGTGATCTGAACGTTTCATGATGATCGCACATTCCTAAGGGGGTATAACCATGTCCCAAAGGTCACCGGATCGGTGTCAATTTAAAGAAGTAGTCCAGTTACACATTTGTGGGCTTATAACTTGGCTTCTGAATGTCCTAGAGAGGTCAGGCTTGTTTTAGTGTACTCCGTACTCAGATCAACAGCCCCTACAACCCCAAAAAGGAATGGAGTCATTAGCACTTATGGTTTTTAAATGGCACCCAGAATTATGTTGCACGAAGCACAAATTCACATCATTCTGGGTTCATTTGTGTGAAAGCAAGGTCCAGTCAGGCTGAAACTTTACAGGAAGGTAGAATCTATTGAGTTGTAAGTGATCTGAATGTTTCATGATGATAGCACTTTCCTAAGGGGGTCAAACCATGTAACAAAGGTCACCGGATCTGGTGTCAATTTAAAGAAGTAGTCCAGTTACACCTTTGTGGGCTTATAACTTGGCTTCTAAATGTCCTAGAGAGATCAGATTTGTTTTAGTGTACTCCAATCAACAGCCCCTACATCCACAAAAAGGAATGGAGTCATTAGCACTTATGGTTTTTAAATGGCACCCAGAATTATGTTGCACGAAGCACAATTTCACATCATTCTGGGTTCATTTGTGTGAAAACAAGGTCCAATCAGCCTGAAACGTTACAGGAAGGTAGAATCTATTGAGTTGTAAGTGATCTGAACGTTTCATGATGATCGCACAATCTTATAGGGGGTCAAACCATGTCCCAAAGGTCACCGGATCTGGTGTCAATTTAAAGAAGTAGTCCAGTTACACCTTTGTGGGCTTATAACTTGGCTTCTGAATGTCCTAGAGAGATCAGGTTTGTTTTAGTGTACTCCATTCAACAGCCCCTACAACCACAAAAAGGAATGGAGTCATTAGCCCTTATGGTTTTGAAAAGGCACCCAGAATTATGTTGCAAGAAGCACAATTTCACATCATTCTGGGTCAATTTGTGTGAAAACAAGGTCCAATCAGGCTGAAACGTTACAAGAAGGTAGAATCTATTGAGTTGTAAGTGATCTGAACGTTTCATGATGATCGCACATTCCTATAGGGGGTCAAACCATGTCCCAAAGGTCACCGGGCCTGGTGTCACTTTAAAGAAGTAGTCCAGTTACACATTTGTGGGATTATAACTTGGCTTCTGAATATCCTAGAGAGGTCAGGTTTGTTTTAGAGTACTCCAATTAACAGCCCCCATTACCCCAAATAGGAATGGAGTCATTAGCCCTTATGGTTTGTAAATGGCACCCAGAATTATGTTGCAAGAAGCACAATTTCACATCATTCTGGGTCCATTTGTGTGAAAACAATGTCCAATCAGGCTGAAACGTTACAAGAAGGTAGAATCTATTGAGTTGTAAGTGATCTGAACGTTTCATGATGATCGCACATTCCTATAGGGGGTAAAACCATGTCCCAAAGGTCACTGGGCCTGGTGTCAATTTAAAGAAGTAGTCCAGTTACACCTTTGTGGGCTTATAGCTTGGCTTCTGAATGTCCTAGAGAGGTCAGGTTTGTTTTAGTGTACTCCAATCAACAGCCCCTACAACCACAAAAACGAATGGAGTTATTAGCACTTATGGTTTGTAAATGGCACCCAGAATTATGTTGCACGAAGCACTATTTCACATCATTCTGGGTCCATTTGTGTGAAAACAAGGTCCAATCAGGCTGAAACGTTACAGGAAGGTAGAATCTATTGAGTTGTAAGTGATCTGAACGTTTCATGATGATCGCACATTCCTATAGGGGGTAAAACCATGTCCCAAAGGTCACTGGGCCTGGTGTCAATTTAAAGAAGTAGTCCAATTACACCTTTGAGGGCTTATAACTTGGTTTCTGAATGTCCTAGAGAGATCAGGGTTGTTTTAATGTACTCCAAACAACAGCCCCTACAACCACAAAAAGGAATGGAGTCCTTAGCACTTATTGTTTGTAAATGGCACCCAGAATTATGTTGCACAAAGCACAATTTCACATCATTCTGGGTCCATTTGTGTGAAAACAAGGTCCAATAGGGCTGAAACGTTACAAGAAGGTAGAATCTTCTGAGTTGTAAGTTATCTGAACGTTTCATGATGATCGCACATTCCTATAGGGGGTCAAACCATGTCCCAAAGGTCACCGGGCCTGGTGTCACTTTAAAGAAGTAGTCCAGTTACACATTTGTGGGATTATAACTTGGCTTCTGAATATCCTAGAGAGGTCAGGTTTGTTTTAGAGTACTCCAATTAACAGCCCCCATTACCCCAAATAGGAATGGAGTCATTAGCGCTTATGGTTTTTAAATGGCACCCAGAATTATGTTGCACGAAGCACAATTTCACATCATTCTGGGTTCATTTGTGTGAAAACAAGGTCCAATCAGATGGAAACGTTACAGGAAGGTAGAATCTATTGAGTTGTAAGTGATCTGAACGTTTCATGATGATAGCACTTTCCTAAGGGGGTCAAACCATGTCCCAAAGGTCACCGGATCTGGTGTAAATTAAAAGAAGTGGTCCAGTTACACCTTTGTGGGCTTATAACTTGGCTTCTGAATATCCTAGAGAGGTCAGGTTTGTTTTAGTGTACTCCAATCAACAGCCCCTACAACCACAAAAAGGAATGGAGTCATTAGAACTTATAGTTTGTAAATGGCACCCAGAATTATGTTGCACGAAGCACAATTTCACATCATTCTGGGTCCATTTGTGTGAAAACAATGTCCAATCAGGCTGAAACGTTACAAGAAGGTAGAATCTATTGAGTTGTAAGTGATCTGAACGTTTCATGATGATCGAACATTCCTATAGGGGGTAAAACCATGTCCCAAAGGTCACCGGATCTGGTGTCAATTTAAAGAAGTAGTCCAGTTACACCTTTGTGGGCTTATAACTTGGCTTCTGAATGTCCTAGTGGGATCAGGTTTGTTTTAGTGTACTCCAATCAACAGCCCCTACAACCACAAAAAGGAATGGAGTCATTAGCCCTTATGGTTTGTAAATGGCACCCAGAATTATGTTGCAAGAAGCACAATTTCACATCATTCTGGGTCCATTTGTGTGAAAACAATGTCCAGTCAGGCTGAAACGTTACAAGAAGGTAGAATCTATTGAGTTGTAAGTGATCTGAACGTTTCATGATGATCGCACATTCCTATAGGGGGTAAAACCATGTCCCAAAGGTCACTGGGCCTGGTGTCAATTTAAAGAAGTAGTCCAGTTACACCTTTGTGGGCTTATAGCTTGGCTTCTGAATGTCCTAGAGAGGTCAGGTTTGTTTTAGTGTACTCCAATCAACAGCCCCTACAACCACAAAAACGAATGGAGTCATTAGCACTTATGGTTTGTAAATGGCACCCAGAATTATGTTGCACGAAGCACAATTTCACATCATTCTGGGTCCATTTGTGTGAAAACAAGGTCCAATCAGGCTGAAACGTTACAGGAAGGTAGAATCTATTGAGTTGTAAGTGGTCTGAACGTTTCATGATGATCGCACATTCCTATAGGGGGTAAAACCATGTCCCAAAGGTCACTGGGCCTGGTGTCACTTTAAAGAAGTAGTCCAGTTACACATTTGTGGGCTTATAACTTGGCTTCTGAATGTCCTAGAGAGGTCAGGTTTGTTTTAGTGTACTCCAATCAACAGCCCCAACAACCACAAAAAGGAATGGAGTCATTAGCACTTATGGTTTGTAAATGGCACCCAGAATTATGTTGCACGAAGCACAATTTCACATCATTCTGGGTCCATTTGTGTGAAAACAAGGTCCAATCAGGCTGAAACGTTACAAGAAGGTAGAATCTATTGAGTTGTAAGTGATCTGAACGTTTCATGAAGATCGCACATTCCTATAGGGGGTCAAACCATGTCCCAGAGGTCACCGGTCCTGCTGTCTCTTTAAAGAAGTAGTCCAGTTACACCTTTGTTGGCTTGTAACTTGGCTTTTGAATATCCTAGAGAGGTCAGGTTTCTTTTAGAGTACTCCAATTAACAGCCCCCATTACCCCAAAAAGGAATGGAGTCATTAGCACTTATGGTTTTTAAATGGCACCCAGAATTATGTTGCACGAAGCACAATTTCACATCATTCTGGGTTCATTTGTGTGAAAACAAGGTCCAATCAGGCTGAAACGTTACAGGAAGGTAGAATCTATTGAGTTGTTAGTGATCTGAAAGTTTCATGATGATAGCACTTTCCTAAGGGGGTCAAACGATGTCCCAAAGGTAACCGGATCTGGTGTCAATTTAAAGAAGTAGTCCAGTTACACATTTGTGGGCTTATAACTTGGCTTCTGAATGTCCTAGAGAGATCAGGTTTGTTTTAATGTACTCCAATCAACAGCCCCTACACCCACAAAACGGAATGGAGTCATTAGCACTTATGGTTTGGAAATGGCACCCAGAATTATGTTGCACGAAGCACAATTTCACATCATTCTGGGCCCATTTGTGTGAAAACAAGGTCCAATCAGGCTGAAACGTTACAAGAAGGTAGAATCTATTGAGTTGTAAGTGATCTGAACGTTTCATGATGATCGCACTTTCCTATAGGGGGTCAAACCATGTCCCAAAGGTCACCGGGCCTGGCGTCACTTTAAAGAAGTAGTCCAGTTACACCTTTGTGGGCTTATAACTTGGCTTCTGAATGTCCTAGAGAGGTCAGGTTTGTTTTAGAGTACTCCAATTAACAGCCCCCATTACCCCAAAAAGGAATGGAGTCATTAGCACTTATGGTTTTTAAATGGCACCCAGAATTATGGTGCACGAAGCACAATTTCACATCATTCTGGGTTCATTTGTGTGAAAACAAGGTCCAATCAGGCTGAAACGTTACAGGAAGGTAGAATCTATTGAGTTGTAAGTGATCTGAACGTTTCATGATGATAGCACTTTCCTAAGGGGGTCAAACCATGTCCCAAAGGTCACAGGGCCTGGTGTCAATTTAAAGAAGTAGTCCAGTTACACCTTTGTGGGCTTTTAACTTGGCTTCTGGATATCCTAGAGAGGTCAGGTTTGTTTTAGAGTTATCCAATTAACAGCACTCATTACCCCAAAAAGGAATGGAGTCATTAGCACTTATGATTTTTAAAGGCACCCAGAGTTATGTTGCACGAAGCACAATTTCACATCATTCTGGGTTCATTTGTGTGAAAACATGGTCCAATCAGGCTGAAACGTTACAGGAAGGTAGAATCTATTGAGTTGTAAGTGATCTGAACGTTTCATGATGATAGCACTTTCCTAAGGGGGTCAAACCATGTCCCAAAGGTCACCGGATCTGGTGTCAATTTAAAGAAGTAGTCCAGTTACACATTTGCGGGCTTATAACTTGGCTTCTGAATGTCCTAGAGAGATCAGGTTTGTTTTAGTGTACTCCAATCAACAGCCCCTACAACCACAAAAAGGAATGGAATCATTAGCACTTATGGTTTGTAAATGGCACCCAGAATTATGTTGCACCAAGCACAATTTCACATCATTCTGGGTCCATTTGTGTGAAAACAAGGTCCAATCAGGCTGAAACGTTACAAGAAGGTAGAATCTATTGAGTTGTAAGTGATCTGAACGTTTCATGATGATCGCACATTCCTATAGGGGGTCAAACCATGTCCCAAAGGTCACCGGGCCTGGTGTCACTTTAAAGAAGTCGTCCAGTTACACCTTTGTGGGCTTTTAACTTGGCTTCTGAATATCCTAGAGAGGTCAGGTTTGTTTTAGAGTACTCCAATTAACAGCCCCCATTACCCCAAAAAGGAATGGAGTCATTAGCACTTATGGTTTTTAAATGGCACCCAGAGATTTGTTGCACGAAGCACAATTTCACATCATTCTGGGTTCATTTGTGTGAAAACAAGGTCCAATCAGGCTGAAACGTTACAGGAAGGTAGAATCTATTGAGTTGTTAGTGATCTGAAAGTTTCATGATGATAGCACTTTCCTAAGGGGGTCAAACCATGTCCCAAACGTCACCAGATCTGGTGTCAATTTAAAGTAGTCCAGTTACACATTTGTGGGCTTATAACTTGGCTTCTGAATGTCCTAGAGAGATCAGGTTTGTTTTAATGTACTCCAATAAACAGCCCCTACAACCACAAAAAGGAATGGAGTCATTAGCAGTTATGGTTTGTAAATGGCACCCAGAATTATGTTGCACGAAGCACAATTTCACATCATTCTGGGTCCATTTGTGTGAAAACAAGGTCCAATCAGGCTGAAACGTTACAAGAAGGTAGAATCTATTGAGTTGTAAGTGATCTGAACGTTTCATGATGATCGCACTTTCCAATAGGGGGTCAAACCATGTCCCAAAGGTCACCGGGCCTCGTGTCACTTTAAAGAAGTAGTCCAGTTACATCTTTGTGGGCTTATAACTTGGCTTCTGAATATCCTAGAGAGGTCAGGTTTGTTTTAGTGTACTCCAATTAACAGCCCCCATTACCCCAAAAAAGGAATGGAGTCATTAGCACTCATGGTGTTTAAATGGCACCCAGAATTATGTTGCACGAAGCACAATTTCACATCATTCTGGGTTCATTTGTGTGAAAACAAGGTCCAATCAGGCTGAAACGTTACAGGAAGGTAGAATCTATTGAGTTGTAAGTGATCTGAACGTTTCATGATGATATCACTTTCCTAAGGGGGTCAAACCATGTCCCAAAGGTCACCGGATCTGGTGTAAATTTAAAGAAGTAGTCCAGTTACACATTTGTGGGCTTATAACTTGGCTTCTGAATGTCCTGGAGAGATCAGGTTTGTTTTAGTGTTCTCCAATCAACAGCCCCTACAACCACAAAAAGGAATGGAGTCATTAGCACTTATGGTTTGGAAATGGCACCCAGAATTATGTTGCACGATGTACAATTTCACATCATTCTGGTTCCATTTGTGTGAAAACAAGGTCCAATCAGGCTGAAACGTTACAAGAAGGTAGAATCTATTGAGTTGTAAGTGATCTGAACATTTCTTGATGATCGCACATTCCTATAGGGGGTCAAACCATGTCCCAAAGGTCACCGGGCCTGGTGTCACTTTAAAGAAGTAGTCCAGTTACACATTTGTGGGCTTATAACTTGGCTTCTGAATGTCCTAGAGAGGTCAGGTTTGTTTTAGTGTACTCCAATCAACAGCCCCTACAACCACAAAAAGGAATGGAGTCATTAGCACTTATGGTTTGGAAATGGCACCCAGAAATATGTTGCACGAAGCACAATTTCACATCATTCTGGGTCCATTTGTGTGAAAACAAGGTCCAATCAGGCTGAAACGTTACAGGAAGGTAGAATCTATTGAGTTGTAAGTGATCTGAACGTTTCATGATGATAGCACTTTCCTAAGGGGGTCAAACCATGTCCCAAAGGTCACCGGGCCTGGTGTCACTTTAAAGAAGTAGTCCAGTTACACCTTTGTGGGCTTATAACTTGGCTTCTGAATATCCTAGAGAGGTCAGGTTTGTTTTAGTGTACTCCAATTAACAGCCCCCATTACCCCAAAAAGGAATGGAGTCATTAGCACTTATGGTTTTTAAATGGCACCCAGAGATTTGTTGCACGAAGCACAATTTCACATCATTCTGGGTTCATTTGTGTGAAAACAAGGTCCAATCAGGCTGAAACGTTACAGGAAGGTAGAATCTATTGAGTTGTTAGTGATCTGAAAGTTTCATGATGATAGCACTTTCCTAAGGGGGTCAAACCATGTCCCAAACGTCACCGGATCTGGTGTCAATTTAAAGTAGTCCAGTTACACATTTGCGGGCTTATAACTTGGCTTCTGAATGTCCTAGAGAGATCAGGTTTGTTTTAATGTACTCCAATAAACAGCCCCTACAACCACAAAAAGGAATGGAGTCATTAGCAGTTATGGTTTGTAAATGGCACCCAGAATTATGTTGCACGAAGCACAATTTCACATCATTCTGGGTCCATTTGTGTGAAAACAAGGTCCAATCAGGCTGAAACGTTACAAGAAGGTAGAATCTATTGAGTTGTAAGTGATCTGAACGTTTCATGATGATCGCACTTTCCAATAGGGGGTCAAACCATGTCCCAAAGGTCACCGGGCCTGGTGTCACTTTAAAGAAGTAGTCCAGTTACATCTTTGTGGGCTTATAACTTGGCTTCTGAATATCCTAGAGAGGTCAGGTTTGTTTTAGTGTACTCCAATTAACAGCCCCCATTACCCCAAAAAAGGAATGGAGTCATTAGCTCTCATGGTTTTTAAATGGCACACAGAATTATGTTGCACGAAGCACAATTTCACATCATTCTGGGTTCATTTGTGTGAAAACAAGGTCCAATCAGGCTGAAACATTACAGGAAGGTAGAATCTATTGAGTTGTAAGTGATCTGAACGTTTCATGATGATATCACTTTCCTAAGGGGATCAAACCATGTCCCAAAGGTCACCGGATCTGGTGTCAATTTAAAGAAGTAGTCCAGTTACACATTTGTGGGCTTATAACTTGGCTTCTGAATGTCCTGGAGAGATCAGGTTTGTTTTAGTGTTCTCCAATCAACAGCCCCTACAACCACAAAAAGGAATGGAGTCATTAGCACTTATGGTTTGGAAATGGCACCCAGAATTATGTTGCACGATGTACAATTTCACATCATTCTGGTTCCATTTGTTTGAAAACAAGGTCCAATCAGGCTGAAACGTTACAAGAAGGTAGAATCTATTGAGTTGTAAGTGATCTGAACGTTTCTTGATGATCGCACATTCCTATAGGGGGTCAAACCATGTCCCAAAGGTCACCGGGCCTGGTGTCACTTTAAAGAAGTAGTCCAGTTACACATTTGTGGGCTTATAACTTGGCTTCTGAATGTCCTAGAGAGGTCAGGTTTGTTTTTGTGTACTCCAATCAACAGCCCCTACAACCACAAAAAGGAATGGAGTCATTAGCACTTATGGTTTGGAAATGGCACCCAGAAATATGTTGCATGAAGCACAATTTCACATCATTCTGGGTCCATTTGTGTGAAAACAAGGTCCAATCAGGCTGAAACGTTACAGGAAGGTAGAATCTATTGAGTTGTAAGTGATCTGAACGTTTCATGATGATAGCACTTTCCTAAGGGGGTCAAACCATGTCCCAAATGTCACCGGGCCTGGTGTCACTTTAAAGAAGTAGTCCAGTTACACCTTTGTGGGCTTATAACTTGGCTTCTGAATATCCTAGAGAGGTCAGGTTTGTTTTAGTGTACTCCAATTAACAGCCCCCATTACCCCAAAAAGGAATGGAGTCATTAGCACTTATGGTTTTTAAATGGCACCCAGAATTATGTTGCACGAAGCACAATTTCACATCATTCCGGGTTCATTTGTGTGAAAACAAGGTCCAATCAGCTGAAACGTTACAGGAAGGTAGAATCTATTGAATTTTAAGTGATCTGAACATTTCATGATGATAGCACTTTCCTAAGCGGGTCAAACCATGTCCCAGAGGTCACCGGATCTGGTGTCAATTTAAAGTAGTAGTCCAGTTACACATTTGTGGGCTTATAACTTGGCTTCTGAATGTCCTAGAGAGATCAGGTTTGTTTTAGTGTACTCCAATCAACAGCCCCTACAACCACAAAAAGGAATGGAGTCTTAGCACTTATGGTTTTTAAATGGCACCCAGAATTATGTTGCACGAAGCACAATTTCACATCATTCGGGGTTCATTTGTGTGAAAACAAGGTCCAATCAGGCTGAAACGTTACAGGAAGGTAGAATCTATTGAGTTGTAAGTGATCTGAACATTTCATGATGATAGCACTTTCCTAAGGGGGTCAAACCATGTCCCAGAGGTCACCGGATCTGGTGTCAATTTAAAGAAGTAGTACAGTTACACATTTGTGGGCTTATAACTTGGCTTATGAATGTCCTAGAGAGATCAGGTTTGTTTTAGTGTACTCCAATCAACAGCCCCTACAACCACAAAAAGGAATGCAGTCTTTGCACTTATGGTTTTGAAATTGGCACCCAAAATTATGTTGCACGAAGCACAATTTCACATCATTCTGGGTTCATTTGTGTGAAAACAAGGTCCAGTCAGGCTGAAACGTTACAGGAAGGTAGAATCTATTGAGTTGTAAGTGATCTGAACGTTTCATGATGATAGCACTTTCCTAAGGGGGTCAAACCATGTCCCAAAGGTCACTGGATCTGGTGTCAATTTAAAGAAGTAGTCCAGTTACACATTTGTGGGCTTACAACTTGGCTTCTGACTGGTGGTTTGACCCCCTTAGTAATTTGTGATCATCTTGAAACGTTCAGATCACTTACAACTCAATAGATTCTACCTTCTTGTAACGTTTCAGCCTGATTGGACCTTGTTTTCACACAAATGGACCCAGAATGATGTGAAATTGTGCTTCGTGCAACATAATTCTGGGTGCCATTTAAAAACCATAAGTGCTAATGACTCCATTCCTTTTAGTGGTAATGGGGGCTGCTAATTGGAGTACTCTAAAACAAACCTGACCTCTCTAGGATATTCAGAAGCCAAGTTATAAGCTCAGAAAAGGTGTAACTGGACTACTTCTTTAAATTGACACCAGGCCCGGTGACCTTTGGGACATGGTTTGACCCCCAATAGGAATGTGCGATCATCATGAAACGTTCAGATCACTTACAACTCAATAGATTCTACCTTCTTGTAACGTTTCAGCCTGACTGGACCTTGTTTTCACACAAATGGACCCATAATGATGTGAAATTTTGCTTCGTGCAACATAATTCTGGGTGCCATTTAAAAACCATAAGTGCTAATGACTCCATTCCTTTTTGAGGTTGTAGGGGCTGTTGATTGGAGTACACTAAAACAAACCTGATCTCTCTAGGACATTCAGAAACCAAGTTATAAGCCCTCAAAGGTGTAATTGGACTACTTCTTTAAATTGACACCAGGCCCGGTGACCTTTGGGACATGGTTTGACCCACTATAGGAATGTGCGATCATCATGAAACGTTCAGATCACTTACAACTCAATAGATTCTACCTTCTTGTAACGTTTCAGCCTGATTGGACCTTGTTTTCACACAAATGGACCCAGAATGATGTGAAATTGTGCTTCGTGCAACATAATTCTGGGTGCCACTTAAAAACCATACGTGCATATGACTCCATTCCTTTTTGTGGATGTAGGGGCTGTTGGTTGGAGTACATTAACACAAACCTGATCTCTCTAGGACATTCAGAAGCCAAGTTATAAGCCCACAAATGTGTAACTGGACTACTTCTTTAAATTTACACCAGATCCGGTGACCTTTGGGACATGGTTTGACCCCCTTAGGAAAGTGCGATCATCATGAAACGTTCAGATCACTTACAACTCAATAGATTCTACCTTCCTGTAACGTTTCAGCCTGATTGGACCTTGTTTTCACACAAATGAACCCAGAATGATGTGAAATTGTGCTTCGTGCAACATAATTCTGGGTGCCATTTAAAAACCATAAGTGCTAATGACTCCATTCCTTTTTGTGGTTGTAGGGGCTGTTGATTGGAGTATACTAAAACAAACCTGATCTCTCTAGGACATTCAGAAGCCAAGTTATAAGCCCACAAATGTGTAACTGGACTACTTCTTTAAATTGACACCAGATCCGGTGACCTTTGGGACATGGTTTGACCCCCTTAGGAAAGTGCTATCATCATGACACGTTCAGATCACTTACAACTCAATAGATTCTACCTTCTTGTAACGTTTCAGCCTGATTGGACCTTGTTTTCACACAAATGGACCCAGAATGATGTGAAATTGTGCTTCGTGCAACATAAGTCTGGGTGCCATTCACAAACCATAAGTGCTAATGACTCCATTGCTTTTTGTGGTTGTAGGGGCTGTTCGTTGGAGTACATTAAAACAAACCTGATCTCTCTAGGACATTCAGAAGCCAAGTTATAAGCCCACAAATGTGTAACTGGACTACTTCTTTAAATTGACACCAGATCCGGTGACCTTTGGGACATGGTTTGACCCCCTAGGAAAGTGCTATCATCATGAAACGTTCAGATCACTTACAACTCAATAGATTCTACCGTCTTGTAACGTTTCAGCCTGATTGGACCTTGTTTTAACACAAATGGACCCAGAATGATGTGAAATTGTGCTTCGTGCAACATAATTCTGGGTGCCATTTAAAAACCATAAGTGCTAATGATTCCATTCCTTTTTGAGGTTGTAGGGGCTGTTGATTGGAGTACACTAAAACAAACCTGATCTCTCTAGGACATTCAGAAGCCAAGTAATAAGCCCTCAAAGGTGTAATTGGACTACGTCTTTAAAGTGACACCAGGCCCGGTGACCTTTGGGACATGGTTTGACCCCCTATAGGAATGTGCGATCATCATGAAACGTTCAGATCACTTACAACTCAATAGATTCTACCTTCTTGTAACGTTTCAGCCTGATTGGAACTTGATTTCACACAAATGAACCCAGAATGATGTGAAATTGTGCTTCGTGCAACATAATTCTGGGTGCCATTAAAAACCATAAGTGCTATTGACTCCATTCCTTTTAGTGGTAATGGGGGCTGTTAATTGGAGTACTATAAAACAAACCTGATCTCTCTAGGACATTCAGAAGACAAGTTATAAGCCCACAAATGTGTAACTGGACTACTTCTTTAAAGTGACACCAGGCCCGGTGACCTTTGGGACATGGTTTTACCCCCTATAGGAATGTGCAATCATCATGAAACATTCAGATCAATTACAACTCAATAGATTCTACCTTCTTGTAACGTTTCAGCCTGATTGGACCTTGTTTTCACTCAAATGAAACCAGAATGATGTGAAATTGTGCTTCGTGCAACATAATTCTGGGTGCCATTTAAAAACCATAAGTGCTAATGACTCCATTCCTTTTAGTGGTAATGGGGGCTGTTAATTGGAGTACTCTAAAACAAACCTGACCTCTCTAGGATATTCAGAAGCCAAGTTATAAGCCCACAAAGGTGTAACTGGACTACTTCTTTAAAGTGACACCAGACCCGGTGACCTTTGGGACATGGTTTGACCCCCTATAGGAATGTGCGATCATCATGAAACGTTCTGATCACTTACAACTCAATAGATTCTACCTTCTTGTAACGTTTCAGCCTGATTGGACCTTGTTTTCACACAAATGGACCCAGAATGATGTGAAATTGTGCTTCGTGCAACATAATTCTGGATGCCATTTACAAACCATAAGTGCTAATGACTCCATTCCTTTTTGTGGTTGTAGGGGCTGTTGATTGGAGTACATTAAAACAAACCTGATCTCTCTAGGACATTCAGAAGCCAAGTTATAAGCCCACAAATGTGTTACTGGACTACTTCTTTAAATTGACACCATATCCGGTGACCTTTGGGACATGGTTTGACCCCCTTAGGAAAGGGCTATCATCATGTTACGTTCAGATCACTTACAACTCAATAGATTCTACCTTTCTGTAACGTTTCAGCCTGATTGGACCTTGTTTTCACTCTAATGAACCCAGAATGATGTGAAATTGTGCTTCGTGCAACATAATTCTGGGTGCCATTTAAAAACCATAAGTGCTAATGACTCCATTCCTTTTTGTGGTTGTAGGGGCTGTTGATTGGAGTATACTAAAACAATCCTGATCCCTCTAGGACATTCAGAAGCCAAGTTATAAGCCCACAAATGTGTAAGTGGACTACTTCTTTAAATTGACACCAGATCCGGTGACCTTTGGGACATGGTTTGACCCCATTAGGAAAGTGCTATAATCATGAAACGTTCAGATCACTTACAACTCAATAGATTCTACCTTCCTGTAACGTTTCAGCCTGATTGGACCTTGTTTTCACACAAATGAACCCAGAATGATGTGAAATTGTGCTTCGTGCAACATAATTCTGGGTGCCTTTTAAAAACCATAAGTGCTAATGACTCCATTCCTTTTTGTGGTTGTAGGGGCTGTTGATTGGAGTATGCTAAAACAAACCTGATCTCTCTAGGACATTCAGAAGCCAAGTTATAAGCCCACAAATGTGTAACTGGACTACTTTAAGTTGACACCAGATCCGGTGACCTTTGGGACATGGTTTGACCCCCTTAGGAAAGTGCTATCATCATGAAACGTTCAGATCACTTACAACTCAATAGATTCTACCTTCCTGTAACGTTTCAGCCTGATTGGACCTTGTTTTCACACAAATGGACCCAGAATGATGTGAAATTGTGCTTCGTGCAACATAATTCTGGGTGCCATTTAAAAACCATAAGTGCTAATGACTCCAATCCTTTTTGAGGTTGTAGGGGCTGTTGATTTGAGTACACTAAAACAAACCTGATCTCTCTAGGACATTCAGAAACCAAGTTATAAGCCCTCAAAGGTGTAATTGGACTACTTCTTTAAAGTGACACCAGGCCCGGTGACCTTTGGGACATGGTTTGACCCCCTATAGGAATGTGCGATCATCATGAAACGTTCAGATCACTTACAACTCAATAGATTCTACCTTCTTGTAACGTTTCAGCCTGATTGGACCTTGTTTTCACACAAATGGACCCAGAATGATGTGAAATTGTGCTTCGTGCAACATAATTCTGGTCGCCATTTACAAGCCATAAGTGCTAATACTCCATTCCTTTTTGTGGTTGTAGGGGCTGTTGGTTGGAGTACATTAAAACAAACCTGATCTCTCTAGGACAGTCAGAAGCCAAGTTATAAGCCCACAAATGTGTAACTGGACTACTTCTTTAAATTGACACCAGATCCGGTGACCTTTGGGACATGGTTTGACCCCCTTAGGAAAGTGCTATAATCATGAAACGTTCAGATCACTTACAATTCAATAGATTCTACCTTCCTGTAACGTTTCAGCCTGATTGTACCTTGTTTTCACACAAATGAACCCAGAATGATGTGAAATTAGGCTTCGTGCAACATAATTCTGGGAGCCATTTAAAAACCATAAGTGCTAATGACTCCATTCCTTTTTGTGGTTGTAGGGGCTGTTGATTGGAGTACATTAAAACAAACCTGATCTCTATAGGACATTCAGAAGCCAAGTTATAAGCCCACAAATGTGTAACTGGACTACTTCTTTAAATTGACACCAGATCCGGTGACCTTTGGGACATGGTTTGATCCCCTTAGGAAAGAACTATCATCATGAAACGTTCAGATCACTTACAACTCAATAGATTCTACCTTCCTGTAACGTTTCAGCCTGATTGGACCTTGTTTTCACACAAATGAACCCAGAATGATGTGAAATTGTGCTTCGTGCAACATAATTCTGGGTGCCATTTAAAAACCATAAGTGCTAATGACTCCATTCCTTTTTGTGGTTGTAGGGGCTGTTGATTGGAGTATACTAAAACAAACCTGATCTCTCTAGGACATTCAGAAGCCAAGTTATAAGCCCACAAATGTGTAACTGACTACTTCTTTAAAATGACACCAGATCCGGTGACCTTTGGGACATGGTTTGACCCCCTTACGAAAGTGCGATCATCTTGAAACGTTCAGATCACTTACAACTCAATAGATTCTACCTTCTTGTAACGATTCAGCCTGATTGGACCTTGTTTTCACACAGATGGACCCAGAATGAAGTGAAATTGTGCTTCATGCAACATAATTCTGGGTGCCATTTACAAACCATAAGTGGTAATGACTCCATTCCTTTTTGTGGTTGTAGGGGCTGTTGATTGGAGTACATTAAAACAAACCTGATCTCTCTAGGACATTCAGAAGCCAAGTTATAAGCCCACAAATGTGTAACTGGACTACTTCTTTAAATTGACACCAGATCCGGTGACCTTTGGGACATGGTTTGACCCCCTTAGGAAAGTGCTATCATCATGAAACGTTCAGATCACTTACAACTCAATAGATTCTACCTTCCTGTAACGTTTCAGCCTGATTGGACCTTGTTTTCACACAAATGAACCCAGAATGATGTGAAATTGTGCTTCGTGCAACATAATTCTGGGTGCCATTTAAAAACCACAAGTGCTAATGACTCCATTCCTTTTGGGGTTAATGGGGGCTGTTAATTGGAGTACTCTAAAACAAACCTGACCTCTCTAAGATATTCAGAAGCCAAGTTTTAGGCCCACAAATGTGTAACTGGACTACTTCGTTAAATTGACACCAGATCCCGTGACCTTTGGGACATGGTTTGACCCCCTTAGGAAAGTGCTATCATCATGAAACGTTTAGATCACTTACAACTCAATAGATTCTACCTTCCTGTAATGTTTCAGCCTGATTGGACCTTGTTTTCACACAAATGAACCCAGAATGATGTGAAATTGTGCTTTGTGCAACATAATTCTGGGTGCCATTTAAAAACCATAAGTGCTAATGATTCCATTCCTTTTTGAGGTTGTAGGGGCTGTTGATTGGAGTACACTAAAACAAACCTGATCTCTCTAGGACATTCAGAAGCCAAGTAATAAGCCCTCAAAGGTGTAATTGGACTACGTCTTTAAAGTGACACCAGGCCCGGTGACCTTTGGGACATGGTTTGACCCCCTATAGGAATGTGCGATCATCATGAAACGTTCAGATCACTTACAACTCAATAGATTCTACCTTCTTGTTACGTTTCAGCCTGATTGGAACTTGTTTTCACACAAATGAACCCAGAATGATGTGAAATTGTGCTTCGTGCAACATAATTCTGGGTGCCATTTACAAACCATACGTGCTAATGACTCCATTCCTTTTTGTGGTTGTAGGGCCTGTTGATTGGAGTTCACTAAAACAAACCTGATCTCTCTAGGACATTCAGAAGCCAAGTTATAAGCCCACAAATGTGTAAATGGACTACTTCTTTAAAGTGACGCCAGGCCCGGTGACCTTTGGGACATGGTTTTACCCCCTATAGGAATGTGCGATCATCATGAAACGTTCAGATCACTTACAACTCAATAGATTCTACCTTCTTGTAACGTTTCAGCCTGATTGGAACTTGATTTCACACAAATGAACCCAGAATGATGTGAAATTGTGCTTCGTGCAACATAATTCTGGGTGCCATTAAAAACCATAAGTGCTATTGACTCCATTCCTTTTAGTGGTAATGGGGGCTGTTAATTGGAGTACTATAAAACAAACCTGATCTCTCTAGGACATTCAGAAGACAAGTTATAAGCCCACAAATGTGTAACTGGACTACTTCTTTAAAGTGACACCAGGCCCGGTGACCTTTGGGACATGGTTTTACCCCCTATAGGAATGTGCAATCATCATGAAACATTCAGATCAATTACAACTCAATAGATTCTACCTTCTTGTAACGTTTCAGCCTGATTGGACCTTGTTTTCACTCAAATGAAACCAGAATGATGTGAAATTGTGCTTCGTGCAACATAATTCTGGGTGCCATTTAAAAACCATAAGTGCTAATGACTCCATTCCTTTTAGTGGTAATGGGGGCTGTTAATTGGAGTACTCTAAAACAAACCTGACCTCTCTAGGATATTCAGAAGCCAAGTTATAAGCCCACAAAGGTGTAACTGGACTACTTCTTTAAAGTGACACCAGACCCGGTGACCTTTGGGACATGGTTTGACCCCCTATAGGAATGTGCGATCATCATGAAACGTTCAGATCACTTACAACTCAATAGATTCTACCTTCTTGTAACGTTTCAGCCTGATTGGACCTTGTTTTCACACAAATGGACCCAGAATGATGTGAAATTGTGCTTCGTGCAACATAATTCTGGGTGCCATTTAAAAACCATAAGTGCTAATGACTCCATTCCTTTTTGTGGTTGTAGGGGCTGTTGATTGGAGTATACTAAAACAAACCGAATCTCTCTAGGACATTCAGAAGCCAAGTTATAAGCCCACAAATGTGTAACTGACTACTTCTTTAAAATGACACCAGATCCGGTGACCTTTGGGACATGGTTTGACCCCCTTACGAAAGTGCGATCATCTTGAAACGTTCAGATCACTTACAACTCAATAGATTCTACCTTCTTGTAACGATTCAGCCTGATTGGACCTTGTTTTCACACAGATGGACCCAGAATGAAGTGAAATTGTGCTTCATGCAACATAATTCTGGGTGCCATTTACAAACCATAAGTGCTAATGACTCCATTCCTTTTTGTGGTTGTAGGGGCTGTTGATTGGAGTACATTAAAACAAACCTGATCTCTCTAGGACATTCAGAAGCCAAGTTATAAGCCCACAAATGTGTAACTGGACTACTTCTTTAAATTGACACCAGATCCGGTGACCTTTGGGACATGGTTTGACCCCCTTAGGAAAGTGCTATCATCATGAAACGTTCAGATCACTTACAACTCAATAGATTCTACCTTCCTGTAACGTTTCAGCCTGATTGGACCTTGTTTTCACACAAATGAACCCAGAATGATGTGAAATTGTGCTTCGTGCAACATAATTCTGGGTGCCATTTAAAAACCACAAGTGCTAATGACTCCATTCCTTTTGGGGTTAATGGGGGCTGTTAATTGGAGTACTCTAAAACAAACCTGACCTCTCTAAGATATTCAGAAGCCAAGTTTTAGGCCCACAAATGTGTAACTGGACTACTTCGTTAAATTGACACCAGATCCGGTGACCTTTGGGACATGGTTTGACCCCCTTAGGAAAGTGCTATCATCATGAAACGTTTAGATCACTTACAACTCAATAGATTCTACCTTTCTGTAATGTTTCAGCCTGATTTGACCTTGTTTTCACACAAATGAACCCAGAATGATGTGAAATTGTGCTTTGTGCAACATAATTCTGGGTGCCATTTAAAAACCATAAGTGCTAATGATTCCATTCCTTTTTGAGGTTGTAGGGGCTGTTGATTGGAGTACACTAAAACAAACCTGATCTCTCTAGGACATTCAGAAGCCAAGTAATAAGCCCTCAAAGGTGTAATTGGACTACGTCTTTAAAGTGACACCAGGCCCGGTGACCTTTGGGACATGGTTTGACCCCCTATAGGAATGTGCGATCATCATGAAACGTTCAGATCACTTACAACTCAATAGATTCTACCTTCTTGTTACGTTTCAGCCTGATTGGAACTTGTTTTCACACAAATGAACCCAGAATGATGTGAAATTGTGCTTCGTGCAACATAATTCTGGGTGCCATTTACAAACCATACGTGCTAATGACTCCATTCCTTTTTGTGGTTGTAGGGCCTGTTGATTGGAGTTCACTAAAACAAACCTGATCTCTCTAGGACATTCAGAAGCCAAGTTATAAGCCCACAAATGTGTAAATGGACTACTTCTTTAAAGTGACGCCAGGCCCGGTGACCTTTGGGACATGGTTTTACCCCCTATAGGAATGTGCGATCATCATGAAACGTTCAGATCACTTACAACTCAATAGATTCTACCTTCTTGTAACGTTTCAGCCTGATTGGAACTTGATTTCACACAAATGAACCCAGAATGATGTGAAATTGTGCTTCGTGCAACATAATTCTGGGTGCCATTAAAAACCATAAGTGCTATTGACTCCATTCCTTTTAGTGGTAATGGGGGCTGTTAATTGGAGTACTATAAAACAAACCTGATCTCTCTAGGACATTCAGAAGACAAGTTATAAGCCCACAAATGTGTAACTGGACTACTTCTTTAAAGTGACACCAGGCCCGGTGACCTTTGGGACATGGTTTTACCCCCTATAGGAATGTGCAATCATCATGAAACATTCAGATCAATTACAACTCAATAGATTCTACCTTCTTGTAACGTTTCAGCCTGATTGGACCTTGTTTTCACTCAAATGAAACCAGAATGATGTGAAATTGTGCTTCGTGCAACATAATTCTGGGTGCCATTTAAAAACCATAAGTGCTAATGACTCCATTCCTTTTTGTGGTTGTAGGGGCTGTTGGTTGGAGTACATTAAAACAAACCTGATCTCTCTAGGACATTCAGAAGCCAAGTTATAAGCCCACAAATGTGTTACTGGACTACTTCTTTAAATTGACACCATATCCGGTGACCTTTGGGACATGGTTTGACCCCCTTAGGAAAGGGCTATCATCATGTTACGTTCAGATCACTTACAACTCAATAGATTCTACATTTCTGTAACGTTTCAGCCTGATTGGACCTTGTTTTCACTCTAATGAACCCAGAATGATGTGAAATTGTGCTTCGTGCAACATAATTCTGGGTGCCATTTAAAAACCATAAGTGCTAATGACTCCATTCCTTTTTGTGGTTGTAGGGGCTGTTGATTGGAGTATACTAAAACAAACCTGATCCCTCTAGGACATTCAGAAGCCAAGTTATAAGCCCACAAATGTGTAACTGGACTACTTCTTTAAATTGACACCAGATCCGGTGACCTTTGGGACATGGTTTGACCCCATTAGGAAAGTGCTATCATCATGAAACATTCAGATCACTTACAACTCAATAGATTCTACCTTCCTGTAACGTTTCAGCCTGATTGGACCTTGTTTTCACACAAATGAACCCAGAATGATGTGAAATTGTGCTTCGTGCAACATAATTCTGGGTGCCATTTAAAAACCATAAGTGCTAATGACTCCATTCCTTTTTGTGGTTGTAGGGGCTGTTGATTGGAGTATGCTAAAACAAACCTGATCTCTCTAGGACATTCAGAAGCCAAGTTATAAGCCCACAAATGTGTAACTGGACTACTTCTTTAAGTTGACACCAGATCCGGTGACCTTTGGGACATGGTTTGACCCCCTTAGGAAAGTGCTATCATCATGAAACGTTCAGATCACTTACAACTCAATAGATTCTACCTTCCTGTAACGTTTCAGCCTGATTGGACCTTGTTTTCACACAAATGGACCCAGAATGATGTGAAATTGTGCTTCGTGCAACATAATTCTGGGTGCCATTTAAAAACCATAAGTGCTAATGACTCCAATCCTTTTTGAGGTTGTAGGGGCTGTTGATTGGAGTACACTAAAACAAACCTGATCTCTCTAGGACATTCAGAAACCAAGTTATAAGCCCTCAAAGGTGTAATTGGACTACTTCTTTAAGTGACACCAGGCCCAGTGACCTTTGGGACATGGTTTGACCCCCTATAGGAATGTGCGATCATCATGAAACGTTCAGATCACTTACAACTCAATAGATTCTACCTTCTTGTAACGTTTCAGCCTGATTGGACCTTGTTTTCACACAAATGGACCCAGAATGATGTGAAATTGTGCTTCGTGCAACATAATTCTGGGCGCCATTTACAAGCCATAAGTGCTAATACTCCATTCCTTTTTGTGGTTGTAGGGGCTGTTGGTTGGAGTACATTAAAACAAACCTGATCTCTCTAGGACAGTCAGAAGCCAAGTTATAAGCCCACAAATGTGTAACTGGACTACTTCTTTAAATTGACACCAGATCCGGTGACCTTTGGGACATGGTTTGACCCCCTTAGGAAAGTGCTATAATCATGAAACGTTCAGATCACTTACAATTCAATAGATTCTACCTTCCTGTAACGTTTCAGCCTGATTGGACCTTGTTTTCACACAAATGAACCCAGAATGATGTGAAATTAGGCTTCGTGCAACATAATTCTGGGAGCCATTTAAAAACCATAAGTGCTAATGACTCCATTCCTTTTTGTGGTTGTAGGGGCTGTTGATTGGAGTACATTAAAACAAACCTGATCTCTCTAGGACATTCAGAAGCCAAGTTATAAGCCCACAAATGTGTAACTGACTACTTCTTTAAAATGACACCAGACCCGGTGACCTTTGGGACATGGTTTGACCCCCTTACGAAAGTGCGATCATCTTGAAACGTTCAGATCACTTACAACTCAATAGATTCTACCTTCTTGTAACGATTCAGCCTGATTGGACCTTGTTTTCACACAAATGGACCCAGAATGAAGTGAAATTGTGCTTCATGCAACATAATTCTGGGTGCCATTTACAAACCATAAGTGCTAATGACTCCAGTCCTTTTTGTGGTTGTAGGGGCTGTTGATTGGAGTACATTAAAACAAACCTGATCTCTCTAGGACATTCAGAAGCCAAGTTATAAGCCCACAAATGTGTAACTGGACTACTTCTTTAAATTGACACCAGATCCGGTGACCTTTGGGACATGGTTTGATCCCCTTAGGAAAGTTCTATCATCATGAAACGTTCAGATCACTTACAACTCAATAGATTCTACCTTCCTGTAACGTTTCAGCCTGATTGGACCTTGTTTTCACACAAATGAACCCAGAATGATGTGAAATTGTGCTTCGTGCCACATAATTCTGGGTACCATTTAAAAACCATAAGTTCTAATGACTCCATTCCTGTTTGTGGTTGTAGGGGCTGTTGACTGGAGTATACTAAAACAAACCTGATTTCTCTAGGATATTCAGAAGCCAAGTTATAAGCCCACAAATGTGTAACTGGACTACTTCGTTAAATTGACACCAGATCCGGTGACCTTTGGGACATGGTTTGACCCCCTTAGGAAAGTGCTATCATCATGAAACGTTTAGATCACTTACAACTCAATAGATTCTACCTTCCTGTAATGTTTCAGCCTGACTGGACCTTGTTTTCACACAAATGAACCCAGAATGATGTGAAATTGTGCTTCGTGCAACATAATTCTGGGTGCCATTTAAAAACCATAAGTGCTAATGATTCCATTCCTTTTTGAGGTTGTAGGGGCTGTTGATTGGAGTACTCTAAAACAAACCTGATCTCTCTAGGACATTCAGAAGCCAAGTTATAAGCCCTCAAAGGTGTAATTGGACTACGTCTTTAAAGTGACACCAGGCCCGGTGACCTTTGGGACATGGTTTGACCCCTTATAGGAATGTGCGATCATCATGAAACGTTCAGATCACTTACAACTCAATAGATTCTACCTTCTTGTAACGTTTCAGCCTGATTGGACCTTGTTTTCACACAAATGAACCCAGAATGATGTGAAATTGTGCTTCGTGCAACATAATTCTGGGTGCCATTTACAAACCATACGTGCTAATGACTCCATTCCTTTTTGTGGTTGTAGGGCCTGTTGATTGGAGTACACTAAAACAAACCTGATCTCTCTAGGACATTCAGAAGCCAAGTTATAAGCCCACAAATGTGTAAATGGACTACTTCTTTAAAGTGACGCCAGGCCTGGTGACCTTTGGGACATTATTTTACCCCCTATAGGAATGTGCGATCATCATGAAACGTTCAGATCACTTACAACTCAATAGATTCTACCTTCTTGTAACGTTTCAGCCTGATTGGAACTTGTTTTCACACAAATGAACCCAGAATGATGTGAAATTGTGCTTCGTGCAACATAATTCTGGGTGCCATTAAAAACCATAAGTGCTATTGACTCCATTCCTTTTAGTGGTAATGGGGGCTGTTAATTGGAGTACTCTAAAACAAACCTGATCTCTCTAGGACATTCAGAAGCCAAGTTATAAGCCCACAAATGTGTAACTGGACTACTTCTTTAAAGTGACACCAGGCCCGGTGACCTTTGGGACATGGTTTTACCCCCTATAGGAATGTGCAATCATCATGAAACGTTCAGATCACTTACAACTCAATAGATTCTACCTTCTTGTAACGTTTCAGCCTGATTGGACCTTGTTTTCACTCAAATGAAACCAGAATGATGTGAAATTGTGCTTCGTGCAACATAATTCTGGGTGCCATTTAAAAACCATAAGTGCTAATGACTCCATTCCTTTTAGTGGTAATGGGGGTTGTTAATTGGAGTACTCTAAAACAACCCTGACCTCTCTAGGATATTCAGAAGCAAAGTTATAAGCCCACAAAGGTGTAACTGGACTACTTCTTTAAAGTGACACCAGACCCGGTGACCTTTGGGACATGGTTTGACCCCCTATAGGAATGTGCGATCATCATGAAACGTTCAGATCACTTACAACTCAATAGATTCTACCTTCTTGTAACGTTTCAGCCTGATTGGACCTTGTTTTCACACAAATGGACCCAGAATGATGTGAAATTGTGCTTCGTGCAACATAATTCTGGGTGCCATTTACAAACCATAAGTGCTAATGACTCCATTCCTTTTTGTGGTTGTAGGGGCTGTTGGTTGGAGTACATTAAAACAAACCTGATCTCTCTAGGACATTCAGAAGCCAAGTTATAAGCCCACAAATGTGTTACTGGACTACTTCTTTAAATTGACACCAGATCCGGTGACCTTTGGGACATGGTTTGACCCCCTTAGGAAAGGGCTATCATCATGAAACGTTCAGATCACTTACAACTCAATAGATTCTACCTTTCTGTAACGTTTCAGCCTGATTGGACCTTGTTTTCACACAAATGAACCCAGAATGATGTGAAATTGTGCTTCGTGCAACATAATTCTGTGTGCCATTTAAAAAGCATAAGTGCTAATGACTCCATTCCTTTTTGTGGTTGTAGGGGCTGTTGATTGGAGTATACTTAAACTAACCTGATCTCTCTAGGACATTCAGAAGCCAAGTTATAAGCCCACAAATGTGTAACTGGACTACTTCTTTAAATTGACACCAGATCCGGTGACCTTTGGGACATGGTTTGACCCCCTTAGGAAAGTGCTATCATCATGAAACGTTCAGATCACTTACAACTCAATAGATTCTACCTTCCTGTAACGTTTCAGCCTGATTGGACCTTGTTTTCACACAAATGAACCCAGAATGATGTGAAATTGTGCTTCGTACAACATAATTCTGGGTGCCATTTAAAAACCATAAGCGCTAATGACTCCATTCCTTGTAGTGGTAATGGGGGCTGTTCATTGGAGTACTCTAAAACAAACCTGACCTCTCTAGGATATTCAGAAGCCAAGTTATAAGCCCACAAATGTGTAACTGGACTACTTCTTTAAATTGACACCAGATCCGGTGACCTTTGGGACATGGTTTGACCCCCTTAGGAAAGTGCTATCATCATGAAACGTTCAGATCACTTACAACTCAATAGATTCTACCTTCCTGTAACGTTTCAGCCTGATTGGACCTTGTTTTCACACAAATCGACCCAGAATGATGTGAAATTGTGCTTCGTGCAACATAATTCTGGGTGCCATTTAAAAACCATAAGTGCTAATGACTCCATTCCTTTTTGAGGTTGTAGGGGCTGTTGATTGGAGTACACTAAAACAAACCTGATCTCTCTAGGACATTCAGAAACCAAGTTATAAGCCCTCAAAGGTGTAATTGGACTACTTCTTTAAAGTGACACCAGGCCCGGTGACCTTTGGGACATGGTTTGACCCCCTATAGGAATGTGCGATCATCATGAAACGTTCAGATCACTTACAACTCAATAGATTCTACCTTCTTGTAACTTTTCAGCCTGATTGGACCTTGTTTTCACACAAATGGACCCAGAATGATGTGAAATTGTGCTTCGTGCAACATAATTCTGGGTGCCATTTACAAACCATAAGTGCTAATGGCTCCATTCCTTTTTGAGGTTGTATTGGCTGTTGATTGGAGTACACAAAAAAACAAACCTGATCTCTCTAGGACTTTCAGAAACCAAGTTATAAGCCCTCAAAGGTGTAATTGGACTACTTCTTTAAAGTGACACCAGGCCCGGTGACCTTTGGGACATGGTTTGACCCCCTATAGGAATGTGCGATCATCATGAAACGTTCAGATCACTTACAACTCAATAGATTCTACCTTCTTGTAACGTTTCAGCCTGATTGGACCTTGTTTTCACACAAATGGACCCAGAATGATGTGAAATTGTGCTTCGTGCAACATAATTCTGGGTGCCATTTACAAACCATAAGTGCTAATGGCTCCATTCCTTTTTGAGGTTGTAGGGGCTGTTGATTGGAGTATACTAAAACAATTCTGATCTCTCTAGGACATTCAGAAGCCAAGTTATAAGCCCACAAATGTGTAACTGGACTACTTCTTTAAATTGACACCAGATCCGGTGACCTTTGGGACATGGTTTGACCCCCTTAGGAAAGTGCGATCATCTTGAAACGTTCAGATCACTTACAACTCAATAGATTCTACCTTCTTGTAACGTTTCAGCCTGATTGGACCTTGTTTTCACACAAATGGACCCAGAATGATGTGAAATTGTGCTTCATGCAACATAATTCTGGGTGCCATTTACAAACCATAAGTGCTAATGACTCCATTTCTTTTTGTGGTTGTAGGGGCTGTTGATTGGAGTACATTAAAACAAACCTGATCTCTCTAGAACATTCAGAAGCCAAGTTATAAGCCCACAAATGTGTAACTGGACTACTTCTTTAAAGTGACACCAGGCCCGGTGACCTTTGGGACATGGTTTTACCCCCTATAGGAATGTGTGATCATCATGAAACGTTCAGATCACTTACAACTCAATAGATTCTACCTTCTTGTAACGTTTCAGCCTGATTGGACCTTGTTTTCACAAAAATGAACCCAGAATGATGTGAAATTGTGCTTCGTGCAACATAATTCTGGGTGCCATTTAAAAACCATAAGTGCTAATGACTCCATTCCTTTTAGTGGTAACGGGGGCTGTTAATTGGAGTACTCTAAAACAAACCTGACCTCTGTAGGATATTCAGAAGCCAAGTTATAAGCCCACAAAGGTGTAACTGGACTACTTCTTTAAAGTGACACCAGGCCCGGTGACCTTTGGGACATGGTTTTACCCCCTATAGGAATGTGCGATCATCATGAAACGTTCAGATCACTTACAACTCAATAGATTCTACCTTCTTGTAACGTTTCAGCCTGATTGGACCTTGTTTTCACACAAATGGACCCAGAATGAAGTGAAATTGTGCTTCGTGCAACATAATTCTGGGTGCCATTTAAAAACCATAAGTGCTAATGACTCCATTCCTTTTTGAGGTTGTAGGGGCTGTTGATTGGAGTACACTAAAACAAACCTGATCTCTCTAGGACATTCAGAAACCAAGTTATAAGCCCTCAAAGGTGTAATTTGACTACTTTAAAGTGACAACAGGCCCGGTGACCTTTGGGACATGGTTTGACCCCCTATAGGAATGTGCGATCATCTTGAAACGTTCAGATCACTTACAACTCAATAGATTCTACATTCTTGTAACGTTTCAGCCTGATTGGACCTTGTTTTCACACAAATGGACCCAGAATGATGTGAAATTGTGCTTCATGCAACATAATTCTGGGTGCCATTTACAAACCATAAGTGCTAATGACTCCATTCCTTTTTGAGGTTGTAGGGGCTGTTGATTGGAGTATACTAAAACAATTCTGATCTCTCTAGGACATTCAGAAGCAAAGTTATAAGCCCACAAATGTGTAACTGGACTACTTCTTTAAATTGACACCAGATCCGGTGACCTTTGGGACATGGTTTGACCCCCTTAGGAAAGTGCGATCATCTTGAAATGTTCAGATCATTTACAACTCAATAGATTCTACCTTCTTGTAACGTTTCAGCCTGATTGGACCTTGTTTTCACACAAATGGACCCAGAATGATTAGAAATTGTGCTTCATGCAACATAATTCTGGGTGCCATTTACAAACCATAAGTGCTAATGACTCCATTCCTTTTTGTGGTTGTAGGGGCTGTTGATTGGAGTATATTAAAACAAACCTGATCTCTCTAGGACATTCAGAAGCCAAGTTATAAGCCCACAAATGTGTAACTGGACTACTTCTTTAAAATGACACCAGATCCAGTGACCTTTGGGACATGGTTTGACCCCCTCAGGAAAGTGCTATCATCATGAAACGTTCAGTTCACTTACAACTCAATAGATTCTACCTTCCTGTAACGTTTCAGCCTGATTGGACCTTGTTTTCACACAAATGAACCCAGAATGATGTGAAATTGTGCTTCGTGCAACATAATGCTGGGTGCCATTTACAAACCATAAGTGCTAATGACTCCATTCCTTTTTGGGGTAATTGGGGCTGTTAATTTGAGTACTCTAAAACAAACCTGACCTCTCTAGGATATTCAAAAGCCAAGTTATAAGCCCACAAAGGTGGAACTGGACTACTTCATTAAAGTGACACCAGGCCCGGTGACCTTTGGGACATGGTTTGACCCCCTATAGGCATGTGCGATCATCATGAAACGTTCAGATCACTTACAACTCAATAGATTCTACCTTTTTGTAACGTTTCAGCCTGATTGGATCTTGTTTTCGCACAAATGGACCCAGAATGATGTGAAATTGTGCTTCGTGCATTATAATTCTGGGTGCCATTTACAAACCATAAGTGCTAATGACTCCATTCCTTTTTGTGGTTGTAGGGGCTGTTGATTGGAGTACTCTGAAACAAACCTGATCTCTCTAGGACATTCAGAAGCCAAGTTATAAGCCCACAAATGTGTAACTGGGCTACTTCTTTAAATTGACACCAGATCCGGTGACCTTTGGGACATGGTTTGACCCCCTTAGGAAAGTGCTATCATCATGAAACGTTTAAATCACTTACAACTCAATAGATTCTACCTTCTTGTAACGTTTCAGCCTGATTGGACCTTGTTTTCACACAAATGAACCCAGAATGATGTGAAATTGTGCTTCGTGCAACATAATTCTGGGTGTCATTTAAAAACCATAAGTGCTAATGACTCCATTCCTTTTTGGAGTAATTGGGGCTGTTAATTGGAGTACTCTAAATCAAACCTGACCTCTCTAGGATATTCAAAAGCCAAGTTATAAGCCCACAAAGATGTAACTGGAATACTTCTTTAAAGTGACACCAGGCCCGGTGACCTTTGGGACATGGTTTGATATCCTATAGGAATGTGCGATCATCATGAAACGTTCAGATCACTTACAACTCAATAGATTCTACCTTCTTGTAACGTTTCAGCCTGATTGGACATTGTTTTCGAACAAATGGACCCAGAATGATGTGAAATTGTGCTTCGTGCAACATAATTCTGGGTGCCATTTACAAACCATAAGTGCTAATGACTCCATTCCTTTTTGGGGTAATGGGGGCTGTTAATTGGAGTACTCTAAATTAAACCTGACCTCTCTAGGATATTCAGAAGCCAAGTTATAAGCCCACAAATGTGTAACAGGACTACTTCTTTAAATTGACCCCAGATCCGGTGACCTTTGGGACATGGTTTGACCCCCTTAGGAAAGTGCTATCATCATGAAACGTTTAGATCACTTACAACTCAATAGATTCTACCTTCTTGTAACGTTTCAGCCTGATTGGACCTTGTTTTCACACAAATGGACCCAGAATGATGTGAAATTGTGCTTTGTGCAACATAATTCTGGGTGCCATTTACAAACCATAAGTGCTAATGACTCCATTCTTTTTTGTGGTTGTAGGGGCTGTTGATTGGAGTACACTAAAACAAACCTGACCTCTCTAGGACATTCAGAAGCCAAGTTATTTGCCCACAAAGGTGTAACTGTGTAACGGTTTTTAGGTTTTGCTTTATTGACTAGATGAATATGGACGTTGGGCGCCAGTCAGGTCTCCCTCCTGACACATGGGATAAAATAACAAGAAAAAACAGGCGTACAAGTTGCAATGGTGATTGAACATAAAATCTCCCGTTACACAAGGAAATATGTTACTAGACATACACCCTTACATTAAGTTGTCTGACCAAAAAAATGAAATGAATGGAGGTAATAGTCCAGAGGAAAATCAGGTTTGAGCAATTTCACAGATGCAGTTTATTTAGCTGAATTGTCCATAATGGAGGAGCGGTGCTTGCAGGTGAGTGAAGAATTTTTACCCTTGTATTGGAAAAGTTGACAGGGGTCGTTTAACAAATGAGAGTGATGAGAAGTTTGAAACACACGTTCTCACTACAAAGGAAATAATTTTCTTTTAATAATCGATTCCATTTTAATCCTGCCATTGAGCAAACCCAAATTCTGAGTTTAGTTTTCTTTTTAACTCACGTTTTAGTAGATCGTTTGCTTGACGTAAGGATCTCTTCAATGGGCAATCCGATTAAGCAATCCCCCTTTAAAAGAATTTTCAGATGAGTTTTGGCTTCATTTTCCTTTTCTCGCTACGGTCAGTAGGAACTTACATCAGTGGTCAAGTTGCGATGAATATGGTGCGTCCAGGTGATGACATCATCAAATAGCGAATTTAGAAACTTCCAGCGTCTCTTCCAGATCTGTCTCAATCCTTGAGGGATTAACAGCCTCTTTGATTAAAAAACAGTCTGTTTACTCAGTAGAAATCACTGTGCACCTGTGTTCACGTCACTCTGTTCACAGGTGGAGAGAAAGTCTGTGGAGCTTGAAGGCACTTTCTATTTTTTTCCTGTTTAGGGTGCGGCAGCCAGCTGCGCACAGGTGCAGCAGATTTATAATCAAGAAAAAAAAGGTGAGAGGAGCGGTGGAGTGCTTAGCTCTATATTGTCATGACAATTCCAGATCGTTACATCCACCCCCCCTTATGAATACCAGCATGGTAGGTGGAAAATTCACAATACCATGTCTGTACATTTTAATTGGGTTTTGATTTTGATTTTTTTATTATATTCTTTTATATTCTGTTTTCCATTAAGATTGTTGATCAATGGGAGGAAATCCAGTGAAATCTTCCTCATCACTGTCTTCTTGGAAAATCTTAATGATTTTTTGTTTCTGTAGCCTGTCCCATTCTCTTGCCGTAGGATAACAAGGTTTCATTTGCGATACATGGATTATTCTATGGTCTTCTCCAGTATCTTCCAGCACGATTTCATAAATTACAGGACCAGTCTGTTTGATGACTCGATATGGTCCTTTCCATCGAGGTGCAAGTTTTGCTGTGAATGGTTTATCACCCTTTGATAAATGATGCGTGCGTATCCAGACACGATCTTGGTCGGAGTACGTGTCATCACGGTGTCTTTTGTCATAGTGTTTTTTCTGGCTCTGTTTTGCTTTTTCCAGGTGATCTGTTGCAAATCTTTGCAGTTCAGCCAAGCTTTTGCTTGTAGAATAGGCAGGAGTATCGGGATTACTTAGATGCGGGTTGAGTTCGGCATCTAGAGGTCCTCGGAGATGGCGTCCAGTATTCAGTTCGGCTGGAGTGATTCCAGTGGATTCATGAACGGCGGTGTTTATGGCAAAACGGAATTCGGGTAAGAATCTGTCCCAAGTTTTGTGTTTTGCATCTACATATGAGGCCAACATAGTTTTAATGTTGCGATTGACTCTTTCCGTCAAATTCGTTTGTGGGTGATATGCAGAAGTTCTTTTAGGTATCACGTTCCATTTTTTACAAAGTTCATCATAAAGAGAAGAAACAAATTGAGGTCCTTGATCAGAGAGTATGTATGTAGGTACACCCCAGCGAGTCAATATTTCCTTTATTAAATGTTGTCCTACAACTTCAGCTGTGGCTTTGCGTAAAGGAAACATTTCGACCCACCGGCTGTAATAGTCAACAAATACTAGCAAGTATATGTTACCATTGTTGCTGCGAGGAAAGGGGCCCATGAGATCTACTCCGAGCATTTCCCATGGTTTACTTATGGTGGGCTGTTGAAGCTTACCAGGAGGCTTTCTGGTTTCGGGTTTGCATACTTGACAAATTTGGCAACAGCGCACATAGTCTCTGACATCTAAACTCATTTTTGGCCAATAGACAAGAGCTTGCAGTCTTTTATAAGTTTTATATCTGCCTAAATGTCCTGATAAGGGATCGTTATGGTAGTGGTATAGAAGCTGTGATCGGAGAGAAGGCGGTATGTAGACTTGATAAGTGGTTTTGTGAGGCAGTTTAACCACTCGGTAAACCTTGTCTTCCAATACTGTATATGTGATTACTTGACTCTCCTTTATTTCACCTTTTTCCATTATTTCAGTGTATAACTTTTGGGCAAAGGGGTCTGTTTGTTGTTCTCTCCAGATGTTTTCATCTGTAATTTGCAAAGGATCAGATGTGTCTCTTTTTGATCTCAGTACAACAGCACAAGAGGAAAAAGAATGTTCTGAGTCCATGAGTGGAGCTCGTGAAAGGGCATCCGGCACTGTGTTGTATCTCCCTTTCCTGTATTCCACAGTGAAAGTGAATTCTTGTAGACGTAGGGCCCATCGGATTAATCTGGTGCTTGGTTTTTGTGTTTTGAAAACCCAGATTAATGAAGAATGGTCGGTTACTACAGTAAATGGTTTTCCTTCCAGGTAATATCTCCATTTTTCTAATGCCCATACCACAGCGAGACATTCCTGTTCTGTCGTAGAGTAATTTCTTTCTGCTTTGTTTAGAGTTCGACTGTCAAAGGCGAGAACTTGCTCCGTACCTAACCCAGTTTGTTGGGCTAAGACTGCTCCAAGACCTACATCACTGGCATCTGTGTACACAATGAAAGGTAAGTTGAAGTTTGGATGTCCTAATACAGGAGGAGAGGTAAGCAGTTGTTTAATAGTTTCGAAAGATGTTTGACATTGAGGAGTCCAATTGAATTTTTCTCCTTTTCTTTTCAGTGCATTCAATGGTTCAGTGAGGTGAGAAAATCCAGGTACAAAGCGGTGGTACCATCCCGCCATTCCAAGAAACCATTGCAACTGTTTGAGGTTCGTTGGAACAGGGAAGTCTTGTACAGCTTTGCTCTTTTCTTCATCCACAGTTATCCCTTCTGAAGAAACAGTGTGCCCAAGAAACTTCAGGTGTGTACGGAAAAACTGACTTTTGTCCATGTTCACAGTTAAGTTAGCTTCACGTAGTTTATCCAATACAGCTTGAATATCCTGTTGATGTTGTGTATGGGAGGAAGAGTAAATGATGATATCATCAAGATATACAAAACATTTTTTTTCCTTTGAGTTCTCCAAGGACGATTTCCATCAACCTTTGGAAAGTAGCTGGTGCGTTCTTCAATCCAAAGGGCATTACTTTGAATTGGTATAATCCAATGGGGCATACAAAAGCAGTTTTCTCTTTGTCTGTGGGGTTCATTTTGACTTGCCAATATCCACTATTGAGGTCTAAGGTGGTGAATATGGTTGCTCCAGCGCGAGATTCTAGGATTTCTTGTATGTTTGGTAGTGGGTACGAGTCTGTGTGGGTAGCAGCGTTGAGTATGCGGTAGTCTACACAGAAACGTAGTTTAGGGTCATTTTTTTGTACCAGTACAACTGGGGCAGCATATGAGGAAGTAGAAGGCTCAATGAAGCCCACAAATGTGTAACTGGACTACTTCTTTAAATTGACACCAGATGCAGTGACCTTTGGGACATGGTTTGACCCCCTTAGGAAAGTGCGATCATCATGAAACGTTCAGATCACTTACAACTCAATAGATTCTTCCTTCCTGTAACGTTTCTGCCTGATTGGACCTTGTTTTCACACAAATGGACCCAGAATGATGTGAAATTGTGCTTCATGCAACATAATTCTGGGTGCCATTTAAAAACCATAAGTGCTAATGACTCCATTCCTTTTTGTGGAAATGGGGGCTGCTAATTGGAGTACTCTAAAACAAACCTGACCTCTCTAGGATATTCAGAAGCCAAGTTATAAGCCCACAAAGGTGTAACTGGACTACTTCTTTAAAGTGACACCAGGCCCGGTAACCTTTGGGACATGGTTTGACCCCCAATAGGAATGTGCGATCATCATGAAACGTTCAGATCACTTACAACTCAATAGATTCTACCTTCTTGTAACGTTTCAGCCAGATTGGACCTAGTTTTCACACAAATGGACCGAGAATGATGTGAAATTGTGCTTCGTGCAACATAATTCTGGGTTCCATTTAAAAACCATAATTGCTAATGACTCCATTCCTTTTTGAGGTTGTAGTGGCTGTTGATTGGAGTACATTAAAACAAACCTGATCTCTATAGGACATTCAGAAACCAAGTTATAAGCCCACAAAGGTGTAATTGGACTACTTCTTTAAAGTGACACCAGGCCCGGTGACCTTTGGGACATGGTTTGACCCCCTATAGGAATATGCGATCATCATGAAACGTTCAGATCACTTACAACTCAATAGATTCTACCTTCTTGTAACGTTTTAGCCTGATTGGACCTTGTTTTCACACAAATGAACCCAGAATGATGTGAAATTGTGCTTCGTGCAACATAATTCTGGGTGCCATTTAAAAACCATAAGTGCTAATGACTCCATTCCTTTTTGTGGTTGTAGGGGCTGTTGATTGGAGTATACTAAAACAAACCTGATCTCTCTAGGACATTCAGAAGCAAAGTTATAAGCCCACAAATGTGTAACTGGACTACTTCTTTAAATTGACACCCGATCCGGTGACCTTTGGGACATGGTTTGACCCCCTTAGGAAAGTGTGATCATCTTGAAACGTTCAGATCACTTACAACTCAATGGATTCTACCTTCTCGTAACGTTTCAGCCTGATTGGACCTTGTTATCACACAAATGGACCCAGAAAGATGTGAAATTGTGCTTCGTGCAACATAATTCTGGGTGCCATTTACAAACCATAAGTGCTAATGACTCCATTCCTTTTTGTGGTTGTAGGGGCTGTTGATTGGAGTACATTAAAACAAACCTGATCTCTCTAGGACATTCAGAAGCCAAGTTATAAGCCCACAAATGTGTAACTGGACTACTTCTTTAAATTGACACCAGATCCGGTGACCTTTGGGACATGGTTTGACCCCCTTAGGAAAGTGCTATCATCATGAAACGTTCAGATCACTTACAATTCAATAGATTCTACCTTCCTGTAACGTTTCACCCTGATTGTACCTTGTTTTCACACAAATGAACCCAGAATGATGTGAAATTGTGCTTCGTGCAACATAATTCTGGGTGCCATTTACAAACCATAAGTGCTAATGACTCCATTCCTTTTTGAGTTTGTAGGGGCTGTTGATTGGAGTACACTAAAACAAACCTGATTTCTCTAGGACATTCAGAAACCAAGTTATAAGCCCTCAAAGGTGTAATTGGGCTACTTCTTTAAAGTGACACCAGGCCCGGTGACCTTTGGGACATGGTTTGACCCCCTATAGGAATGTGCTATCATCATGAAACGTTCAGATCACTTACAACTCAAAAGATTCTACCTTCTTGTAACGTTTCAGCCTGATTGGACCTTTTTTTCACACAAATGTACCCAGAATGATGTGAAATTGTGCTTCGTGCAACATAATTCTGGGAGCCATTTACAAACCATAAGTGCTAATGACTCCATTGCTTTTTGTGGTTGTAGGGGCTGTTGATTGGAGTACATTAAAACAAACCTGATCTCTCTAGGACATTCAGAAGCCAAGTTATAAGCCCACAAATGTGTAACTGGACTACTTCTTTAAATTGACACCAGATCCGGTGACCTTTGGGACATCGTTTGACCCCCTTAGGAAAGTGCTATCATCATGAAACGTTCAGATCACTTACAATTCAATAGATTCTACCTTCCTGTAATGTTTCAGCCTGATTGTACCTTGTTTTTACACAAATGAACCCAGAATGATGTGAAATTGTGCTTCGTGCAACATAATTCTGGGTGCCATTTACAAACCATAAGTGCTAATGACTCCATTCCTTTTTGAGTTTGTAGGGGCTGTTGATTGGAGTACACTAAAACAAACCTGATTTCTCTAGGACATTCAGAAACCAAGTTATAAGCCCTCAAAGGTGTAATTGGGCTACTTCTTTAAAGTGACACCAGGCCCGGTGACCTTTGGGACATGGTTTGACCCCCTATAGGAATGTGCTATCATCATGAAACGTTCAGATCACTTACAACTCAAAAGATTCTACCTTCTTGTAACGTTTCAGCCTGATTGGACCTTTTTTTCACACAAATGTACCCAGAATGATGTGAAATTGTGCTTCGTGCAACATAATTCTGGGAGCCATTTACAAACCATAAGTGCTAATGACTCCATTGCTTTTTGTGGTTGTAGGGGCTGTTGATTGGAGTACATTAAAACAAACCTGATCTCTCTAGGACATTCAGAAGCCAAGTTATAAGCCCACAAATGTGTAACTGGACTACTTCTTTAAATTGACACCAGATCCGGTGACCTTTGGGACATCGTTTGACCCCCTTAGGAAAGTGCTATCATCATGAAACGTTCAGATCACTTACAATTCAATAGATTCTACCTTCCTGTAATGTTTCAGCCTGATTGTACCTTGTTTTTACACAAATGAACCCAGAATGATGTGAAATTGTGCTTCGTGCAACATAATTCTGGGTGCAATTTAAAAACCATAAGTGCTAATGACTCCATTCCTTTTTGTGGTTGTAGGGGCTGTTGATTGGAGTATACTAAAACAAACCTGATCTCTCTAGGACATTCAGAAGCCAAGTTATAAGCCCACAAATGTGTAACTAGACTACTTCTTTAAATTGACACCAGATCCGGTGACCTTTGGGACATGGTTTGACCCCCTTAGGAAAGTGCGATCATCTTGAAACGTTCAGATCACTTACAACTCAATAGATTCTACCTTCTTGTAACGTTTCAGCCTGATTGGACCTTGTTTTCACACAAATGGACCCAGAATGATGTGAAATTGTGCTTCATGCAACATAATTCTGGGTGCCATTTACAAACCATAAGTGCTAATGACTCATTCCTTTTTGTGGTTGTAGGGGCTGTTGATTGGAGTACATTAAAACAAACCTGATCTCTCTAGGACATTCAGAAGCCAAGTTATAAGCCCACAAATGTGTAACTGGACTACTTCTTTAAAGTGACACCAGGCCCGGTGACCTTTGGGACATGGTTTCAGCCCCTATAGGAATGTGCGATCATCATGAAACGTTCAGATCACTTACAACTCAATAGATTCTACCTTCTTATAACATTTCAGCCTGATTGGACCCTGTTTTCACACAAATGAACCCAGAATGATGTGAAATTGTGCTTCGTGCAACATAATTCTGGGTGCCATTTAAAAACCATAAGTGCTAATGACTCCATTCCTTTTTGTGGTTGTAGGGGCTGTTGATTGGAGTACATTAAAACAAACATGATCTCTCTAGGACATTCAGAAGCCGAGTTATAAGCCCACAAATGTGTAACTGGACTACTTCTTTAAATTGACACCAGATCCGGTGACCTTTGGGACATGGTTTGACCCCCTTAGGAAAGTGCGATCATCATGAAATGTTGAGATCCCTTACAATTCAATAGATTCTACCTTCCTGTAATGTTTCAGCCTGATTGGACCTTGTTTTCACACAAATGAACCCAGAATGATGTGAAATTGTGCTTCGTGCAACATAATTCTGGGTGCCATTTAAAAACCATAAGTGCTAATGACTCCATTCCTTTTTGTGGTTGTAGGGGCTGTTGATTGGAGTATACTAAAACAAACCTGATCTCTCTAGGACATTCAGAAGCCAAGTTATAAGCCCACAAATGTGTAACTGGCCTACTTTAAAATGACACCAGATCCGGTGACCTTAGGGACATGGTTTGACCCCCTTAGGAAAGTGCGATCATCTTGAAACGTTCAGATCACTTACAACTCAATAGATTCTACCTTCTTGTAACGTTTCAGCCTGATTGGACCTTGTTTTCACACAAATGGACCCAGAATGATGTGAAATTGTGCTTCATGCAACATAATTCTGGGTGCCATTTACAAACCATAAGTGCTAATGACTCCATTCCTTTTTGTGGTTGTAGGGGCTGTTGATTGGAGTACATTAAAACAAACCTGATCTCTCTAGGACATTCAGAAGCCAAGTTATAAACCCACAAATGTGTAACTGGACTACTTCTTTAAATTGACACCAGATCCGGTGACCTTTGGGACATGGTTTGATCCCCTTAGGAAAGTACTATCATCATGAAACGTTCAGATCACTTACAACTCAATAGATTCTACCTTCCTGTAACGTTTCAGCCTGATTGGACCTTGTTTTCACACAAATGAACCCAGAATGATGTGAAATTGTGCTTCATGCAACATATTTCTGGGTGCCATTTAAAAACCATAAGTGCTAATGACTCCATTCCTTTTTGTGGTTGTGGAGGCTGTTGTTTGGAGTATACTAAAACAAACCTGATCTCTCTAGGACATTCAGAAGCCAAGTTATAAGCCCACAAATGTGTAACTGGACTACTTCTTTAAATTGACACCAGATCCGGTGACCTTTGGGACATGGTTTGACCCCCTTAGGAAAGTGCTATCATCATGAAACGTTCATGCAACATAATTCTGGGTGCCATTTAAAAACCATAAGTGCTAATGAGTCCATTCCTTTTTTAGGTTGTAGGGGCTGTTGATTGGAGTACACTAAAACAAACCTGATCTCTCTAGGACATTCAGAAACCAAGTTATAAGCCCTCAAAGGTGCAATTAGACTACTTCTTTAAAGTGACACCAGGCCCGGTGACCTTTGGGACATGGTTTTACCCCCTATAGGAATGTGCGATCATCATGAAACGTTCAGATCACTTACAATTCAATAGATTCTACCTTCCTGTAACGTTTCACCCTGATTGTACCTTGTTTTCACACAAATGAACCCAGAATGATGTGAAATTGTGCTTCGTGCAACTTAATTCTGGGTGCCATTTACAAACCATACGTGCTAATGACTCCATTCCTTTTTGAGGTTGTAGGGGCTGTTGATTGGAGTACACTAAAACAAACCTGATTTCTCTAGGACATTCAGAAACCAAGTTATAAGCCCTCAAAGGTGTAATTGGGCTACTTCTTTAAAGTGACACCAGGCCCGGTGACCTTTGGGACATGGTTTGACCCCCTATAGGAATGTGCGATCATCATGAAACGTTCAGATCACTTACAACTCAAAAGATTCTACCTTCTTGTAACGTTTCAGCCTGATTGGACCTTTTTTTCACACAAATGGACCCAGAATGATGTGAAATTGTGCTTCGTGCAACATAATTCTGGGAGCCATTTACAAACCATAAGTGCTAATGACTCCATTGCTTTTTGTGGTTGTAGGGGCTGTTGATTGGAGTACATTAAAACAAACCTGATCTCTCTAGGACATTCAGAAGCCAAGTTATAAGCCCACAAATGTGTAACTGGACTACTTCTTTAAATTGACACCAGATCCGGTGACCTTTGGGACATGGTTTGACCCCCTTAGGAAAGTGCTATCATCATGAAACGTTCAGATCACTTACAATTCAATAGATTCTACCTTCCTGTAATGTTTCAGCCTGATTGTACCTTGTTTTCACACAAATGAACCCAGAATGATGTGAAATTGTGCTTCGTGCAACATAATTCTGGGTGCCATTTAAAAACCATAAGTGCTAATGACTCCATTCCTTTTTGTGGTTGTAGGGGCTGTTGATTGGAGTATACTAAAACAAACCTGATCTCTCTAGGACATTCAGAAGCCAAGTTATAAGCCCTCAAATGTGTAACTAGACTACTTCTTTAAATTGACACCAGATCCGGTGACCTTTGGGACATGGTTTGACCCCCTTAGGAAAGTGCGATCATCTTGAAACGTTCAGATCACTTACAACTCAATAGATTCTACCTTCTTGTAACGTTTCAGCCTGATTGGACCTTGTTTTCACACAAATGGACCCAGAATGATGTGAAATTGTGCTTCATGCAACATAATTCTGGGTGCCATTTACAAACCATAAGTGCTAATGACTCATTCCTTTTTGTGGTTGTAGGGGCTGTTGATTGGAGTACATTAAAACAAACCTGATCTCTCTAGGACATTCAGAAGCCAAGTTATAAGCCCACAAATGTGTAACTGGACTACTTCTTTAAAGTGACACCAGGCCCGGTGACCTTTGGGACATAGTTTCAGCCCCTATAGGAATGTGCGATCATCATGAAACGTTCAGATCACTTACAACTCAATAGATTCTACCTTCTTGTAACATTTCAGCCTGATTGGACCCTGTTTTCACACAAATGAACCCAGAATGATGTGAAATTGTGCTTCGTGCAACATAATTCTGGGTACCATTTAAAAACCATAAGTGCTAATGACTCCATTCCTTTTTGTGGTTGTAGGGGCTGTTGATTGGAGTACATTAAAACAAACCTGATTTCTCTAGGACATTCAGAAGCCGAGTTATAAGCCCACAAATGTGTAACTGGACTACTTCTTTAAATTGACACCAGATCCGGTGACCTTTGGGACATGGTTTGACCCCCTTAGGAAAGTGCTATCATCATGAAACGTTCAGATCCCTTACAATTCAATAGATTCTACCTTCCTGTAACGTTTCAGCCTGATTGGACCTTGTTTTCACACAAATGAACCCAGAATGATGTGAAATTGTGCTTCGTGCAACATAATTCTGGGTGCCATTTAAAAACCATAAGTGCTAATGACTCCATTCCTTTTGTGGTTGTAGGGGCTGTTGATTGGAGTATACTAAAACAAACCTGATCTCTCTAGGACATTCAGAAGCCAAGTTATAAGCCCACAAATGTGTAACTGGACTACTTTAAAATGACACCAGATCCGGTGACCTTAGGGACATGGTTTGACCCCCTTAGGAAAGTGCGATCATCTTGAAACGTTCAGATCACTTACAACTCAATAGATTCTACCTTCTTGTAACGTTTCAGCCTGATTGGACCTTGTTTTCACACAAATGGACCCAGAATGATGTGAAATTGTGCTTCATGCAACATAATTCTGGGTGCCATTTACAAACCATAAGTGCTAATGACTCCATTCCTTTTTGAGGTTGTAGGGGCTGTTGATTGGAGTACATTAAAACAAACCTGATCTCTCTAGGACATTCAGAAGCCAAGTTATAAGCCCACAAATGTGTAACTGGACTACTTCTTTAAATTGACACCAGATCCGGTGACCTTTGGGACATGGTTTGATCCCCTTAGGAAAGTACTATCATCATGAAACGTTCAGATCACTTACAACTCAATAGATTCTACCTTCCTGTAACGTTTCAGCCTGATTGGACCTTGTTTTCACACAAATGAACCCAGAATGATGTGAAATTGTGCTTCGTGCAACATATTTCTGGGTGCCATTTAAAAACCATAAGTGCTAATGACTCCATTCCTTTTTGTGGTTGTAGAGGCTGTTGATTGGAGTATACTAAAACAAACCTGATCTCTCTAGGACATTCAGAAGCCAAGTTATAAGCCCACAAATGTGTAACTGGACAACTTCTTTAAATTGACACCAGATCCGGTGACCTTTGGGACATGGTTTGACCCCCTTAGGAAAGTGCTATCATCATGAAACGTTCATGCAACATATTTCTGGGTGCCATTTAAAAACCATAAGTGCTAATGAGTCCATTCCTTTTTTAGGTTGTAGGGGCTGTTGATTGGAGTACACTAAAACAAACCTGATCTCTCTAGGACATTCAGGAACCAAGTTATAAGCCCTCAAAGGTGCAATTAGACTACTTCTTTAAAGTGACACCAGGCCCGGTGACCTTTGGGACATGGTTTTACCCCCTATAGGAATGTGCGATCATCATGAAACGTTCAGATCACTTACAACTCAATAGATTCTACGTTCTTGTAACGTTTCAGCCTGATTGGACCTTGTTTTCACACAAATGGACCCAGAATGATGTGAAATTGTGCTTCGTGCAACATAATTCTGGGTGCCATTTACAAACCATAAGTGCTAATGACTCCATTCCTTTTTGTGGTTGTAGGGGCTGTTGGTTGGAGTACATTAAAACAAACCTGATCTCTCTAGGACATTCAGAAGCCAAGTTATAAGCCCACAAATGTGTAACTGGACTACTTCTTTAAATTGACACCAGATCCGGTGACCTTTGGGACATGGTTTGACCCCCTTAAGAAAGTGCTATCATCATGAAACGTTCAGATCACTTACAACTCAATAGATTTTACCTTCCTGTAACGTTTCAGCCTGATTGGACCTTGTTTTCACACAAATGAACCCAGAATGATGTGAAATTGTGCTTCGTGCAACATAATTCTGGGTGCCATTTACAAACCATAAGTGCTAATGACTCCATTCCTTTTTGTGGTTGTAGGGGCTGTTGATTGGAGTACATTAAAACAAACCTGATCTCTCTAGGACATTCAGAAGCCAAATTATAAGCCCACAAATGTGTAACTGGACTACTTCTTTAAATTGACACCAGATCCGGTGACCTTTGGGACATGGTTTGACCCCCTTAGGAAAGTGCTATCATCATGAAACGTTCAGATCACTTACAATTCAATAGATTCTACCTTCCTGTAACGTTTCAGCCTGATTGTACCTTGTTTTCACACAAATGAAACCAGAATGATGTGAAATTGTGCTTCGTGCAACATAATTCTGGGTGCCATTTACAAACCATAAGTGCTAATGACTCCATTCCTTTTTGAGGTTGTAGGGGCTGTTGATTCGAGTACACTAAAACAAACCTGATATCTCTAGGGCATTCAGAAACGAAGTTATAAGCCCTCAAAGGTGTAATTGGACTACTTCTTTAAAGTGACACCAGGCCCCGTGACCTTTGGGACATGGTTTGACCGCCTATAGGAATGTGCGATCATCATGAAACGTTCAGATCACTTACAACTCAATAGATTCTACCTTCTTGTAACGTTTCAGCCTGATTGGACCTTGTTTTCACACAAATGGACCCAGAATGATGTGAAATTGTGCTTCGTGCAACATAATTCTGGGTGCAATTTACAAACCATAAGTGCTAATGACTCCATTCCTTTTTGTGGTTGTAGGGGCTGTTGATTGGAGTACATTAAAACAAACCTGATCTCTCTAGGACATTTAGAAGCCAAGTTATAAGCCCACAAATGTGTAACTGGACTACTTCTTTACATTGACACCAGATCCGGTGACCTTTGGGACATGGTTTGACCCCCTTAGGAAAGTGCTATCATCATGAAACGTTCAGATCACTTACAATTCAATAGATTCTACCTTCCTGTAATGTTTCAGCCTGATTGTACCTTGTTTTCACACAAATGAACCCAGAATGATGTGAAATTGTGCTTCGTGCAACATAATTCTGGGTGCCATTTAAAAACCATAAGTGCTAATGACTCCATTCCTTTTTGTGGTTGTAGGGGCTGTTGATTGGAGTATACTAAAACAAACCTGATCTCTCTAGGACATTCAGAAGCCAAGTTATAAGCCCACAAATGTGTAACTGGACTACTTCTTTAAATTGACAAAAGATCCGGTGACCTTTGGGACATGGTTTGAGCCCCTTAGGAAAGTGCGATCATCTTGAAACGTTCAGATCACTTACAACTCAATAGATTCTACCTTCTTGTAACATTTCAGCCTGATCGGACCTTGTTTTCAAACAAATGGACCCAGAATGATGTGAAATTGTGCTTCATGCAAAATAATTCTGGGTGTCATTAGCACTTATGGTTTTTAAATGGCACCCAGAATTATGTTGCACGAAGCACAATTTCACATCATTCTGGGTTCATTTGTGTGAAAACAATGTACAATCAGGCAGAAACATTACAGGAAGGTAGAATCTATTGAATTGTAAGTGATCTGAACGTTTCATGATGATAGCACTTTCCTAAGGGGGTCAAACCATGTCCCAAAGGTCACCGGATCTGGTGTCAATTTAAAGAAGTAGTCCAGTTACACATTTGTGGGCTTATAACTTGGCTTCTGAATGTCCTAGAGAGATCAGGTTTGTTTTAATGTACTCCAATCAACAGCCCCTACAACCACAAAAAGGAATGGAGTCATTAGCACTTATGGTTTGTAAATGGCACCCAGAATTATGTTGCACGAAGCACAATTTCACATCATTCTGGGTCCATTTGTGTGAAAACAAGGTCCAATCAGACTGAAACGTTACAAGAAGGTAGAATCTATTGAGTTGTAAGTGATCTGAACGTTTCATGATGATCGTACATTCCTATAGGCGGTCAAACCATGTCCCAAAGGTCACCGGGCCTGGTGTCACTTTAAAGAAGTAGTCCAATTACACCTTTGAGGGCTTATAACTTGGTTTCTGAATGTCCTAGAGAGATCGGGTTTGTTTTAGTGTACTCCAATCAACAGCCCCTACAACCTCAAAAAGGAATGGAGTCATTAGCACTTATGGTTTGTAAATTCCACCCAGAATTATGTTGCACGAAGCACAATTTCACATCATTCTGGTTGCATTTGTGTGAAAACAAGGTACAATCAGGCTGAAACGTTACAGGAAGGTAGAATCTATTGAATTGTAAGTGATCTGAACATTTCAAGATGATAGCACTTTCCTAAGGGGGTCAAACCTTGTCCCAAAGGTCACCGGATCTGGTGTCAATTTAAAGAAGTAGTCCAGTTACACATTTGTGGGCTTATAACTTGGCTTCTGAATGTCCTAGAGAGATCAGGTTTGTTTTAATGTACTCCAATCAACAGCCCCTACAACCACAAAAAGGAATGGAGTCATTAGCACTTATGGTTTGTAAATGGCACCCAGAATTATGTTGCACGAAGCACAATTTCACATCATTATGGGTCCATTTGTGTGAAAACAAGGTCCAATCAGGCTGAAACGTTACAAGAAGGTAGAATCTATTGAGTTGTAAGTGATCTGAACGTTTCAAGATGATCGCACTTTCCTAAGGGGGTCAAACCATGTCCCAAAGGTCACCGGATCTGGTGTCAATTTAAAGAAGTAGTCCAGTTACACATTTGTGGGCTTATAACTTGGCTTCTGAATGTCCTAGATAGATCAGGATTGTTTTAGTAAACTTCAATCAACAGCCCCTACAAACACAAAAAGGAATGGAGTCATTAGCACTTATGGTTTTTAAATGGCACCCAGAATTATGTTGCACGAAGCACAATTTCACATCATTCTGGGTTCATTTGTGTGAAAACAAGGTCCAATCAGGCTGAAACGTTACAAGAAGGTAGAATCTATTGAGTTGTAAGTGATCTGAACGTTTCATGATGATCGCACATTCCTATAGAGGTCAAACCATGTCCCAAAGGTCACCGGGCCTGGTGTCACTTTAAAGAAGTAGTCCAATTACACCTTTGAGGGATTATAACTTGGTTTCTGAATGTCCTACAGAGATCAGGTTTGTTTTAATGTACTCCAACCAACAGCCCCTACAACCACAAAAAGGAATGGAGTCATTAGCACTTATGGTTTGTAAATGGCACCCAGAATTATGTTGCACGAAGCACGATTTCACATCATTCTGGGTCCATTTGTGTGAAAACAAGGTCCAATCAGGCTGAAACGTTACAAGAAGGTAGAATCTATTGAGTTGTAAGTGATCTGAACGTTTCATGATGATAGCACTTTCCTAGGGGGGTCAAACCATGTCCCAAAGGTCACCGGATCTGGTGTCAATTTAAAGAAGTAGTCCAGTTACACATTTGTGGGCTTATAACTTGGCTTCTGAATGTCCTAGAGAGATCAGGTTTGTTTTAGTATACTCCAATCAACAGCCCCTACAACCACAAAAAGGAATGGAGTCATTAGCACTTTTGGTTTGTAAATGGCACCCAGAATTATTTTGCATGAAGCACAATTTCACATCATTCTGGGTCCATTTGTGTGAAAACAAGGTCCGATCAGGCTGAAACGTTACAAGAAGGTAGAATCTATTGAGTTGTAAGTGATCTGAACGTTTCATGATGATAGCACTTTCCTAGGGGGGTCAAACCATGTCCCAAAGGTCACCGGATCTGGTGTCAATTTAAAGAAGTAGTCCAGTTACACATTTGTGGGCTTATAACTTGGCTTCTGAATGTCCTAGAGAGATCAGGTTTGTTTTAGTATACTCCAATCAACAGCCCCTACAACCACAAAAAGGAATGGAGTCATTAGCACTTATGTTTTTTAAATGGCACCCAGAATTATGTTGTATGAAGCACAATTTCACATCATTCTGGGTTCATTTGTGTGAAAACAAGGTCCAATCAGGCTGAAACATTACAGAAAGGTAGAATCTATTGAGTTGTAAGTGATCTGAACGTTTCATGATGATAGCACTTTCCTAAGGGGATCAAACAATGTCCCAAAGGTCACCGGATCTGGTGTCAATTTAAAGAAGTAGTCCAGTTACACATTTGTGGGCTTATAACTTGGCTTCTGAATGTCCTAGAGAGATCAGGTTTTTTTTAATGTACTCCAATCAACAGCCCCTACAACCACAAAAAGGATTGGAGTCATTAGCACTTATGGTTTGTAAATGGCACCCAGAATTATGTTGCATGAAGCACAATTTCACATCATTCTGGGTCCATTTGTGTGAAAACAAGGTCCAATCAGGCTGAAACGTTCCAGGAAGGTAGAATCTATTGAGTTGTAAGTGATCTGAATGTTTCATGATGATAGCACTTTCCTAAGGGGGTCAAACCATGTCCCAAAGGTCACCTGATCTGGTGTCAATTTAAAGAAGTAGTCCAGTTACACATTTGTGGGCTTATAACTTGGCTTCTGAATGTCCTACAGAGATCAGGTTTGTTTTAGTATACTCCAATCAACAGCCCCTACAACCACAAAAAGGAATGGAGTCATTAGCACTTATGGTTTTTAAATGGCACCCAGAATTATGTTGCACGAAGCACAATTTCACATCATTCTGGGTTCATTTGTGTGAAAACAAGGTACAATCAGGCTGAAACATTACAGGAAGGTAGAATCTATTGAATTGTAAGTGATCTGAACGTTTCATGATGATAGCACTTTCCTAAGGGGGTCAAACCATGTCCCAAAGGTCACCGGATCTGGTGTCAATTTAAAGAAGTAGTCCAGTTACACATTTGTGGGCTTATAACTTGGCTTCTGAATGTCCTAGAGAGATCAGGTTTGTTTTAATGTACTCCAATCAACAGCCCCTATAACCACAAAAAGGAATGGAGTCATTAGCACTTATGGTTGGTAAATGGCACCCAGAATTATGTTGCAGGAAGCACAATTTCACATCATTCTGGGTCCATTTGTGTGAAAACAAGGTCCAATCAGGCTGAAACGTTACAAGAAGGTAGAATCTATTGAGTTGTAAGTGATCTGAACGTTTCATGATGACCGCACATTCCTATAGGCGGTCATACCATGTCCCAAAGGTCACCGGGCCTGGTGTCACTTTAAAGAAGTAGTCCAATTACACCTTTGAGGGCTTATAACTTGGTTTCTGAATGTCCTAGAGAGATCAGGTTTGTTTTAGTGTACTCCAATCAACAGCCCCTACAACCTCAAAAAGGAATGGAGTCATTAGCACTTATGGTTTGTAAATGGCACCCAGAATTATGTTGCACGAAGCACAATTTCACATCATTCTGGTTTCATTTGTTTGAAAACAAGGTACAATCAGGCTGAAACGTTACAGGAAGGTAGAATCTATTGAATTGTAAGTGATCTGAACGTTTCAAGATGATAGCACTTTCCTAAGGGGGTCAAACCATGTCCCAAAGGTCACCGGATCTGGTGTCAATTTAAAGAAGTAGTCCAGTTACACATTTGTGGGCTTATAACTTGGCTTCTGAATGTCCTAGAGAGATCAGGTTTGTTTTAATGTACTTCAATCAACAGCCCCTACAACCACAAAAAGGAATGGAGTCATTAGCACTTATGGTTTGTAAATGGCACCCAGAATTATGTTGCACGAAGCACAATTTCACATCATTCTGGGTCCATTTGTGTGAAAACAAGGTCCAGTCAGGCTGAAACGTTACAAGAAGGTAGAATCTATTGAGTTGTAAGTGATCTGAACGTTTCAAGATGATCGCACTTTCCTAAGGGGGTCAAACCATGTCCCGAAGGTCACCGGATCTGGTGTCAATTTAAAGAAGTAGTCCAGTTACACATTTGTGGGCTTATAACTTGGCTTCTGAATGTCCTAGAGAGATCAGGTTTGTTTTAGTATACTCCAATCAACAGCCCCTACAACCACAAAAAGGAATGGAGTCATTAGCACTTATGGTTTTTAAATGGCACCCAGAATTATGTTGCACGAAGCACAATTTCACATCATTCTGGGTTCATTTGTGTGAAAACAAAGTCCAATCAGGCTGAAACGATACAAGAAGGAAGAATCTATTGACTTGTAAGTGATCTGAACGTTTCATGATGATAGCACTTTCCTAAGGGGGTCTAACCATGTCCCAAAGGTCACCGGATCTGGTGTCAATTTAAAGAAGTAGTCCAGTTACACATTTGTGGGCTTATAACTTGGCTTCTGAATGTCCTAGAGAGATCAGGTTTGTTTTAGTATACTCCAATCAACAGCCCCTACAACCACAAAAAGGAATGGAGTCATTAGCAGTTATGGTTTTTAAATGGCACCCAGAATTATGTTGCACGAAGCACAATTTCACATCATTCTGGGTTCATTTGTGTGAAAACAAGGTCCAATCAGGCTGAAACGTTACAGTAAGGTAGAATCTATTGAGTTGTAAGTGATCTGAATGTTTCATGATGATAGCACTTTCCTAAGGGGATCAAACAATGTCCCAAAGGTCACCGGATCTGGTGTCAATTTAAAGAAGTAGTCCAGTTACACATTTGTGGGCTTATAACTTGGCTTCTGAATGTCCTAGAGAGATCAGGTTTGTTTTAATGTACTCCAATCAACAGCCACTACAACCACAAAAAGGAATGGAGTCATTAGCACTTATGGTTTGTAAATGGCACCCAGAAATATGTTGCATGAAGCACAATTTCACATCATTCTGGGTCCATTTGTGTGAAAACAAGGTCCAATCAGGCTGAAACGTTCCAGGAAGGTAGAATCTATTGAGTTGTAAGTGATCTGAACGTTTCATGATGATAGCACTTTCCTAAGGGGGTCAAACCATGTCCCAAAGGTCACCGGATCTGGTGTCAATTTAAAGAAGTAGTCCAGTTACACATTTGTGGGCTTATAACTTGGCTTCTGAATGTCCTAGAGAGGTTAGGTTTGTTTTAATGTACTCCAATCAACAGCCCCTACAACCACAAAAAGGAATGGAGTCATTAGCACTTATGGTTTGTAAATGGCACCCAGAATTATTTTGCATGAAGCACAATTTCACATCATTCTGGGTCCATTTGTGTGAAAACAAGGTCCGATCAGGCTGAAACGTTACAAGAAGGTAGAATCTATTGAGTTGTAAGTGATCTGAACGTTTCAAGATGATCGCACTTTCCTAAGGGGGTCAAACCATGTCCCAAAGGTCACCGGATCTTTTGTCAATTTAAAGAAGTAGTCCAGTTACACATTTGTGGGCTTATAACTTGGCTTCTGAATGTCCTTGAGAGATCAGGTTTGTTTTAGTATACTCCAATCAACAGCCCCTACAACTACAAAAAGGAATGGAGTCATTAGCACTTATGGTTTTTAAATGGCACCCAGAATTATGTTGCACGAAGCACAATTTCACATCATTCTGGGTTCATTTGTGTGAAAACAAGGTACAATCAGGCTGAAACATTACAGGAAGGTAGAATCTATTGAGTTGTAAGTGATCTGAACGTTTCATGATGATAGCACTTTCCTAAGGGGGTCAAACCATGTCCCAAAGGTCACCGGATCTGGTGTCACTTTAAAGAAGTAGTCCAATTACACCCTTGAGGGCTTATAACTTGGTTTCTGAATGTCCTAGAGAGATCAGGTTTGTTTTAGTGTACTCCAATCAACAGCCCCTACAACCTCAAAAAGGAATGGAGTCATTAGCACTTATGGTTTGTAAATGGCACCCAGAATTATGTTGCACGAAGCACAATTTCACATCATTCTGGGTTCATTTGTGTGAAAACAAGGTACAATCAGGCTGAAACGTTACAGGAAGGTAGAATCTATTGAGTTGTAAGTGATCTGAACGTTTGAAGATGATAGCACTTTCCTAAGGGGGTCAAACCATGTCCCAAAGGTCACCGGATCTGGTGTCAATTTAAAGAAGTAGTCCAGTTACACATTTGTGGGCTTATAACTTGGCTTCTGAATGTCCTAGAGAGATCAGGTTTGTTTTAATGTACTCCAATCAACAGCCCCTACAACCACAAAAAGGAATGGAGTCATTAGCACTTATGGTTTGTAAATGGCACCCAGAATTATGTTGCACGAAGCACAATTTCACATCATTCTGGGTCCATTTGTGTGAAAACAAGGTCCAATCAGGCTGAAACGTTACAAGAAGGTAGAATCTATTGAGTTGTAAGTGATCTGAACGTTTCAAGCTGATCGCACTTTCCTAAGGGGGTCAAACCATGTCCCAAAGGTCACCGGATCTGGTGTCAATTTAAAGAAGTAGTCCAGTTACACATTTGTGGGCTTATAACTTGGCTTCTGAATGTCCTAGAGAGATCAGGTTTGTTTTAGTATACTCCAATCAACAGCCCCTACAACCACAAAAAGGAATGGAGTCATTAGCACTTAAGGTTTGTAAATGGCACCCAGAATTATGTTGCACGAAGCACAATTTCACATCATTCTGGGTCCATTTGTGTGAAAACAAGGTCCAATCAGGCTGAAACGTTACAAGAAGGTAGAATCTATTGAGTTGTAAGTGATCTGAACGTTTCATGATGATAGCACTTTCCTAAGGGGGTCAAACCATGTCCCAAAGGTCACCGGATCTGGTGTCAATTTAAAGAAGTAGTCCAGTTACACATTTGTGGGCTTATAACTTGGCTTCTGAATGTCCTAGAGAGATCAGGTTTGTTTTAGTATACTCCAATCAACAGCCCCTACAACCACAAAAAGGAATGGAGTCATTAGCACTTATGGTTTGTAAATGGCACCCAGAATTATGTTGCACGAAGCACAATTTCACATCATTCTGGGTCCATTTGTGTGAAAACAAGGTCCAATCAGGCTGAAACGTTACAAGAAGGTAGAATCTATTAAGTTGTAAGTGAGCTGAACGTTTCTTGATGATCGCACATTCCTATAGGGGGTAAAACCATGTCCCAAAGGTCACCGGGCCTGGTGTCACTTTAAAGAAGTAGTCTAATTGCACCTTTGAGGGCTTATAACTTGGTTTCTGAATGTCCTAGAGAGATCAGGTTTGTTTTAGTGTACTCCAATCAACAGCCCCTACAACCTAAAAAAGGAATGGACTCATTAGCACTTATGGTTTTTAAATGGCACCCAGAATTATGTTGCACGAAGCACAATTTCACATCATTCTGGGTCCATTTGTGTGAAAACAAGGTCCAATCAGGCTGAAACGTTACAAGAAGGTAGAATCTATTGAGTTGTAAGTGATCTGAACGTTTCATGATGATAGCACTTTCCTAAGGGTGTCAAACCATGTCCCAAAGGTCACCGGATCTGGTGTCAATTTAAAGAAGTAGTCCAGTTACACATTTGTGGGCTTATAACATGGCTTCTGAATGTCCTAGAGAGATCAGGTTTGTTTTAGTATACTCCAATCAACAGCCCCTACAACCACAAAAAGGAATGGAGTCATTAGCACTTATGGTTTTTAAATGGCACCCAGAATTATGTTGCACGAAGCACAATTTCACATCATTCTGGGTTCATTTGTGTGAAAACAAGGTCCAATCAGGCTGAAACGTTACAGAAAGGTAGAATCTATTGAGTTGTAAGTGATCTGAACGTTTCAAGATGATCGCACTTTCCTAAGGGGGTCAAGCCATGTCCCAAAGGTCACCGGATCTGGTGTCAATTTAAAGAAGTAGTCCAGTTACACATTTGTGGGCTTATAACTTGGCTTCTGAATGTCCTTGAGAGATCAGGTTTGTTTTAGTATACTCCAGTCAACAGCCCCTACAACCACAAAAAGGAATTGAGTCATTAGCACTTATGGTTTTTAAATGGCACCCAGAATTATGTTGCACGAAGCACAATTTCACATCATTCTGGGTTCATTTGTGTGAAAACAAGGTCCAATCAGGCTGAAACGTCACAAGAAGGTAGAATCTATTGAGTTGTAAGTGATCTGAACGTTTCATGATGATAGCACTTTCCTAAGGGGGTCAAACCATGTCCCAAAGGTCACCGGATCTGGTGTCAATTTAAAGAAGTAGTCCAGTTACACATTTGTGGGCTTATAACTTGGCTTCTGAATGTCCTAGAGAGATCAGGTTTGTTTTAGTATACTCCAATCAGCAGCCCCTACAACCACAAAAAGGAATGGAGTCATTAGCACTTATGGTTTGTAAATGGCACCCAGAATTATGTTGCACGAAGCACAATTTCACATCATTCTGGGTCCATTTGTGTGAAAACAAGGTCCAATCAGGCTGAAACGTTACAAGAAGGTAGAATCTATTGAGTTGTAAGTGATCTGAACGTTTCAAGATGATCGCACTTTCCTAAGGGGGTCAAGCCATGTCCCAAAGGTCACCGGATCTGGTGTCAATTTAAAGAAGTAGTCCAGTTACACATTTGTGGGCTTATAACTTGGCTTCTGAATGTCCTAGAGAGATCAGGTTTGTTTTAGTATACTCCAATCAACAGCCCCTACAACCACAAAAAGGAATTGAGTCATTAGCACTTATGGTTTTTAAATGGCACCCAGAATTATGTTGCACGAAGCACAATTTCACATCATTCTGGGTTCATTTGTGTGAAAACAAGGTCCAATCAGGCTGAAACGTTACAAGAAGGTAGAATCTATTGAGTTGTAAGTGATCTGAACGTTTCAAGATGATCGCACTTTCCTAAGGGGGTCAAACCATGTCCCAAAGGTCACCGGATCTGGTGTCAATTTAAAGAAGTAGTCCAGTTACACATTTGTGGGCTTATAACTTGGCTTCTGAATGTCCTAGAGAGATCAGGTTTGTTTCAGTATACTCCAATCAACAGACCCTACAACCACAAAAAGGAATGGAGTCATTAGCACTTATGGTTTTTAAATGGCACCCAGAATTATGTTGCACGAAGCACAATTTCACATCATTCTGGGTTCATTTGTGTGAAAACAAGGTCCAATCAGGCTGAAACGTTACAAGAAGGTAGAATCTATTGAGTTGTAAGTGATCTGAACGTTTCATGATGATCGCACATTCCTATAGGGGGTCAAACCATGTCCCAAAGGTCACCGGGCCTGGTGTCACTTTAAAGAAGTAGTCCAATTACACCTTTGAGGGATTATAACTTGGTTTCTGAATGTCCTAAAGAGATCAGGTTTGTTTTAATGTACTCCAACCAACAGCCCCTACAACCACAAAAAGGAATGGAGTCATTAGCACTTATGGTTTTTAAATGGCACCCAGAATTATGTTGCACGAAGCACAATTTCACATCATTCTGGGTTCATTTGTGTGAAAACAAGGTCCAACCAGGCTGAAACATTACAAGAAGGTAGAATCTATTGAGTTGTAAGTGATCTGAACGTTTCATGATGATCGCACATTCCTATAGGGGGTCAAACCATGTCCCAAAGGTCACCGGGCCTGGTGTCACTTTAAAGAAGTAGTCCAATTACACCTTTGAGGGATTATAACTTGGTTTCTGAATGTCCTAAAGAGATCAGGTTTGTTTTAATGTACTCCAACCAACAGCCCCTACAACCACAAAAAGGAATGGAGTCATTAGCACTTATGGTTTGTAAATGGCACCCAGAATTATGTTGCACGAAGCACAATTTCACATCATTCTGGGTCCATTTGTGGGAAAACAAGGTCCAATCAGGCTGAACGTTACAAGAAGGTAGAATCTATTGAGTTGTAAGTGATCTGAACGTTTCATGATGATAGCACTTTCCTAAGGGGGTCAAACCATGTCCCAAAGGTCACCGGATCTGGTGTCAATTTAAAGAAATAGTCCAGTTACACATTTGTGGGCTTATAACTTGGCTTCTGAATGTCCTAGAGAGATCAGGTTTGTTTTAGTATACTCCAATCAACAGCCCCTACAACCACAAAAAGGAATGGAGTCATTAGCACTTATGGTTTTTAAATGGCACCCAGAATTATGTTGCACGAAGCACAATTTCACATCATTCTGGGTTCATTTGTGTGAAAACAAGGTCCAATCAGGCTGAAACGTTACAAGAAGGTAGAATCTATTGAGTTGTAAGTGATCTGAACGTTTCATGATGATAGCACTTTCCTAAGGGGGTCAAACCATGTCCCAAAGGTCACCGGATCTGGTGTCAATTTAAAGAAGTAGTCCAGTTACACATTTGTGGGCTTATAACTTGGCTTCTGAATGTCCTAGAGAGATCAGGTTTGTTTTAGTATACTCCAATCAACAGCCCCTACAACCACAAAAAGGAATGGAGTCATTAGCACTTATGGTTTTTAAATGGCACCCAGAATTATGTTGCACGAAGCACAATTTCACATCATTCTGGGTTCATTTGTGTGAAAACAAGGTCCAACCAGGCTGAAACGTTACAGAAAGGTAGAATCTATTGAGTTGTAAGTGATCTGAATGTTTCAAGATGATCGCACTTTCCTAAGGGGGTCAAGCCATGTCCCAAAGGTCACCGGATCTGGTGTCAATTTAAAGAAGTAGTCCAGTTACACATTTGTGGGCTTATAACTTGGCTTCTGAATGTCCTAGAGAGATCAGGTTTGTTTTAGTATACTCCAGTCAACAGCCCCTACAACCACAAAAAGGAAATGAGTCATTAGCACTTATGGTTTTTAAATGGCTCCCAGAATTATGTTGCACGAAGCACAATTTCACATTATTCTGGGTTCATTTGTGTGAAAACAAGGTCCAATCAGGCTGAAACGTTACAAGAAGGTAGAATCTATTGAGTTGTAAGTGATCTGAACGTTTCATGATGATAGCACTTTCCTAAGGGGGTCAAACCATGTCCCAAAGGTCACCGGATCTGGTGTCAATTTAAAGAAGTAGTCCAGTTACACATTTGTGGGCTTATAACTTGGCTTCTGAATGTCCTAGAGAGATCAGGTTTGTTTTAGTATACTCCAATCAACAGCCCCTACAACCACAAAAAGGAATTGAGTCATTAGCACTTATGGTTTTTAAATGGCACCCAGAATTATGTTGCACGAAGCACAATTTCACATCATTCTGGGTTCATTTGTGTGAAAACAAGGTCCAATCAGGCTGAAACGTTACAAGAAGGTAGAATCTATTGAGTTGTAAGTGATCTGAACGTTTCAAGATGATCGCACTTTCCTAAGGGGGTCAAACCATGTCCCAAAGGTCACCGGATCTGGTGTCAATTTAAAGAAGTAGTCCAGTTACACATTTGTGGGCTTATAACTTGGCTTCTGAATGTCCTAGAGAGATCAGGTTTGTTTTAGTATACTCCAGTCAACAGACCCTACAACCACAAAAAGGAATGGGTCATTAGCACTTATGGTTTTTAAATGGCACCCAGAATTATGTTGCACGAAGCACAATTTCACATCATTCTGGGTTCAGTTGTGTGAAAACAAGGTCCAATCAGGCTGAAACATTACAAGAAGGTAGAATCTATTGAGTTGTAAGTGATCTGAACGTTTCATGATGATCGCACATTCCTATAGGGGGTCAAACCATGTCCCAAAGGTCACCGGGCCTGGTGTCACTTTAAAGAAGTAGTCCAATTACACCTTTGAGGGATTATAACTTGGTTTCTGAATGTCCTAAAGAGATCAGGTTTGTTTTAATGTACTCCAACCAACAGCCCCTACAACCACAAAAAGGAATGGAGTCATTAGCACTTATGGTTTTTAAATGGCACCCAGAATTATGTTGCACGAAGCACAATTTCACATCATTCTGGGTTCATTTGTGTGAAAACAAGGTCCAACCAGGCTGAAACATTACAAGAAGGTAGAATCTATTGAGTTGTAAGTGATCTGAACGTTTCATGATGATCGCACATTCCTATAGGGGGTCAAACCATGTCCCAAAGGTCACCGGGCCTGGTGTCACTTTAAAGAAGTAGTCCAATTACACCTTTGAGGGATTATAACTTTGTTTCTGAATGTCCTAAAGAGATCAGGTTTGTTTTAATGTACTCCAACCAACAGCCCCTACAACCACAAAAAGCAATGGAGTCATTAGCACTTATGGTTTTTAAATGGCACCCAGAATTATGTTGCACGAAGCACAATTTAACATCATTCTGGGTCCATTTGTGTGAAAACAAGGTCCAATCAGGCTGAAACGTTACAAGAAGGTAGAATATATTGAGTTGTAAGTGATCTGAACGTTTCATGATGATAGCACTTTCCTAAGGGGGTCAAACCATGTCCCAAAGGTCACCGTATCTGGTGTCAATTTAAAGAAATAGTCCAGTTACACATTTGTGGGCTTATAACTTGGCTTCTGAATGCCCTAGAGAGATCAGGTTTGTTTTAGTATACTCCAATCAACAGCCCCTACAACCACAAAAAGGAATGGAGTCATTAGCACTTATGGTTTTTAAATGGCACCCAGAATTATGTTGCACAAAGCACAATTTCACATCATTCTGGGTTCATTTGTGTGAAAACAAGGTCCAATCAGGCTGAAACGTTACAAGAAGGTAGAATCTATTGACTTGTATGTGATCTGAACGTTTCATGATGATAGCACTTTCCTAAGGGGGTCAAACCATGTCCCAAAGGTCACCGGATCTGGTGTCAATTTAAAGAAGTAGTCCAGTTACACATTTGTGGGCTTATAACTTGGCTTCTGAATGTCCTAGAGAGATCAGGTTTGTTTTAGTATACTCCAATCAACAGCCCCTACAACCACAAAAAGGAATGGAGTCATTAGCAGTTATGGTTTTTAAATGGCACCCAGAATTATGTTGCACGAAGCACAATTTCACATCATTCTGGGTTCATTTGTGTGAAAACAAGGTCCAATCAGGCTGAAACGTTACAGTAAGGTAGAATCTATTGAGTTGTAAGTGATCTGAACGTTTCATGATGATAGCACTTTCCTAAGGGGATCAAACAATGTCCCAAAGGTCACCTGATCTGGTGTCAATTTAAAGAAGTAGTCCAGTTACACATTTGTGGGCTTATAACTTGGCTTCTGAATGTCCTACAGAGATCAGGTTTGTTTTAATGTACTCCAATCAACAGCCACTACAACCACAAAAAGGATTGGAGTCTTTAGCACTTATGGTTTGTAAATGGCACCCAGAAATATGTTGCATGAAGCACAATTTCACATCATTCTGGGTCCATTTGTGTGAAAACAAGGTCCAATCAGGCTGAAACGTTCCAGGAAGGTAGAATCTATTGAGTTGTAAGTGATCTGAACGTTTCATGATGATAGCACTTTCCTAAGGGGGTCAAACCATGTCCCAAAGGTCACCGGATCTGGTGTCAATTTAAAGAAGTAGTCCAGTTACACATTTGTGGGCTTATAACTTGGCTTCTGAATGTCCTAGAGAGGTTAGGTTTGTTTTAATGTACTCCAATCAACAGCCCCTACAACCACAAAAAGGAATGGAGTCATTAGCACTTATGGTTTGTAAATGGCACCCAGAATTATTTTGCATGAAGCACAATTTCACATCATTCTGGGTCCATTTGTGTGAAAACAAGGTCCGATCAGGCTGAAACGTTACAAGAAGGTAGAATCTATTGAGTTGTAAGTGATCTGAACGTTTCAAGATGATCGCACTTTCCTAAGGGGGTCAAACCATGTCCCAAAGGTCACCGGATCTTTTGTCAATTTAAAGAAGTAGTCCAGTTACACATTTGTGGGCTTATAACTTGGCTTCTGAATGTCCTTGAGAGATCAGGTTTGTTTTAGTATACTCCAATCAACAGCCCCTACAACTACAAAAAGGAATGGAGTCATTAGCACTTATGGTTTTTAAATGGCACCCAGAATTATGTTGCACGAAGCACAATTTCACATCATTCTGGGTTCATTTGTGTGAAAACAAGGTACAATCAGGCTGAAACATTACAGGAAGGTAGAATCTATTGAATTGTAAGTGATCTGAACGTTTCATGATGATAGCACTTTCCTAAGGGGGTCAAACCATGTCCCAAAGGTCACCGGATCTGGTGTCACTTTAAAGAAGTAGTCCAATTACACCCTTGAGGGCTTATAACTTGGTTTCTGAATGTCCTAGAGAGATCAGGTTTGTTTTAGTGTACTCCAGTCAACAGCCCCTACAACCTCAAAAAGGAATGGAGTCATTAGCACTTATGGTTTGTAAATGGCACCCAGAATTATGTTGCACGAAGCACAATTTCACATCATTCTGGGTCCATTTGTGTGAAAACAAGGTCCAATCAGGCTGAAACGTTACAGTAAGGTAGAATATATTGAGTTGTAAGTGATCTGAACGTTTCATGATGATAGCACTTTCCTAAGGGGATCAAACAATGTCCCAAAGGTCACCGGATCTGGTGTCAATTTAAAGAAGTAGTCCAGTTACACATTTGTGGGCTTATAACTTGGCTTCTGAATGTCCAAGAGAGGTTAGGTTTGTTTTAATGTACTCCAATCAACAGCCCCTACAACCACAAAAAGGAATGGAGTCATTAGCACTTATGGTTTGTAAATGGCACCCAGAATTATTTTGCATGAAGCACAATTTCACATCATTCTGGGTCCATTTGTGTGAAAACAAGGTCCGATCAGGCTGAAACGTTACAAGAAGGTAGAATCTATTGAGTTGTAAGTGATCTGAACGTTTCAAGATGATCGCACTTTCCTAAGGGGGTCAAACCATGTCCCAAAGGTCACCGGATCTTTTGTCAATTTAAAGAAGTAGTCCAGTTACACATTTGTGGGCTTATAACTTGGCTTCTGAATGTCCTTGAGAGATCAGGTTTGTTTTAGTATACTCCAATCAACAGCCCCTACAACTACAAAAAGGAATGGAGTCATTAGCACTTATGGTTTTTAAATGGCACCCAGAATTATGTTGCACGAAGCACAATTTCACATCATTCTGGGTTCATTTGTGTGAAAACAAGGTACAATCAGGCTGAAACATTACAGGAAGGTAGAATCTATTGAATTGTAAGTGATCTGAACGTTTCATGATGATAGCACTTTCCTAAGGGGGTCAAACCATGTCCCAAAGGTCACCGGATCTGGTGTCACTTTAAAGAAGTAGTCCAATTACACCCTTGAGGGCTTATAACTTGGTTTCTGAATGTCCTAGAGAGATCAGGTTTGTTTTAGTGTACTCCAGTCAACAGCCCCTACAACCTCAAAAAGGAATGGAGTCATTAGCACTTATGGTTTGTAAATGGCACCCAGAATTATGTTGCACGAAGCACAATTTCACATCATTCTGGGTTCATTTGTGTGAAAACAAGGTCCAATCAGGCTGAAACGTTACAGTAAGGTAGAATCTATTGAGTTGTAAGTGATCTGAACGTTTCATGATGATAGCACTTTCCTAAGGGGATCAAACAATGTCCCAAAGGTCACCGGATCTGGTGTCAATTTAAAGAAGTAGTCCAGTTACATATTTGTGGGCTTATAACTTGGCTTCTGAATGTCCTAGAGAGATCAGGTTTGTTTTAATGTACTCCAATCAACAGCCACTACAACCACAAAAAGGATTGGAGTCTTTAGCACTTATGGTTTGTAAATGGCACCCAGAAATATGTTGCATGAAGCACAATTTCACATCATTCTGGGTCCATTTGTGTGAAAACAAGGTCCAATCAGGCTGAAACGTTCCAGGAAGGTAGAATCTATTGAGTTGTAAGTGATCTGAACGTTTCATGATGATAGCACTTTCCTAAGGGGGTCAAACCATGTCCCAAAGGTCACCGGATCTGGTGTCAATTTAAAGAAGTAGTCCAGTTACACATTTGTGGGCTTATAACTTGGCTTCTGAATGTCCTAGAGAGGTTAGGTTTGTTTTAATGTACTCCAATCAACAGCCCCTACAACCACAAAAAGGAATGGAGTCATTAGCACTTATGGTTTGTAAATGGCGCCCAGAATTATTTTGCATGAAGCACAATTTCACATCATTCTGGGTCCATTTGTGTGAAAACAAGGTCCGATCAGGCTGAAACGTTACAAGAAGGTAGAATCTATTGAGTTGTAAGTGATCTGAACGTTTCAAGATGATCGCACTTTCCTAAGGGGGTCAAACCATGTCCCAAAGGTCACCGGATCTTTTGTCAATTTAAAGAAGTAGTCCAGTTACACATTTGTGGGCTTATAACTTGGCTTCTGAATGTCCTTGAGAGATCAGGTTTGTTTTAGTATACTCCAATCAACAGCCCCTACAACTACAAAAAGGAATGGAGTCATTAGCAATTATGGTTTTTAAATGGCACCCAGAATTATGTTGCACGAAGCACAATTTCACATCATTCTGGGTTCATTTGTGTGAAAACAAGGTACAATCAGGCTGAAACATTACAGGAAGGTAGAATCTATTGAATTGTAAGTGATCTGAACGTTTCATGATGATAGCACTTTCCTAAGGGGGTCAAACCATGTCCCAAAGGTCACCGGATCTGGTGTCACTTTAAAGAAGTAGTCCAATTACACCCTTGAGGGCTTATAACTTGGTTTCTGAATGTCCTAGAGAGATCAGGTTTGTTTTAGTGTACTCCAGTCAACAGCCCCTACAACCTCAAAAAGGAATGGAGTCATTAGCACTTATGGTTTGTAAATGGCACCCAGAATTATGTTGCACGAAGCACAATTTCACATCATTCTGGTTTCATTTGTGTGAAAACAAGGTACAATCAGGCTGAAACGTTACAGGAAGGTAGAATCTATTGAGTTGTAAGTGATCTGAACGTTTCAAGATGATAGCACCTTCCTAAGGGGGTCAAACCATGTCCCAAAGGTCACCGGATCTGGTGTCAATTTAAAGAAGTAGTCCAGTTACACATTTGTGGGCTTATAACTTGGCTTCTGAATGTCCTAAAGAGATCAGGTTTGTTTTAATGTACTCCAATCAACAGCCCCTACAACCACAAAAAGGAATGGAGTCATTAGCACTTATGGTTTGTAAATGGCACCCAGAATTATGTTGCACGAAGCACAATTTCACATCATTCTGGGTCCATTTGTGTGAAAACAAGGTCCAATCAGGCTGAAACGTTACAAGAAGGTAGAATATATTGAGTTGTAAGTGATCTGAACGTTTCAAGATGATCGCACTTTCCTAAGGGGGTCAAACCATGTCCCAAAGGTCACCGGATCTGGTGTCAATTTAAAGAAGTAGTCCAGTTACACATTTGTGGGCTTATAACTTGGCTTCTGAATGTCCTAGAGAGATCAGGTTTATTTTAGTATACTCCAATCAACAGCCCCTACAACCACAAAAAGGAATGGAGTCATTAGCACTTATGGTTTGTAAATGGCACCCAGAATTATGTTGCACGAAGCACAATTTCACATCATTCTGGGTCCATTTGTGTGAAAACAAGGTCCAATCAGGCTGAAACGTTACAAGAAGGTAGAATCTATTGAGTTATAAGTGATCTGAACGTTTCATGATGATAGAACTTTCCTAAGGGGGTCAAACCATGTCCCAAAGGTCACCGGATCTGGTGTCAATTTAAAGAAGTAGTCCAGTTACACATTTGTGGGCTTATAACTTGGCTTCTGAATGTCCTAGAGAGATCAGGTTTGTTTTAGTATACTCCAATCAACAGCCCCTACAACCACAAAAAGGAATGGAGTCATTAGCACTTATGGTTTGTAAATGGCACCCAGAATTATGTTGCACGAAGCACAATTTCACATCATTCTGGGTCCATTTGTGTGAAAACAAGGTCCAATCAGGCTGAAACGTTACAAGAAGGTAGAATCTATTAAGTTGTAAGTGAGCTGAACGTTTCGTGATGATCGCACATTCCTATAGGGGGTAAAACCATGTCCCAAAGGTCACCGGGCCTGGTGTCACTTTAAAGAAGTAGTCTAATTGCTCCTTTGAGGGCTTATAACTTGGTTTCTGAATGTCCTAGAGAGATCAGGTTTGTTTTAGAGTACTCCAATCAACAGCCCCTACAACCTAAAAAAGGAATGGACTCATTAGCACTTATGGTTTTTAAATGGCACCCAGAATTATGTTGCACGAAGCACAATTTCACATCATTCTGGGTCCATTTGTGTGAAAACAAGGTCCAATCAGGCTGAAACGTTACAAGAAGGTAGAATCTATTGAGTTGTAAGTGATCTGAACGTTTCATGATGATAGCACTTTCCTAAGGGGGTCAAACCATGTCCCAAAGGTCACCGGATCTGGTGTCAATTTAAAGAAGTAGTCCAGTTACACATTTGTGGGCTTATAACTTGGCTTCTGAATGTCCTAGAGAGATCAGGTTTGTTTTAGTATACTCCAATCAACAGCCCCTACAACCACAAAAAGGAATGGAGTCATTAGCACTTATGGTTTTTAAATGGCACCCAGAATTATGTTGCACGAAGCACAATTTCACATCATTCTGGGTTCATTTGTGTGAAAACAAGGTCCAATCAGGCTGAAACGTTACAGAAAGGTAGAATCTATTGAGTTGTAAGTGATCTGAACGTTTCAAGATGATCGCACTTTCCTAAGGGGGTCAAGCCATGTCCCAAAGGTCACCGGATCTGGTGTCAATTTAAAGAAGTAGTCCAGTTACACATTTGTGGGCTTATAACTTGGCTTCTGAATGTCCTAGAGAGATCAGGTTTGTTTTAGTATACTCCAGTCAACAGCCCCTACAACCACAAAAAGGAATTGAGTCATTAGCACTTATGGTTTTTAAATGGCACCCAGAATTATGTTGCACGAAGCACAATTTCACATCATTCTGGGTCCATTTGTGTGAAAACAAGGTCCAATCAGGCTGAAACGTTACAAGAAGGTAGAATCTATTAAGTTGTAAGTGAGCTGAACGTTTCGTGATGATCGCACATTCCTATAGGGGGTAAAACCATGTCCCAAAGGTCACCGGGCCTGGTGTCACTTTAAAGAAGTAGTCTAATTGCACCTTTGAGGGCTTATAACTTGGTTTCTGAATGTCTTAGAGAGATCAGGTTTGTTTTAGAGTACTCCAATCAACAGCCCCTACAACCTAAAAAAGGAATGGACTCATTAGCACTTATGGTTTTTAAATGGCACCCAGAATTATGTTGCACGAAGCACAATTTCACATCATTCTGGGTCCATTTGTGTGAAAACAAGGTCCAATCAGGCTGAAACGTTACAAGAAGGTAGAATCTATTGAGTTGTAAGTGATCTGAACGTTTCATGATGATAGCACTTTCCTAAGGGGGTCAAACCATGTCCCAAAGGTCACCGGATCTGGTGTCAATTTAAAGAAGTAGTCCAGTTACACATTTGTGGGCTTATAACTTGGCTTCTGAATGTCCTAGAGAGATCAGGTTTGTTTTAGTATACTCCAATCAACAGCCCCTACAACCACAAAAAGGAATGGAGTCATTAGCACTTATGGTTTTTAAATGGCACCCAGAATTATGTTGCACGAAGCACAATTTCACATCATTCTGGGTTCATTTGTGTGAAAACAAGGTCCAATCAGGCTGAAACGTTACAGAAAGGTAGAATCTATTGAGTTGTAAGTGATCTGAACGTTTCAAGATTATCGCACTTTCCTAAGGGGGTCAAGCCATGTCCCAAAGGTCACCGGATCTGGTGTCAATTTAAAGAAGTAGTCCAGTTACACATTTGTGGGCTTATAACTTGGCTTCTGAATGTCCTAGAGAGATCAGGTTTGTTTTAGTATACTCCAGTCAACAGCCCCTACAACCACAAAAAGGAATTGAGTCATTAGCACTTATGGTTTTTAAATGGCACCCAGAATTATGTTGCACGAAGCACAATTTCACATCATTCTGGGTTCATTTGTGTGAAAACAAGGTCCAATCAGGCTGAAACGTTACAAGAAGGTAGAATCTATTGAGTTGTAAGTGATCTGAACGTTTCATGATGATAGCACTTTCCTAAGGGGGTCAAACCATGTCCCAAAGGTCACCGGATCTGGTGTCAATTTAAAGAAGTAGTCCAGTTACACATTTGTGGGCTTATAACTTGGCTTCTGAATGTCCTAGAGAGATCAGGTTTGTTTTAGTATACTCCAATCAACAGCCCCTACAACCACAAAAAGGAATGGAGTCATTAGCATTTATGGTTTGTAAATGGCACCCAGAATTATGTTGCACGAAGCACAATTTCACATCATTCTGGGTCCATTTGTGTGAAAACAAGGTCCAATCAGGCTGAAACGTTACAAGAAGGTAGAATCTATTGAGTTGTAAGTGATCTGAACGTTTCAAGATGATCGCACTTTCCTAAGGGGGTCAAGCCATGTCCCAAAGGTCACCGGATCTGGTGTCAATTTAAAGAAGTAGTCCAGTTACACATTTGTGGGCTTATAACTTGGCTTCTGAATGTCCTAGAGAGATCAGGTTTGTTTTAGTATACTCCAATCAACAGCCCCTACAACCACAAAAAGGAATTGAGTCATTAGCACTTATGGTTTTTAAATGGCACCCAGAATTATGTTGCACGAAGCACAATTTCACATCATTCTGGGTTCATTTGTGTGAAAACAAGGTCCAATCAGGCTGAAACGTTACAAGAAGGTAGAATCTATTGAGTTGTAAGTGATCTGAACGTTTCAAGATGATCGCACTTTCCTAAGGGGGTCAAACCATGTCCCAAAGGTCACCGGATCTGGTGTCAATTTAAAGAAGTAGTCCAGTTACACATTTGTGGGCTTATAACTTGGCTTCTGAATGTCCTAGAGAGATCAGGTTTAATTTAATGTACTCCAACCAACAGCCCCTACAACCACAAAAAGGAATGGAGTCATTAGCACTTATGGTTTGTAAATGGCACCCAAAATTATGTTGCACGAAGCACAATTTCACATCATTCTGGGTCCATTTGTGTGAAAACAAGGTCCAATCAGGCTGAAACGTTACAAGAAGGTAGAATCTATTGAGTTGTAAGTGATCTGAACGTTTCGTGATGATCGCACATTCCTATAGGGGGTAAAACCATGTCCCAAAGGTCACCGGGCCTGGTGTCACTTTAAAGAAGTAGTCTAATTGCACCTTTGAGGGCTTATAACTTGGTTTCTGAATGTCCTAGAGAGATCAGGTTTGTTTTAGTGTACTCCAATCAACAGCCCCTACAACCTAAAAAAGGAATGGACTCATTAGCACTTATGGTTTTTAAATGGCACCCAGACTTATGCTGCACGAAGCACAATTTCACATCATTCTGGGTCCATTTGTGTGAAAACAAGGTCCAATCAGGCTGAAACGTTACAAGAAGGTAGAATCTATTGAGTTGTAAGTGATCTGAACGTTTCATGATGATAGCACTTTCCTAAGGGGGTCAAACCATGTCCCAAAGGTCACCGGATCTGGTGTCAATTTAACGCAGTAGTCCAGTTACACATTTGTGGGCTTATAACTTGGCTTCTGATTGTCCTAGAGAGATCAGGTTTGTTTTAGTATACTCCAATCAACAGCCCCTACAACCACAAAAAGGAATGGAGTCATTAGCACTTATGGTTTTTAAATGGCACCCAGAATTATGTTGCACGAAGCACAATTTCACATCATTCTGGGTTCATTTGTGTTAAAACAAGGTCCAATCAGGCTGAAACGTTACAGAAAGGTAGAATCTATTGAGTTGTAAGTGATCTGAACGTTTCAAGATGATCGCACTTTCCTAAGGGGGTCAAGCCATGTCCCAAAGGTCACCGGATCTGGTGTCAAGAAGTAGTCCAGTTACACATTTGTGGGCTTATAACTTGGCTTCTGAATGTCCTAGAGAGATCAGGTTTGTTTTAGTATACTCCAGTCAACAGCCCCTACAACCACAAAAAGGAATTGAGTCATTAGCACTTATGGTTTTTAAATGGCACCCAGAATTATGTTGCACGAAGCACAATTTCACATCATTCTGGGTTCATTTGTGTGAAAACAAGGTCCAATCAGGCTGAAACGTTACAAGAAGGTAGAATCTATTGAGTTGTAAGTGATCTGAACGTTTCAAGATGATCGCACTTTCCTAAGGGGGTCAAACCATGTCCCAAAGGTCACCGGATCTGGTGTCAATTTAAAGAAGTAGTCCAGTTACACATTTGTGGGCTTATAACTTGGCTTCTGAATGTCCTAGAGAGATCAGGTTTGTTTTAGTGTACTCCAATCAACAGCCCCTACAACCTCAAAAAGGAATGGAGTCATTAGCACTTATGGTTTGTAAATGGCACCCAGAATTATGTTGCACGAAGCACAATTTCACATAATTCTGGTTTCATTTGTGTGAAAACAAGGTACAATCAGGCTGAAACGTTACAGGAAGGTAGAATCTATTGAATTGTAAGTGATCTGAATGTTTCAAGATGATAGCACTTTCCTAAGGGGGTCAAACCATGTCCCAAAGGTCACCGGATCTGGTGTCAATTTAAAGAAGTACTCCAGTTACACATTTGTGGGCTTATAACTTGGCTTCTGAATGTCCTAGAGAGATCAGGTTTGTTTTAATGCACTACAATCAACAGCCCCTACAACCACAAAAAGGAATGGAGTCATTAGCACTTTTGGTTTGTAAATGGCACCCAGAATTATGTTGCACGAAGCACAATTTCACATCATTCTGGGTCCATTTGTGTGAAAACAAGGTCCAATCAGGCTGAAACGTTACAAGAAGGTAGAATCTATTGAGTTGTAAGTGATCTGAACATTTCATGATGATCGCACATTCCTATAGGGGGTCAAACCATGTTCCAAAGGTCACCAGACCTGGTGTCAATTTAAAGAAGTAGTCCAGTTACACATTTGTGGGCTTATAACTTGGCTTCTGAATGTCCTAGAGAGATCAGGTTTGTTTTAATGTACTCCAATCAACAGCCCCTACACCCACAAAAAGGAATGGACTCATTAGCACTTATGGTTTTTAAATGGCACCCAGACTTATGTTGCACGAAGCACAATTTCACATCATTCTGGGTCCATTTGTGTGAAAACAAGGTCCAATCAGGCTGAAACGTTACAAGAAGGTAGAATCTATTGAGTTGTAAGTGATCTGAACGTTTCATGATGATAGCACTTTCCTAAGGGGGTCAAACCATGTCCCAAAGGTCACCGGATCTGGTGTCAATTTAACGCAGTAGTCCAGTTACACATTTGTGGGCTTATAACTTGGCTTCTGAATGTCCTAGAGAGATCAGGTTTGATTTAGTATACTCCAATCAACAGCCCCTACAACCACAAAAAGGAATGGAGTCATTAGCACTTATGGTTTTTAAATGGCACCCAGAATTATGTTGCACGAAGCACAATTTCACATCATTTTGGGTTCATTTGTGTTAAAACAAGGTCCAATCAGGCTGAAACGTTACAGAAAGGTAGAATCTATTGAGTTGTAAGTGATCTGAACGTTTCAAGATGATCGCACTTTCCTAAGGGGGTCAAACCATGTCCCAAAGGTCACCGGATCTGGTGTCAATTTAAAGAAGTAGTCCAGTTACACATTTGTGGGCTTATAACTTGGCTTATGAATGTCCTAGAGAGATCAGGTTTGTTTTAGTATACTCCAGTCAACAGCCCCTACAACCACAAAAAGGAATTGAGTCATTAGCACTTATGGTTTTTAAATGGCACCCAGAATTATGTTGCACGAAGCACAATTTCACATCATTCTGGGTTCATTTGTGTGAAAACAAGGTCCAATCAGGCTGAAACGTTACAAGAAGGTAGAATCTATTGAGTTGTAAGTGATCTGAACGTTTCATGATGATAGCACTTTCCTAAGGGGGTCAAACCATGTCCCAAAGGTCACCGGATCTGGTGTCAATTTAAAGAAGTAGTCCAGTTACACATTTGTGGGCTTATAACTTGGCTTCTGAATGTCCTAGAGAGATCAGGTTTGTTTTAGTATACTCCAATCAACAGCCCCTACAACCACAAAAAGGAATGGAGTCATTAGCACTTATGGTTTGTAAATGGCACCCAGAATTATGTTGCACGAAGCACAATTTCACATCATTCTGGGTCCATTTGTGTGAAAACAAGGTCCAATCAGGCTGAAACGTTACAAGAAGGTAGAATCTATTGAGTTGTAAGTGATCTGAACGTTTCAAGATGATCGCACTTTCCTAAGGGGGTCAAGCCATGTCCCAAAGGTCACCGGATCTGGTGTCAATTTAAAGAAGTAGTCCAGTTACACATTTGTGGGCTTATAACTTGGCTTCTGAATGTCCTAGAGAGATCAGGTTTGTTTTAGTATACTCCAATCAAAAGCCCCTACAACCACAAAAAGGAATTGAGTCATTAGCACTTATGGTTTTTAAATGGCACCCAGAATTATGTTGCACGAAGCACAATTTCACATCATTCTGGGTTCATTTGTGTGAAAACAAGGTCCAATCAGGCTGAAACGTTACAAGAAGGTAGAATCTATTGAGTTGTAAGTGATCTGAACGTTTCAAGATGATCGCACTTTCCTAAGGGGGTCAAACCATGTCCCAAAGGTCACCGGATCTGGTGTCAATTTAAAGAAGTAGTCCAGTTAGACATTTGTGGGCTTATAACTTGGCTTCTGAATGTCCTAGAGAGATCAGGTTTGTTTTAGTATACTCCAATCAACAGCCCCTACAACCACAAAAAGGAATGGAGTCATCTGCACTTATGGTTTTTAAATGGCACCCAGAATTATGTTGCACGAAGCACAATTTCACATCATTCTGGGTTCATATGTGTGAAAACAAGGTCCAATCAGGCTGAAACGTTACAAGAAGGTAGAATCTATTGAGTTGTAAGTGATCTGAACGTTTCATGATGATCGCACATTCCTATAGGGGGTCAAACCATGTCCCAAAGGTCACCGGGCCTGGTGTCACTTTAAAGAAGTAGTCCAATTACACCTTTGAGGGATTATAACTTGGTTTCTGAATGTCCTAAAGAGATCAGGTTTGTTTTAATGAACTCCAACCAACAGCCCCTACAACCACAAAAAGGAATGGAGTCATTAGCACTTATGGTTTTTAAATGGCACCCAGAATTATGTTGCACGAAGCACAATTTCACATCATTCTGGGTTCATTTGTGTGAAAACAAGGTCCAATCAGGCTGAAACGTTACAAGAAGGTAGAATCTATTGAGTTGTAAGTGATCTGAACGTTTCATGATGATCGCACATTCCTATAGGGGGTCAAACCATGTCCCAAAGGTCACCGGGCCTGGTGTCACTTTAAAGAAGTAGTCCAATTACACCTTTGAGGGATTATAACTTGGTTTCTGAATGTCCTAAAGAGATCAGGTTTGTTTTAATGTACTCCAACCAACAGCCCCTACAACCACAAAAAGGAATGGAGTCATTAGCACTTATGGTTTGTAAGTGGCACCCAGAATTATGTTGCACGAAGCACAATTTCACATCATTCTGGGTCCATTTGTGTGAAAACAAGGTCCAATCAGGCTGAAACGTTACAAGAAGGTAGAATCTATTGAGTTGTAAGTGATCTGAACGTTTCATGATGATAGCACTTTCCTAAAGGGGTCAAACCATGTCCCAAAGGTCACCGGATCTGGTGTCAATTTAAAGAAATAGTCCAGTTACACATTTGTGGGCTTATAACTTGGCTTCTGAATGTCCTAGAGAGATCAGGTTTGTTTTAGTATACTCCAATCAACAGCCCCTACAACCACAAAAAGGAATGGAGTCATTAGCACTTATGGTTTTTAAATGGCACCCAGAATTATGTTGCACGAAGCACAATTTCACATCATTTTGGGTCCATTTGTGTGAAAACAAGGTCCAATCAGGCTGAAACGTTACAGGAAGGTAGAATCTATTGAGTTGTAAGTGATCTGAATGTTTCATGATGATAGCACTTTCTTAAGGGGGTCAAACCATGTCCCAAAGGTCACCGGATCTGGTGTCAATTTAAAGAAGTAGTCCAGTTACACATTTGTGGGCTTATAACTTGGCTTCTGAATGTCCTAGAGAGATCAGGTTTGTTTTAATGTACTCCAACCAACAGCCCCTACAACCACAAAAAGGAATGGAGTCATTAGCACTTATGGTTTGTAAATGGCACCCAGAATTATGTTGCACGAAGCACAATTTCACATCATTCTGGGTCCATTTGTGTGAAAACAAGGTCCAATCAGGCTGAAACGTTACAAGAAGGTAGAATCTATTGAGTTGTAAGTGATCTGAACGTTTCATGATGATCGCACATTCCTATAGGCGGTCAAACCATGTCCCAAAGGTCACCGGGCCTGGTGTCACTTTAAAGAAGTAGTCCAATTACACCTTTGAGGGCTTATAACTTGGCTTCTGAATGTCCTAGAGAGATCAGGTTTGTTTTAGTGTACTCCAATCAACAGCCCCTACAACCTCAAAAAGGAATGGAGTCATTAGCACTTATGGTTTGTAAATGGCACCCAGAATTATGTTGCACGAAGCACAATTTCACATAATTCTGGTTTCATTTGTGTGAAAACAAGGTACAATCAGGCTGAAAAGTTACAGGAAGGTAGAATCTATTGAATTGTAAGTGATCTGAACGTTTCAAGATGATAGCACTTTCCTAAGGGGGTCAAACCATGTCCCAAAGGTCACCGGATCTGGTGTCAATTTAAAGAAGTACTCCAGTTACACATTTGTGGGCTTATAACTTGGCTTCTGAATGTCCTGGAGAGATCAGGTTTGTTTTAATGCACTACAATCAACAGCCCCTACAACCACAAAAAGGAATGGAGTCATTAGCACTTATGGTTTGTAAATGGCACCCAGAATTATGTTGCACGAAGCACAATTTCACATCATTCTGGGTCCATTTGTGTGAAAACAAGGTCCAATCAGGCTGAAACGTTACAAGAAGGTAGAATCTATTGAGTTGTAAGTGATCTGAACATTTCATGATGATCGCACATTCCTATAGGGGGTCAAACCATGTTCCAAAGGTCACCGGGCCTGGTGTCAATTTAAAGAAGTAGTCCAGTTACACATTTGTGGGCTTATAACTTGGCTTCTGAATGTCCTAGAGAGATCAGGTTTGTTTTAATGTACTCCAATCAACAGCCCCTACACCCACAAAAAGGAATGGAGTCATTAGCACTTATGGTTTGGAAATGGCACCCAGAATTATGTTGCACAAAGCACAATTTCACATCATTCTGGGTCCATTTGTGTGAAAACAAGGTCCAATCAGGCTGAAACGTTACAGGAAGGTAGAATCTATTGAGTTGTAAGTGATCTGAACGTTTCATGATGATAGCACTTTCTTAAGGGGGTCAAACCATGTCCCAAAGGTCACCGGATCTGGTGTCAATTTAAAGAAGTAGTCCAGTTACACATTTGTGGGCTTATAACTTGGCTTCTGAATGTCCTAGAGAGATCAGGTTTGTTTTAATGTACTCCAACCAACAGCCCCTACAACCACAAAAAGGAATGGAGTCATTAGCACTTATGGTTTGTAAATGGCACCCAGAATTATGTTGCACGAAGCACAATTTCACATCATTCTGGGTCCATTTGTGTGAAAACAAGGTCCAATCAGGCTGAAACGTTACAAGAAGGTAGAATCTATTGAGTTGTAAGTGATCTGAACGTTTTGTGATGATCGCACATTCCTATAGGGGGTAAAACCATGTCCCAAAGGTCACCGGGCCTGGTGTCACTTTAAAGAAGTAGTCTAATTGCACCTTTGAAGGCTTATAACTTGGTTTCTGAATGTCCTAGAGAGATCAGGTTTGTTTTAGTGTACTCCAATCAACAGCCCCTACAACCTAAAAAAGGAATGGACTCATTAGAACTGATGGTTTTTAAATGGCACCCAGAATTATGTTGCACGAAGCACAATTTCACATCATTCTGGGTCCATTTGTGTGAAAACAAGGTCCAATCAGGCTGAAACGTTACAAGAAGGTAGAATCTATTGAGTTGTAAGTGATCTGAACGTTTCATGATGATAGCACTTTCCTAAGGGGGTCAAACCATGTCCCAAAGGTCACCGGATCTGGTGTCAATTTAAAGAAGTAGTCCAGTTACACATTTGTGGGCTTATAACTTGGCTTCTGAATGTCCTAGAGAGATCAGGTTTGTTTTAATGTACTCCAATCAACAGCCCCTACAACCACAAAAAGGAATGGAGTCATTAGCACTTATGGTTTGTAAATGGCACCCAGAATTATGTTGCACGAAGCACAATTTCACATCATTCTGGGTCCATTTGTGTGAAAACAAGGTCCAATCAGGCTGAAACGTTACAAGAAGGTAGAATCTATTGAGTTGTAAGTGATCTGAACGTTTCAAGATGATCACACTTTCCTAAGGGGGTCAAGCCATGTCCCAAAGGTCACCGGATCTGGTGTCAATTTAAAGAAGTAGTCCAGTTACACATTTGTGGGCTTATAACTTGGCTTCTGAATGTCCTAGAGAGATCAGGTTTGTTTTAGTATACTCCAATCAACAGCCCCTACAACCACAAAAAGGAATGGAGTCATTAGCACTTATGGTTTTTAAATGGCACCCAGAATTATGTTGCACGAAGCACAATTTCACATCATTCTGGGTTCATTTGTGTGAAAACAAGGTCCAATCAGGCTGAAACGTTACAAGAAGGTAGAATCTATTGAGTTGTAAGTGATCTGAACGTTTCAAGATGATCGCACTTTCCTAAGGGGGTCAAACCATGTCCCAAAGGTCACCGGATCTGGTGTCAATTTAAAGAAGTAGTCCAGTTACACATTTGTGGGCTTATAACTTGGCTTCTGAATGTCCTAGTGAGATCAGGTTTGTTTTAGTATACTCCAATCAACAGCCCCTACAACCACAAAAAGGAATGGAGTCATTAGCACTTATGGTTTTTAAATGGCACCCAGAATTATGTTGCACGAAGCACAATTTCACATCATTTTGGGTTCATTTGTGTGAAAACAAGGTCCAATCAGGCTGAAACATTACAAGAAGGTAGAATCTATTGAGTTGTAAGTGATCTGAACGTTTCATGATGATCGCACATTCCTATAGGGGGTCAAACTATGTCCCAAAGGTCACCGGGCCTGGTGTCACTTTAAAGAAGTAGTCCAATTACACCTTTGAGGGATTATAACTTGGTTTCTGAATGTCCTAAAGAGATCAGGTTTTTTTTAATGTACTCCAACCAACAGCCCCTACAACCACAAAAAGGAATGGAGTCATTAGCACTTATGGTTTTTAAATGGCACCCAGAATTATGTTGCACGAAGCACAATTTCACATCATTCTGGGTTCATTTGTGTGAAAACAAGGTCCAATCAGGCTGAAACGTTACAAGAAGGTAGAATCTATTGAGTTGTAAGTTATCTGAACGTTTCATGATGATCGCACATTCCTATAGGGGGTCAAACCATGTCCCAAAGGTCACCGGGCCTGGTGTCACTTTAAAGAAGTAGTCCAGTTACACATTTGTGGGCTTATAACTTGGCTTCTGAATGTCCTAGAGAGATCAGGTTTGTTTAAGTATACTCCAATCAACAGCCCCTACAACCACAAAAAGGAATGGAGACATTAGCACTTATGGTTTTTAAATGGCACCCAGAATTATATTGCACGAAGCACAATTTCACATCATTCTGGGTTCATTTGTGTGAAAACAAGGTCCAATCAGGCTGAAACATTGCAGGAAGGTAGAATCTATTGAGTTGTAAGTGATCTGAACGTTTCATGATGATAGCACTTTCTTAAGGGGGTCAAACCATGTCCCAAAGGTCACCGGATCTGGTGTCAATTTAAAGAAGTAGTCCAGTTACACATTTGTGGGCTTATAACTTGGCTTCTGAATGTCCTAGAGAGATCAGGTTTGTTTTAATGTACTCCAACCAACAGCCCCTACAACCACAAAAAGGAATGGAGTCATTAGCACTTATGGTTTGTAAATGGAACCCAGAATTATGTTGCACGAAGCACAATTTCACATCATTCTGGGTCCATTTGTGTGAAAACAAGGTCCAATCAGGCTGAAACGTTACAAGAAGGTAGAATCTATTGAGTTGTAAGTGATCTGAACGTTTCGTGATGATCGCACATTCCTATAGGGGGTAAAACCATGTCCCAAAGGTCACCGGGCCTGGTGTCACTTTAAAGAAGTAGTCTAATTGCACCTTTGAGGGCTTATAACTTGGTTTCTGAATGTCCTAGAGAGATCAGGTTTGTTTTAGTGTACTCCAATCAACAGCCCCTACAACCTAAAAAAGGAATGGACTCATTAGCACTTATGGTTTTTAAATGGCACCCAGAATTATGTTGCACGAAGCACAATTTCACATCATTCTGGGTCCATTTGTGTGAAAACAAGGTCCAATCAGGCTGAAACGTTACAAGAAGGTAGAATCTATTGACTTGTAAGTGATCTGAACGTTTCATGATGATAGCGCTTTCCTAAGTGGGTCAAACCATGTCCCAAAGGTCACCGGATCTGGTGTCAATTTAAAGAAGTAGTCCAGTTACACATTTGTGGGCTTATAACTTGGCTTCTGAATGTCCTAGAGAGATCAGGTTTGTTTTAGTATACTCCAATCAACAGCCCCTACAACCACAAAAAGGAATGGAGTCATTAGCACTTATGGTTTTTAAATGGCACCCAGAATTATGTTGCACGAAGCACAATTTCACATCATTCTGGGTCCATTTGTGTGAAAACAAGGTCCAATCAGGCTGAAACGTTACAAGAAGGTAGAATCTATTGAGTTGTAAGTGATCTGAACATTTCATGATGATCGCACATTCCTATAGGGGGTCAAACCATGTTCCAAAGGTCACCGGGCCTGGTGTCAATTTAAAGAAGTAGTCCAGTTACACATTTGTGGGCTTATAACTTGGCTTCTGAATGTCCTAGAGAGATCAGGTTTGTTTTAATGTACTCCAATCAACAGCCCCTACACCCACAAAAAGGAATGGAGTCATTAGCACTTATGGTTTGGAAATGGCACCCAGAATTATGTTGCACGAAGCACAATTTCACATCATTCTGGGCCATTTGTGTGAAAACAAGGTCCAATCAGGCTGAAACGTTACAAGAAGGTAGAATCTATTGAGTTGTAAGTGATCTGAACGTTTCATGATGATAGCACTTTCCTAAGGGGGTCAAACCATGTCCCAAAGGTCACCGGATCTGGTGTCAATTTAAAGAAGTAGTCCAGTTACACATTTGTGGGCTTATAACTTGGCTTCTGAATGTCCTAGAGAGATCAGGTTTGTTTTAGTATACTCCAATCAACAGCCCCTACAACCACAAAAAGGAATGGAGTCATTAGCACTTATGGTTTTTAAATGGCACCCAGAATTATGTTGCACGAAGCACAATTTCACATCATTCTGGGTTCATTTGTGTGAAAACAAGGTCCAATCAGGCTGAAACGTTACAGGATGGTAGAATCTATTGAGTTGTAAGTGATCTGAACGTTTCATGATGATAGCACTTTCTTAAGGGGGTCAAACCATGTCCCAAAGGTCACCGGATCTGGTGTCAATTTAAAGAAGTAGTCCAGTTACACATTTGTGGGCTTATAACTTGGCTTCTGAATGTCCTAGAGAGATCAGGTTTGTTTTAATGTACTCCAACCAACAGCCCCTACAACCACAAAAAGGAATGGAGTCATTAGCACTTATGGTTTGTAAATGGCACCCAGAATTATGTTGCACGAAGCACAATTTCACATCATTCTGGGTCTATTTGTGTGAAAACAAGGTCCAATCAGGCTGAAACGTTACAAGAAGGTAGAATCTATTGAGTTGTAAGTGATCTGAACGTTTTGTGATGATCGCACATTCCTATAGGGGGTAAAACCATGTCCCAAAGGTCACCGGGCCTGGTGTCACTTTAAAGAAGTAGTCTAATTGCACCTTTGAAGGCTTATAACTTGGTTTCTGAATGTCCTAGAGAGATCAGGTTTGTTTTAGAGTACTCCAATCAACAGCCCCTACAACCTAAAAAAGGAATGGACTCATTAGCACTTATGGTTTTTAAATGGCACCCAGAATTATGTTGCACGAAGCACAATTTCACATCATTCTGGGTCCATTTGTGTGAAAACAAGGTCCAATCAGGCTGAAACGTTACAAGAAGGTAGAATCTATTGAGTTGTAAGTGATCTGAACGTTTCATGATGATAGCACTTTCCTAAGGGGGTCAAACCATGTCCCAAAGGTCACCGGATCTGGTGTCAATTTAAAGAAGTAGTCCATTTACACATTTGTGGGCTTATAACTTGGCTTCTGAATGTCCTAGAGAGATCAGGTTTGTTTTAGTATATTCCAATCAACAGCCCCTACAACCACAAAAAGGAATGGAGTCATTAGCACTTATGGTTTTTAAATGGCACCCAGAATTATGTTGCACGAAGCACAATTTTACATCATACTGGGTTCATTTGTGTGAAAACAAGGTCCAATCAGGCTGAAACGTTACAAGAAGGTAGAATCTATTGAGTTGTAAGTGATCTGAACGTTTCAAGATGATCACACTTTCCTAAGGGGGTCAAACCATGTCCCAAAGGTCACCGGATCTGGTGTCAATTTAAAGAAGTAGTCCAGTTACACATTTGTGGGCTTATAACTTGGCTTCTGAATGTCCTAGTGAGATCAGGTTTGGTTTAGTATACTCCAATCAACAGCCCATACAACCACAAAAAGGAATGGAGTCATTAGCACTTATGGTTTTTAAATGGCACCCAGAATTATGTTGCACGAAGCACAATTTCACATCATTCTGGGTTCATTTGTGTGAAAACAAGGTCCAATCAGGCTGAAACATTACAAGAAGGTAGAATCTATTGAGTTGTAAGTGATCTGAACGTTTCATGATGATCGCACATTCCTATAGGGGGTCAAACCATGTCCCAAAGGTCACCGGGCCTGGTGTCACTTTAAAGAAGTAGTCCAATTACAACTTTGAGGGATTATAACTTGGTTTCTGAATGTCCTAAAGAGATCAGGTTTGTTTTAATGTACTCCAACCAACAGCCCCTACAACCACAAAAAGGAATGGAGTCATTAGCACTTATGGTTTGTAAATGGCACCCAGAATTATGTTGCACGAAGCACAATTTCACATCATTCTGGGTCCATTTGTGTGAAAACAAGGTCCAATCAGGCTGAAACGTTACAAGAAGGTAGAATCTATTGAGTTGTAAGTGATCTGAACGTTTCATGATGATAGCACTTTCCGAAGGGGGTCAAACCATGTCCCAAAGGTCACCGGATCTGGTGTCAATTTAAAGAAGTAGTCCTGTTACACATTTGTGGGCTTATAACTTGGCTTCTGAATGTCCTAGAGAGATCAGGTTTGTTTTATTATACTCCAATCAACAGCCCCTACAACCACAAAAAGGAATGGTGTCATTAGCACTTATGGTTTTTAAATGGCACCCAGAATTATGTTGCACGAAGCACAATTTCACATCATTCTGGGTTCATTTGTGTGAAAACAAGGTCCAATCAGGCTGAAATGTTACAAGAAGGTAGAATCTATTGAGTTGTAAGTGATCTGAACGTTTCAAGATGATCGCACTTTCCTAAGGGGGTCAAACCATGTCCCAAAGGTCACCGGATCTGGTGTCAATTTAAAGAAGTAGTCCAGTTACACATTTGTGGGCTTATAACTTGGCTTCTGAATGTCCTAGTGAGATCAGGTTTGTTTTAGTATACTCCAATCAACAGCCCCTACAACCACAAAAAGGAATGGAGTCATTAGCACTTATGGTTTTTAAATGGCACCCAGAATTATGTTGCACGAAGCACAATTTCACATCATTTTGGGTTCATTTGTGTGAAAACAAGGTCCAATCAGGCTGAAACATTACAAGAAGGTAGAATCTATTGAGTGGTAAGTGATCTGAACGTTTCATGATGATCGCACATTCCTATAGGGGGTCAAACCATGTCCCAAAGGTCACCGGGCCTGGTGTCACTTTAAAGAAGTAGTCCAATTACACCTTTGAGGGATTATAACTTGGTTTCTGAATGTCCTAAAGAGATCAGGTTTGTTTTAATGTACTCCAACCAACAGCCCCTACAACCACAAAAAGGAATGGAGTCATTAGAACTTATGGTTTTTAAATGGCACCCAGAATTATGTTGCACGAAGCACAATTTCACATCATTCTGGGTTCATTTGTGTGAAAACAAGGTCCAATCAGGCTGAAACGTTACAAGAAGGTAGAATCTATTGAGTGGTAAGTGATCTGAACGTTTCATGATGATCGCACATTCCTATAGGGGGTCAAACCATGTCCCAAAGGTCACCGGGCCTGGTGTCACTTTAAAGAAGTAGTCCAATTACACCTTTGAGGGATTATAACTTGGTTTCTGAATGTCCTAAAGAGATCAGGTTTGTTTTAATGTACTCCAACCAACAGCCCCTACAACCACAAAAAGGAATGGAGTCATTAGAACTTATGGTTTTTAAATGGCACCCAGAATTATGTTGCACGAAGCACAATTTCACATCATTCTGGGTCCATTTGTGTGAAAACAAGGTCCAATCAGGCTGAAACGTTACAAGAAGGTAGAATCTATTGAGTTGTAAGTGATCTGAACGTTTCATGATGATAGCACTTTCCTAAGGGGGTCAAACCATGTCCCAAAGGTCACCGGATCTGGTGTCAATTTAAAGAAGTAGTCCAGTTACACATTTGTGGGCTTATAACTTGGCTTCTGAATGTCCTAGAGAGATCAGGTTTGTTTTAGTATACTCCAATCAACAGCCCCTACAACCACAAAAAGGAATGGAGACATTAGCACTTATGGTTTTTAAATGGCACCCAGAATTATATTGCACGAAGCACAATTTCACATCATTCTGGGCTCATTTGTGTGAAAACAAGGTCCAATCAGGCTGAAACATTACAGGAAGGTAGAATCTATTGAGTTGTAAGTGATCTGAACGTTTCATGATGATAGCACTTTCTTAAGGGGGTCAAACCATGTCCCAAAGGTAACCGGATCTGGTGTCATTTTAAAGAAGTAGTCCAGTTACACATTTGTGGGCTTATAACTTGGCTTCTGAATGTCCTAGAGAGATCAGGTTTGTTTTAATGTACTCCAACCAACAGCCCCTACAACCACAAAAAGGAATGGAGTCATTAGCACTTATGGTTTGTAAATGGCACCCAGAATTATGTTGCACGAAGCATAATTTCACATCATTCTGGGTCCATTTGTGTGAAAACAAGGTCCAATCAGGCTGAAACGTTACAAGAAGGTAGAATCTATTGAGTTGTAAGTGATCTGAACGTTTCGTGATGATCGCACATTCCTATAGGGGGTAAAACCATGTCCCAAAGGTCACCGGGCCTGGTGTCACTTTAAAGAAGTAGTCTAATTGCACCTTTGAGGGCTTATAACTTGGTTTCTGAATGTCCTAGAGAGATCAGGTTTGTTTTAGTGTACTCCAATCAACAGCCCCTACAACCTAAAAAAGGAATGGACTCATTAGCACTTATGGTTTTTAAATGGCACCCAGAATTATGTTGCACGAAGCACAATTTCACATCATTCTGGGTCCATTTGTGTGAAAACAAGGCCCAATCAGGCTGAAACGTTACAAGAAGGTAGAATCTATTTACTTGTAAGTGATCTGAACGTTTCATGATGATAGCGCTTTCCTAAGGGGGTCAAACCATGTCCCAAAGGTCACCGGATCTGGTGTCAATTTAACGCAGTAGTCCAGTTACACATTTGTGGGCTTATAACTTGGCTTCTGAATGTCCTAGAGAGATCAGGTTTGTTTTAGTATACTCCAATCAACAGCCCCTACAACCACAAAAAGGAATGGAGTCATTAGCACTTATGGTTTTTAAATGGCACCCAGAATTATGTTGCACGAAGCACAATTTCACATCATTCTGGGTCCATTTGTGTGAAAACAAGGTCCAATCAGGCTGAAACGTTACAAGAAGGTAGAATCTATTGAGTTGTAAGTGATCTGAACATTTCATGATGATCGCTCATTCCTATAGGGGGTCAAACCATGTCCCAAAGGTCACCGGGCCTGGTGTCAATTTAAAGAAGTAGTCCAGTTACACATTTGTGGGCTTATAACTTGGCTTCTGAATGTCCTAGAGAGATCAGGTTTGTTTTAATGTACTCCAATCAACAGCCCCTACACCCACAAAAAGGAATGGAGTCATTAGCACTTATGGTTTGGAAATGGCACCCAGAATTATGTTGCACGAAGCACAATTTCACATCATTCTGGGTCCATTTGTGTGAAAACAAGGTCCAATCAGGCTGAAACGTTACTAGAAGGTAGAATCTATTGAGTTGTAAGTGATCTGAACGTTGCATGATGATAGCACTTTCCTAAGGGGGTCAAACCATGTCCCAAAGGTCACCGGATCTGGTGTCAATTTAAAGAAGTAGTCCAATTACACATTTGTGGGCTTATAACTTGGCTTCTGAATGTCCTAGAGAGATCAGGTTTGTTTTAGTATACTCCAATCAACAGCCCCTACAACCACAAAAAGGAATGGAGTCATTAGCACTTATGGTTTTTAAATGGCACCCAGAATTATGTTGCACGAAGCACAATTTCGCATCATTCAGGGTTCATTTGTTTGAAAACAAGGTCCAATCAGGCTGAAACGTTACAGGAAGGTAGAATCTATTGAGTTGTAAGTGATCTGAACGTTTCATGATGATAGCACTTTCTTAAGGGGGTCAAACCATGTCCCAAAGGTCACCGGATCTGGTGTCAATTTAAAGAAGTAGTCCAGTTACACATTTGTGGGCTTATAACTTGGCTTCTGAATGTCCTAGAGAGATCAGGTTTGTTTTAATGTACTCCAATCAACAGCCCCTACAACCACAAAAAGGAATGGAGTCATTAGCACTTATGGTTTGTAAATGGCACCCAGAAATATGTTGCACGAAGCACAATTTCACATCATTCTGGGTCCATTTGTGTGAAAACAAGGTCCAATCAGGCTGAAACGTTACAAGAAGGTAGAATCTATTGAGTTGTAAGTGATCTGAACGTTTTGTGATGATCGCACATTCCTATAGGCGGTAAAACCATGTCCCAAAGGTCACCGGGCCTGGTGTCACTTTAAAGAAGTAGTCTAATTGCACCTTTGAAGGCTTATAACTTGGTTTCTGAATGTCCTAGAGAGATCAGGTTTGTTTTAGAGTACTCCAATCAACAGCCCCTACAACCTAAAAAAGGAATGGACTCATTATCACTTATGGTTTTTAAATGGCACCCAGAATTATGTTGCACGAAGCACAATTTCACATCATTCTGGGTCCATTTGTGTGAAAACAAGGTCCAATCAGGCTGAAACGTTACAAGAAGGTAGAATCTATTGAGTTGTAAGTGATCTGAACGTTTCATGATGATAGCACTTTCCTAAGGGGGTCAAACCATGTCCCAAAAGTCACCGGATCTGGTGTCAATTTAAAGAAGTAGTCCAGTTACACATTTGTGGGCTTATAACTTGGCTTCTGAATGTCCTAGAGAGATCAGGTTTGTTTTAGTATATTCCAATCAACAGCCCATACAACCATAAAAAGGAATGGAGTCATTAGCACTTATGGTTTTTAAATGGCACCCAGAATTATGTTGCACGAAGCACAATTTCACATCATTCTGGGTTCATTTGTGTGAAAACAAGGTCCAATCAGGCTGAACCGTTACAGACAGGTAGAATCTATTGAGTTGTAAGTGATATGAACGTTTCATGATGATAGTACTTTCCTAAGGGGATCAAACAATGACCCAAAGGTCACCGGATCTGGTGTCAATTTAAAGAAGTAGTCCAGTTACACATTTGTGGGCTTATAACTTGGCTTCTGAACGTCCTAGAGAGATCAGGTTTGTTTTAATGTACTCCAATCAACAGCCCCTACAACCACAAAAAGGAATGGAGTCATTAGCACTTATGGTTTGTAAATGGCACCCAGAATTATGTTGCACGAAGCACAATTTCACATCATTCTGGGTCCATTTGTGTGAAAACAAGGTCCAATCAGGCTGAAACGTTACAAGAAGGTAGAATCTATTGAGTTGTAAGTGATCTGAACGTTTCAAGATGATCGCACTTTCCTAAGGGGGTCAAGCCATGTCCCAAAGGTCACCGGATCTGGTGTCAATTTAAAGAAGTAGTCCAGTTACACATTTGTGGGCTTATAACTTGGCTTCTGAATGTCCTAGAGAGATCAGGTTTGTTTTAGTATACTCCAATCAACAGCCCCTACAACCACAAAAAGGAATGGAGTCATTAGCACTTATGGTTTTTAAATGGCACCCAGAATTATGTTGCACGAAGCAAAATTTCACATCATTCTGGGTTCATTTGTGTGAAAACAAGGTCCAATCAGGCTGAAACGTTACAAGAAGGTAGAATCTATTGAGTTGTAAGTGATCTGAACGTTTCAAGATGATCGCACTTTCCTAAGGGGGTCAAACCATGTCCCAAAGGTCACCGGATCTGCTGTCAATTTAAAGAAGTAGTCCAGTTACACATTTGTGGGCTTATAACTTGGCTTCTGATTGTCCTAGTGAGATCAGGTTTGTTTTAGTATACTCCAATCAACAGCCCCTACAACCACAAAAAGGAATGGAGTCATTAGCACTTATGGTTTTTAAATGGCACCCAGAATTATGTTGCACGAAGCACAATTTCATATCATTCTGGGTTCATTTGTGTGAAAACAAGGTCCAATCAGGCTGAAACATTACAAGAAGGTAGAATCTATTGAGTTGTAAGTGATCTGAACGTTTCATGATGATCGCACATTCCTATAGGGGGTCAAACCATGTCCCAAAGGTCACCGGGCCTGGTGTCACTTTAAAGAAGTAGTCCAATTACACCTTTGAGGGATTATAACTTGGTTTCTGAATGTCCTAAAGAGATCAGGTTTGTTTTAATGTACTCCAACCAACAGCCCCTACAACCACAAAAAGGAATGGAGTCATTAGCACTTATGGTTTTTAAATGGCACCCAGAATTATGTTGCACGAAGCACAATTTCACATCATTCTGGGTTCATTTGTGTGAAAACAAGGTCCAATCAGGCTGAAACGTTACAAGAAGGTAGAATCTATTGAGTTGTAAGTTATCTGAACGTTTCATGATGATCGCACATTCCTATAGGGGGTCAAACCATGTCCCAAAGGTCACCGGGCCTGGTGTCACTTTAAAGAAGTAGTCCAATTACACCTTTGAGGGATTACAACTTGGTTTCTGAATGTCCTAAAGAGATCAGGTTTGTTTTAATGTACTCCAACAAACAGCCCCTACAACCACAAAAAGGAATGGAGTCATTAGCACTTATGGTTTGTAAATGGCACCCAGAATTATGTTGCACGAAGCACAATTTCACATCATTCTGGGTCCATTTGTGTGAAAACAAGGTCCAATCAGGCTGAAACGTTACAAGAAGGTAGAATCTATTGAGTTGTAAGTGATCTGAACGTTTCATGATGATAGCACTTTCTTAAGGGGGTCAAACCATGTCCCAAAGGTCACCGGATCTGGTGTCAATTTAAAGAAGTAGTCCAGTTACACATTTGTGGGCTTATAACTTGGCTTCTGAATGTCCTAGAGAGATCAGGTTTGTTTTAATGTACTCCAACCAACAGCCCCTACAACCACAAAAAGGAATGGAGTCATTAGCACTTATGGTTTGTAAATGGCACCCAGAATTATGTTGCACGAAGCACAATTTCACATCATTCTGGGTCCATTTGTGTGAAAACAAGGTCCAATCAGGCTGAAACGTTACAAGAAGGTAGAATCTATTGAGTTGTAAGTGATCTGAACGTTTCATGATGATAGCGCTTTCCTAAGGGGGTCAAACCATGTCCCAAAGTTCACCGGATCTGGTGTCAATTTAACGCAGTAGTCCAGTTACACATTTGTGGGCTTATAACTTGGCTTCTGAATGTCCTAGAGAGATCAGGTTTGTTTTAGTATACTCCAATCAACAGCCCCTACAACCACAAAAAGGAATGGAGTCATTAGCACTTATGGTTTTTAAATGGCACCCAGAATTATGTTGCACGAAGCACAATTTCACATCATTCTGGGTTCATTTGTGTGAAAACAAGGTCAAATCAGGCTGAAACGTTACAGAAAGGTAGAATCTATTGAGTTGTAAGTGATCTGAACGTTTCATGATCATAGTACTTTCCTAAGGGGGTCAAACCATGTCCCAAAGGTCACCGGATCTGGTGTCAATTTAAAGAAGTAGTCTAATTGCACCTTGAGGGCTTATAACTTGGTTTCTGAATGTCCTAGAGAGATCAGGTTTGTTTTAGTGTACTCCAATCAACAGCCCCTACAACCTAAAAAAGGAATGGACTCATTAGCACTTATGGTTTTTAAATGGCACCCAGAATTATGTTGCACAAAGCACAATTTCACATCATTCTGGGTCCATTTGTGTGAAAACAAGGTCCAATCAGGCTGAAACGTTACAAGAAGGTAGAATCTATTGAGTTGTAAGTGATCTGAAAGTTTCATGATGATAGCACTTTCCGAAGGGGGTGAAACCATGTCCCAAAGGTCACCGGATCTGGTGTCAATTTAAAGAAGTAGTCCAGTTACACATTTGTGGGCTTATAACTTGGCTTCTGAATGTCCTAGAGAGATCGGGTTTGTTTTAGTATACTCCAATCAACAGCCCCTACAACCACAAAAAGGAATGGAGTCATTAGCACTTATGGTTTTTAAATGGCACCCAGAATTATGTTGCACGAAGCACAATTTCACATCATTCTGGGTCCATTTGTGTGAAAACAAGGTCCAATCAGGCTGAAACGCTACAAGAAGGTAGAATCTCTTTAGTTGTAAGTGATCTGAACGTTTCATGATGATCGCACATTCCTATAGGGGGTAAAACCATGTCCCAAAGGTCACCGGGCCTGGTGTCACTTTAAAGTAGTAGTCCAGTTACACATTTGTGGGCTTATAACTTGGCTTCTGAATGTCCTAGAGAGATCAGGTTTGTTTTAGTGTACTCCAATCAACAGGCACTACAACCACAAAAAGGAATGGAGTCATTAGCACTTATGGTTTGTAAATGGCACCCAGAATTATGTTGCACGAAGCACAATTTCACATCATTCTGGGTCCATTTGTGTGAAAACAAGATCCAATCAGGCTGAAACGTTACAAGAAGGTAGAATCTATTGAGTTGAAAGTGATCTGAAAGTTTCATGATGATCGCACATTCCTATAGGGGGTCAAACCATGTCCGAAAGGTCACCGGATCTGGTGTCAATTTAAAGAAGTAGTCCAGTTACATCTTTGTGGGCTTATAACTTGGCTTCTGAATGTCCTAGAGAGATCAGGTTTGTTTTAGTATACTCCAATCAACAGCCCCTACAACCACAAAAAGGAATGGAGTCATTAGCACTTATGGTTTTTAAATGGCACCCAGAATTATGTTGCACGAAGCACAATTTCACATCATTCTGGGTTCATTTGTGTGAAAACAAGGTCCAATCAGGCTGAAACGTTACAGGAAGGTAGAATCTATTGAGTTGTAAGTGATCTGAACGTTTCATGATGATAGTACTTTCCTAAGGGGATCAAACCATGTCCCAAAGGTCACCGGATCTGGTGTCAATTTAAAGAAGTAGTCCAGTTACACATTTGTGGGCTTATAACTTGGCTTCTGAATGTCCTAGAGAGATCAGGTTTGTTTTAATGTACTCCAATCAACAGCCCCTACAACCACAAAAAGGAATGGAGTCATTAGCACTTATGGTTTGTAAATGACACCCAGAATTATGTTGCATGAAGCACAATTTCACATCATTCTGGGTCCATTTGTGTGAAAACAAGGTCCAATCAGGCTGAAACGTTACAAGAAGGTAGAATCTATTGAGTTGTAAGTGATCTGAACGTTTCAAGATGATCGCACTTTCCTAAGGGGGTCAAACCATGTCCCAAAGGTCACCGGATCTGGTGTCAATTTAAAGAAGTATTCCAGTTACACATTTGTGGGCTTATAACTTGGCTTCTGAATGTCCTAGAGAGATCAGGTTTGTTTTAGTATACTCCAATCAACAGCCCCTACAACCACAAAAAGGAATGGAGTCATTAGCACTTATGGTTTGTAAATGGCACCCAGAATTATGTTGCACGAAGCATAATTTCACATCATTCTGGGTCCATTTGTGTGAAAACAAGGTCCAATCAGGCTGAAACGTTACAAGAAGGTAGAATCTATTGAGTTGTAAGTGATCTGAACGTTTCGTGATGATCGCACATTCCTATAGGGGGTAAAACCATGTCCCAAAGGTCACCGGGCCTGGTGTCAATTTAAAGAAGTAGTCCAGTTACACATTTGTGGGCTTATAACTTGGCTTCTGAATGTCCTAGAGAGATCAGGTTTGTTTTAATGTACTCCAATCAACAGCCCCTACACCCACAAAAAGGAATGGAGTCATTAGCACTTATGGTTTGGAAATGGCACCCAGAATTATGTTGCACGAAGCACAATTTCACATCATTCTGGGTCCATTTGTGTGAAAACAAGGTCCAATCAGGCTGAAACGTTACTAGAAGGTAGAATCTATTGAGTTGTAAGTGATCTGAACGTTGCATGATGATAGCACTTTCCTAAGGGGGTCAAACCATGTCCCAAAGGTCACCGGATCTGGTGTCAATTTAAAGAAGTAGTCCAATTACACATTTGTGGGCTTATAACTTGGCTTCTGAATGTCCTAGAGAGATCAGGTTTGTTTTAGTATACTCCAATCAACAGCCCCTACAACCACAAAAAGGAATGGAGTCATTAGCACTTATGGTTTTTAAATGGCACCCAGAATTATGTTGCACGAAGCACAATTTCGCATCATTCTGGGTTCATTTGTTTGAAAACAAGGTCCAATCAGGCTGAAACGTTACAGGAAGGTAGAATCTATTGAGTTGTAAGTGATCTGAACGTTTCATGATGATAGCACTTTCTTAAGGGGGTCAAACCATGTCCCAAAGGTCACCGGATCTGGTGTCAATTTAAAGAAGTAGTCCAGTTACACATTTGTGGGCTTATAACTTGGCTTCTGAATGTCCTAGAGAGATCAGGTTTGTTTTAATGTACTCCAATCAACAGCCCCTACAACCACAAAAAGGAATGGAGTCATTAGCACTTATGGTTTGTAAATGGCATCCAGAATTATGTTGCACGAAGCACAATTTCACATCATTCTGGGTCCATTTGTGTGAAAACAAGGTCCAATCAGGCTGAAACGTTACAAGAAGGTAGAATCTATTGAGTTGTAAGTGATCTGAACGTTTTGTGATGATCGCACATTCCTATAGGCGGTAAAACCATGTCCCAAAGGTCACTGGGCCTGGTGTCACTTTAAAGAAGTAGTCTAATTGCACCTTTGAAGGCTTATAACTTGGTTTCTGAATGTCCTAGAGAGATCAGGTTTGTTTTAGAGTACTCCAATCAACAGCCCCTACAACCTAAAAAAGGAATGGACTCATTATCACTTATGGTTTTTAAATGGCACCCAGAATTATGTTGCACGAAGCACAATTTCACATCATTCTGGGTCCATTTGTGTGAAAACAAGGTCCAATCAGGCTGAAACGTTACAAGAAGGTAGAATCTATTGAGTTGTAAGTGATCTGAACGTTTCATGATGATAGCACTTTCCTAAGGGGGTCAAACCATGTCCCAAAAGTCACCGGATCTGGTGTCAATTTAAAGAAGTAGTCCAGTTACACATTTGTGGGCTTATAACTTGGCTTCTGAATGTCCTAGAGAGATCAGGTTTGTTTTAGTATATTCCAATCAACAGCCCATACAACCATAAAAAGGAATGGAGTCATTAGCACTTATGGTTTTTAAATGGCACCCAGAATTATGTTGCACGAAGCACAATTTCACATCATTCTGGGTTCATTTGTGTGAAAACAAGGTCCAATCAGGCTGAACCGTTACAGAAAGGTAGAATCTATTGAGTTGTAAGTGATCTGAACGTTTCATGATGATAGTACTTTCCTAAGGGGATCAAACAATGACCCAAAGGTCACCGGATCTGGTGTCAATTTAAAGAAGTAGTCCAGTTACACATTTGTGGGCTTATAACTTGGCTTCTGAATGTCCTAGAGAGATCAGGTTTGTTTTAATGTACTCCAATCAACAGCCCCTACAACCACAAAAAGGAATGGAGTCATTAGCACTTATGGTTTGTAAATGGCACCCAGAATTATGTTGCACGAAGCACAATTTCACATCATTCTGGGTCCATTTGTGTGAAAACAAGGTCCAATCAGGCTGAAACGTTACAAGAAGGTAGAATCTATTGAGTTGTAAGTGATCTGAACGTTTCAAGATGATCGCACTTTCCTAAGGGGGTCAAGCCATGTCCCAAAGGTCACCGGATCTGGTGTCAATTTAAAGAAGTAGTCCAGTTACACATTTGTGGGCTTATAACTTGGCTTCTGAATGTCCTAGAGAGATCAGGTTTGTTTTAGTATACTCCAATCAACAGCCCCTACAACCACAAAAAGGAATGGAGTCATTAGCACTTATGGTTTTTAAATGGCACCCAGAATTATGTTGCACGAAGCAAAATTTCACATCATTCTGGGTTCATTTGTGTGAAAACAAGGTCCAATCAGGCTGAAACGTTACAAGAAGGTAGAATCTATTGAGTTGTAAGTGATCTGAACGTTTCAAGATGATCGCACTTTCCTAAGGGGGTCAAACCATGTCCCAAAGGTCACCGGATCTGGTGTCAATTTAAAGAAGTAGTCCAGCTACACATTTGTGGGCTTATAACTTGGCTTCTGATTGTCCTAGTGAGATCAGGTTTGTTTTAGTATACTCCAATCAACAGCCCCTACAACCACAAAAAGGAATGGAGTCATTAGCACTTATGGTTTTTAAATGGCACCCAGAATTATGTTGCACGAAGCACAATTTCATATCATTCTGGGTTCATTTGTGTGAAAACAAGGTCCAATCAGGCTGAAACATTACAAGAAGGTAGAATCTATTGAGTTGTAAGTGATCTGAACGTTTCATGATGATCGCACATTCCTATAGGGGGTCAAACCATGTCCCAAAGGTCACCGGGCCTGGTGTCACTTTAAAGAAGTAGTCCAATTACACCTTTGAGGGATTATAACTTGGTTTCTGAATGTCCTAAAGAGATCAGGTTTGTTTTAATGTACTCCAACCAACAGCCCCTACAACCACAAAAAGGAATGGAGTCATTAGCACTTATGGTTTTTAAATGGCACCCAGAATTATGTTGCACGAAGCACAATTTCACATCATTCTGGGTTCATTTGTGTGAAAACAAGGTCCAATCAGGCTGAAACGTTACAAGAAGGTAGAATCTATTGAGTTGTAAGTTATCTGAACGTTTCAAGATGATCGCACATTCCTATAGGGGGTCAAACCATGTCCCAAAGGTCACCGGGCCTGGTGTCACTTTAAAGAAGTAGTCCAATTACACCTTTGAGGGATTATAACTTGGTTTCTGAATGTCCTAAAGAGATCAGGTTTGTTTTAATGTACTCCAACCAACAGCCCCTACAACCACAAAAAGGAATGGAGTCATTAGCACTTATGGTTTGTAAATGGCACCCAGAATTATGTTGCACGAAGCACAATTTCACATCATTCTGGGTCCATTTGTGTGAAAACAAGGTCCAATCAGGCTGAAACGTTACAAGAAGGTAGAATCTATTGAGTTGTAAGTGATCTGAACGTTTCATGATGATAGCACTTTCCTAAGGGGGTCAAACCATGTCCCAAACGTCACCGGATCTGGTGTCAATTTAAAGAAGTAGTCCTGTTACACATTTGTGGGCTTATAACTTGGCTTCTGAATGTCCTAGAGAGATCAGGTTTGTTTTAGTATACTCCAATCAACAGCCCCTACAACCACAAAAAGGAATGGAGACATTAGCACTTATGGTTTTTAAATGGCACCCAGAATTATATTGCACGAAGCACAATTTCACTTCATTCTGGGTTCATTTGTGTGAAAACAAGGTCCAATCAGGATGAAACATTACAGGAAGGTAGAATCTATTGAGTTGTAAGTGATCTGAACGTTTCATGATGATAGCACTTTCTTAAGGGGGTCAAACCATGTCCCAAAGGTCACCGGGCCTGGTGTCACTTTAAAGAAGTAGTCCAATTACGCCTTTGAGGGATTATAACTTGGTTTCTGAATGTCCTAGAGAGATCAGGTTTGTTTTAATGTACTCCAACCAACAGCCCCTACAACCACAAAAAGGAATGGAGTCATTAGCACTTATGGTTTGTAAATGGCACCCAGAATTATGTTGCACGAAGCACAATTTCACATCATTCTGGGTCCATTTGTGTGAAAACAAGGTCCAATCAGGCTGAAACGTTACAAGAAGGTAGAATCTATTGAGTTGTAAGTGATCTGAACGTTTCGTGATGATCGCACATTCCTATAGGGGGTAAAACCATGTCCCAAAGGTCACCGGGCCTGGTGTCACTTTAAAGAAGTAGTCTAATTGCACCTTTGAGGGCTTATAACTTGGTTTCTGAATGTCCTAGAGAGATCAGGTTTGTTTTAGTGTACTCCAATCAACAGCCCCTACAACCTAAAAAAGGAATGGACTCATTAGCACTTATGGTTTTTAAATGGCACCCAGAAATATGTTGCACGAAGCACAATTTCACATCATTCTGGGTCCATTTGTGTGAAAACAAGGTCCAATCAGGATGAAACGTTACAAGAAGGTAGAATCTATTGACTTGTAAGTGATCTGAACGTTTCATGATGATAGCGCTTTCCTAAGGGGGTCAAACCATGTCCCAAAGGTCACCGGATCTGGTGTCAATTTAACGCAGTAGTCCAGTTACACATTTGTGGGCTTATAACTTGGCTTCTGAATGTCCTAGAGAGATCAGGTTTGTTTTAGTATACTCCAATCAACAGCCCCTACAACCACAAAAAGGAATGGAGTCATTAGCACTTATGGTTTTTAAATGGCACCCAGAATTATGTTGCACGAAGCACAATTTCACATCATTTTGGGTTCATTTGTGTGAAAACAAGGTCAAATCAGGCTGAAACGTTACAGAAAGGTAGAATCTATTGAGTTGTAAGTGATCTGAACGTTTCATGATCATAGTACTTTCCTAAGGGGGTCAAACCATGTCCCAAAGGTCACCGGATCTGGTGTCAATTTAAAGAAGTAGTCTAATTGCACCTTGAGGGCTTATAACTTGGTTTCTGAATGTCCTAGAGAGATCAGGTTTGTTTTAGTGTACTCCAATCAACAGCCCCTACAACCTAAAAAAGGAATGGACTCATTAGCACTTATGGTTTTTAAATGGCACCCAGAATTATGTTGCACAAAGCACAATTTCACATCATTCTGGTTCCATTTGTGTGAAAACAAGGTCCAATCAGGCTGAAACGTTACAAGAAGGGAGAATCTATTGAGTTGTAAGTGATCTGAAAGTTTCATGATGATAGCACTTTCCGAAGGGGGTGAAACCATGTCCCAAAGGTCACCGGATCTGGTGTCAATTTAAAGAAGTAGTCCAGTTACACATTTGTGGGCTTATAACTTGGCTTCTGAATGTCCTAGAGAGATCGGGTTTGTTTTAGTATACTCCAATCAACAGCCCCTACAACCACAAAAAGGAATGGAGTCATTAGCACTCATGGTTTTTAAATGGCACCCAGAATTATGTTGCACGAAGCACAATTTCACATCATTCTGGGTCCATTTGTGTGAAAACAAGGTCCAATCAGGCTGAAACGCTACAAGAAGGTAGAATCTCTTTAGTTGTAAGTGATCTGAACGTTTCATGATGATCGCACATTCCTATAGGGGGTAAAACCATGTCCCAAAGGTCACCGGGCCTGGTGTCACTTTAAAGTAGTAGTCCAGTTACACATTTGTGGGCTTATAACTTGGCTTCTGAATGTCCTAGAGAGATCAGGTTTGTTTTAGTGTACTCCAATCAACAGGCACTACAACCACAAAAAGGAATGGAGTCATTAGCACTTATGGTTTGTAAATGGCACCCAGAATTATGTTGCACGAAGCACAATTTCACATCATTCTGGGTCCATTTGTGTGAAAACAAGATCCAATCAGGCTGAAACGTTACAAGAAGGTAGAATCTATTGAGTTGAAAGTGATCTGAAAGTTTCATGATGATCGCACATTCCTATAGGGGGTCAAACCATGTCCGAAAGGTCACCGGATCTGGTGTCAATTTAAAGAAGTAGTCCAGTTACATCTTTGTGGGCTTATAACTTGGCTTCTGAATGTCCTAGAGAGATCAGGTTTGTTTTAGTATACTCCAATCAACAGCCCCTACAACCACAAAAAGGAATGGAGTCATTAGCACTTATGGTTTTTAAATGGCACCCAGAATTATGTTGCACGAAGCACAATTTCACATCATTCTGGGTTCATTTGTGTGAAAACAAGGTCCAATCAGGCTGAAACGTTACAGGAAGGTAGAATCTATTGAGTTGTAAGTGATCTGAACGTTTCATGATGATAGTACTTTCCTAAGGGGATCAAACCATGTCCCAAAGGTCACCGGATCTGGTGTCAATTTAAAGAAGTAGTCCAGTTACACATTTGTGGGCTTATAACTTGGCTTCTGAATGTCCTAGAGAGATCAGGTTTGTTTTAATGTACTCCAATCAACAGCCCCTACAACCACAAAAAGGAATGGAGTCATTAGCACTTATGGTTTGTAAATGACACCCAGAATTATGTTGCATGAAGCACAATTTCACATCATTCTGGGTCCATTTGTGTGAAAACAAGGTCCAATCAGGCTGAAACGTTACAAGAAGGTAGAATCTATTGAGTTGTAAGTGATCTGAACGTTTCAAGATGATCGCACTTTCCTACGGGGGTCAAACCATGTCCCAAAGGTCACCGGATCTGGTGTCAATTTAAAGAAGTATTCCAGGTACACATTTGTGGGCTTATAACTTGGCTTCTGAATGTCCTAGAGAGATCAGGTTTGTTTTAATGTACTCCAATCAACAGCCCCTACAACCACAAAAAGGAATGGAGTCATTAGCACTTATGGTTTGTAAATGGCTCCCAGAATTATGTTGCACGAAGCACAATTTCACATCATTCTGGGTCCATTTGTTTGAAAACAAGGTCCAATCAGGCTGAAACGTTACAAGAAGGTAGAATCTTTTGAGTTGTAAGTGATCTGAACGTTTCGTGATGATCACACTTTCCTAAGGGGGTCAAACCATGTCCCAAAGGTCACCGGATCTGGTGTCAATTTAAAGAAGTAGTCCAGTTACACATTTGTGGGCTTAAAACTTGGCTTCTGAATGTCCTAGAGAGATCAGGTTTGTTTTAGTATACTCCAATCAACAGCCCCTACAACCACAAAAAGGAATGGAGTCATTAGCACTTATGGTTTTTAAATGGCACCCAGAAATATGTTGCACGAAGCACAATTTCACATCATTCTGGGTTCATTTGTGTGAAAACAAGGTCCAATCAGGCTGAAACGATACAGGAAGGTAGAATCTATTGAGTTGTAAGTGATCTGAACGTTTCATGATGATCGCACTTTCTTAAGGGGGTCAAACCATGTCCCAAAGGTCACCGGATCTGGTGTCAATTTAAAGAAGTAGTCCAGTTACACATTTGTGGGCTTATAACTTGGCTTCTGAATGTCCTAGAGAGATCAGGTTTGTTTTAATGTACTCCAATCAACAGCCCCTACAACCACAAAAAGGAATGGAGTCATTAGCACTTATGGTTTGTAAATGGCATCCAGAATTATGTTGCACGAAGCACAATTTCACATCATTCTGGGTCCATTTGTGTGAAAACAAGGTCCAATCAGGCTGAAACGTTACAAGAAGGTAGAATCTATTGAGTTGTAAGTGATCTGAACGTTTTGTGATGATCGCACATTCCTATAGGCGGTAAAACCATGTCCCAAAGGTCACTGGGCCTGGTGTCACTTTAAAGAAGTAGTCTAATTGCACCTTTGAAGGCTTATAACTTGGTTTCTGAATGTCCTAGAGAGATCAGGTTTGTTTTAGAGTACTCCAATCAACAGCCCCTACAACCTAAAAAAGGAATGGACTCATTATCACTTATGGTTTTTAAATGGCACCCAGAATTATGTTGCACGAAGCACAATTTCACATCATTCTGGGTCCATTTGTGTGAAAACAAGGTCCAATCAGGCTGAAACGTTACAAGAAGGTAGAATCTATTGAGTTGTAAGTGATCTGAACGTTTCATGATGATAGCACTTTCCTAAGGGGGTCAAACCATGTCCCAAAAGTCACCGGATCTGGTGTCAATTTAAAGAAGTAGTCCAGTTACACATTTGTGGGCTTATAACTTGGCTTCTGAATGTCCTAGAGAGATCAGGTTTGTTTTAGTATATTCCAATCAACAGCCCATACAACCATAAAAAGGAATGGAGTCATTAGCACTTATGGTTTTTAAATGGCACCCAGAATTATGTTGCACGAAGCACAATTTCACATCATTCTGGGTTCATTTGTGTGAAAACAAGGTCCAATCAGGCTGAACCGTTACAGAAAGGTAGAATCTATTGAGTTGTAAGTGATCTGAACGTTTCATGATGATAGTACTTTCCTAAGGGGATCAAACAATGACCCAAAGGTCACCGGATCTGGTGTCAATTTAAAGAAGTAGTCCAGTTACACATTTGTGGGCTTATAACTTGGCTTCTGAATGTCCTAGAGAGATCAGGTTTGTTTTAATGTACTCCAATCAACAGCCCCTACAACCACAAAAAGGAATGGAGTCATTAGCACTTATGGTTTGTAAATGGCACCCAGAATTATGTTGCACGAAGCACAATTTCACATCATTCTGGGTCCATTTGTGTGAAAACAAGGTCCAATCAGGCTGAAACGTTACAAGAAGGTAGAATCTATTGAGTTGTAAGTGATCTGAACGTTTCAAGATGATCGCACTTTCCTAAGGGGGTCAAGCCATGTCCCAAAGGTCACCGGATCTGGTGTCAATTTAAAGAAGTAGTCCAGTTACACATTTGTGGGCTTATAACTTGGCTTCTGAATGTCCTAGAGAGATCAGGTTTGTTTTAGTATACTCCAATCAACAGCCCCTACAACCACAAAAAGGAATGGAGTCATTAGCACTTATGGTTTTTAAATGGCACCCAGAATTATGTTGCACGAAGCAAAATTTCACATCATTCTGGGTTCATTTGTGTGAAAACAAGGTCCAATCAGACTGAAACGTTACAAGAAGGTAGAATCTATTGAGTTGTAAGTGATCTGAACGTTTCAAGATGATCGCACTTTCCTAAGGGGGTCAAACCATGTCCCAAAGGTCACCGGATCTGGTGTCAATTTAAAGAAGTAGTCCAGTTACACATTTGTGGGCTTATAACTTGGCTTCTGATTGTCCTAGTGAGATCAGGTTTGTTTTAGTATACTCCAATCAACAGCCCCTACAACCACAAAAAGGAATGGAGTCATTAGCACTTATGGTTTTTAAATGGCACCCAGAATTATGTTGCACGAAGCACAATTTCATATCATTCTGGGTTCATTTGTGTGAAAACAAGGTCCAATCAGGCTGAAACATTACAAGAAGGTAGAATCTATTGAGTTGTAAGTTATCTGAACGTTTCATGATGATCGCACATTCCTATAGGGGGTCAAACCATGTCCCAAAGGTCACCGGGCCTGGTGTCACTTTAAAGAAGTAGTCCAATTACACCTTTGAGGGATTATAACTTGGTTTCTGAATGTCCTAAAGAGATCAGGTTTGTTTTAATGTACTCCAACCAACAGCCCCTACAACCACAAAAAGGAATGGAGTCATTAGCACTTATGGTTTTTAAATGGCACCCAGAATTATGTTGCACGAAGCACAATTTCACATCATTCTGGGTTCATTTGTGTGAAAACAAGGTCCAATCAGGCTGAAACGTTACAAGAAGGTAGAATCTATTGAGTTGTAAGTTATCTGAACGTTTCATGATGATCGCACATTCCTATAGGGGGTCAAACCATGTCCCAAAGGTCACCGGGCCTGGTGTCACTTTAAAGAAGTAGTCCAATTACACCTTTGAGGGATTATAACTTGGTTTCTGAATGTCCTAAAGAGATCAGGTTTGTTTTAATGTACTCCAACCAACAGCCCCTACAACCACAAAAAGGAATGGAGTCATTAGCACTTATGGTTTGTAAATGGCACCCAGAATTATGTTGCACGAAGCACAATTTCACATCATTCTGGGTCCATTTGTGTGAAAACAAGGTCCAATCAGGCTGAAACGTTACAAGAAGGTAGAATCTATTGAGTTGTAAGTGATCTGAACGTTTCATGATGATAGCACTTTCCTAAGGGGGTCAAACCATGTCCCAAACGTCACCGGATCTGGTGTCAATTTAAAGAAGTAGTCCTGTTACACATTTGTGGGCTTATAACTTGGCTTCTGAATGTCCTAGAGAGATCAGGTTTGTTTTAGTATACTCCAATCAACAGCCCCTACAACCACAAAAAGGAATGGAGACATTAGCACTTATGGTTTTTAAATGGCACCCAGAATTATATTGCACGAAGCACAATTTCACTTCATTCTGGGTTCATTTGTGTGAAAACAAGGTCCAATCAGGATGAAACATTACAGGAAGGTAGAATCTATTGAGTTGTAAGTGATCTGAACGTTTCATGATGATAGCACTTTCTTAAGGGGGTCAAACCATGTCCCAAAGGTCACCGGGCCTGGTGTCACTTTAAAGAAGTAGTCCAATTACGCCTTTGAGGGATTATAACTTGGTTTCTGAATGTCCTAGAGAGATCAGGTTTGTTTTAATGTACTCCAACCAACAGCCCCTACAACCACAAAAAGGAATGGAGTCATTAGCACTTATGGTTTGTAAATGGCACCCAGAATTATGTTGCACGAAGCACAATTTCACATCATTCTGGGTCCATTTGTGTGAAAACAAGGTCCAATCAGGCTGAAACGTTACAAGAAGGTAGAATCTATTGAGTTGTAAGTGATCTGAACGTTTCGTGATGATCGCACATTCCTATAGGGGGTAAAACCATGTCCCAAAGGTCAGCGGGCCTGGTGTCACTTTAAAGAAGTAGTCTAATTGCACCTTTGAGGGCTTATAACTTGGTTTCTGAATGTCCTAGAGAGATCAGGTTTGTTTTAGTGTACTCCAATCAACAGCCCCTACAACCTAAAAAAGGAATGGACTCATTAGCACTTATGGTTTTTAAATGGCACCCAGAAATATGTTGCACGAAGCACAATTTCACATCATTCTGGGTCCATTTGTGTGAAAACAAGGTCCAATCAGGATGAAACGTTACAAGAAGGTAGAATCTATTGACTTGTAAGTGATCTGAACGTTTCATGATGATAGCGCTTTCCTAAGGGGGTCAAACCATGTCCCAAAGGTCACCGGATCTGGTGTCAATTTAACGCAGTAGTCCAGTTACACATTTGTGGGCTTATAACTTGGCTTCTGAATGTCCTAGAGAGATCAGGTTTGTTTTAGTATACTCCAATCAACAGCCCCTACAACCACAAAAAGGAATGGAGTCATTAGCACTTATGGTTTTTAAATGGCACCCAGAATTATGTTGCACGAAGCACAATTTCACATCATTCTGGGTTCATTTGTGTGAAAACAAGGTCAAATCAGGCTGAAACGTTACAGAAAGGTAGAATCTATTGAGTTGTAAGTGATCTGAACGTTTCATGATCATAGTACTTTCCTAAGGGGGTCAAACCATGTCCCAAAGGTCACCGGATCTGGTGTCAATTTAAAGAAGTAGTCTAATTGCACCTTGAGGGCTTATAACTTGGTTTCTGAATGTCCTAGAGAGATCAGGTTTGTTTTAGTGTACTCCAATCAACAGCCCCTACAACCTAAAAAAGGAATGGACTCATTAGCACTTATGGTTTTTAAATGGCACCCAGAATTATGTTGCACAAAGCACAATTTCACATCATTCTGGTTCCATTTGTGTGAAAACAAGGTCCAATCAGGCTGAAACGTTACAAGAAGGGAGAATCTATTGAGTTGTAAGTGATCTGAAAGTTTCATGATGATAGCACTTTCCGAAGGGGGTGAAACCATGTCCCAAAGGTCACCGGATCTGGTGTCAATTTAAAGAAGTAGTCCAGTTACACATTTGTGGGCTTATAACTTGGCTTCTGAATGTCCTAGAGAGATCGGGTTTGTTTTAGTATACTCCAATCAACAGCCCCTACAACCACAAAAAGGAATGGAGTCATTAGCACTCATGGTTTTTAAATGGCACCCAGAATTATGTTGCACGAAGCACAATTTCACATCATTCTGGGTCCATTTGTGTGAAAACAAGGTCCAATCAGGCTGAAACGCTACAAGAAGGTAGAATCTCTTTAGTTGTAAGTGATCTGAACGTTTCATGATGATCGCACATTCCTATAGGGGGTAAAACCATGTCCCAAAGGTCACCGGGCCTGGTGTCACTTTAAAGTAGTAGTCCAGTTACACATTTGTGGGCTTATAACTTGGCTTCTGAATGTCCTAGAGAGATCAGGTTTGTTTTAGTGTACTCCAATCAACAGGCACTACAACCACAAAAAGGAATGGAGTCATTAGCACTTATGGTTTGTAAATGGCACCCAGAATTATGTTGCACGAAGCACAATTTCACATCATTCTGGGTCCATTTGTGTGAAAACAAGATCCAATCAGGCTGAAACGTTACAAGAAGGTAGAATCTATTGAGTTGAAAGTGATCTGAAAGTTTCATGATGATCGCACATTCCTATAGGGGGTCAAACCATGTCCGAAAGGTCACCGGATCTGGTGTCAATTTAAAGAAGTAGTCCAGTTACATCTTTGTGGGCTTATAACTTGGCTTCTGAATGTCCTAGAGAGATCAGGTTTGTTTTAGTATACTCCAATCAACAGCCCCTACAACCACAAAAAGGAATGGAGTCATTAGCACTTATGGTTTTTAAATGGCACCCAGAATTATGTTGCACGAAGCACAATTTCACATCATTCTGGGTTCATTTGTGTCAAAACAAGGTCCAATCAGGCTGAAACGTTACAGGAAGGTAGAATCTATTGAGTTGTAAGTGATCTGAACGTTTCATGATGATAGTACTTTCCTAAGGGGATCAAACCATGTCCCAAAGGTCACCGGATCTGGTGTCAATTTAAAGAAGTAGTCCAGTTACTCATTTGTGGGCTTATAACTTGGCTTCTGAATGTCCTAGAGAGATCAGGTTTGTTTTAATGTACTCCAATCAACAGCCCCTACAACCACAAAAAGGAATGGAGTCATTAGCACTTATGGTTTGTAAATGACACCCAGAATTATGTTGCATGAAGCACAATTTCACATCATTCTGGGTCCATTTGTGTGAAAACAAGGTCCAATCAGGCTGAAACGTTACAAGAAGGTAGAATCTATTGAGTTGTAAGTGATCTGAACGTTTCAAGATGATCGCACTTTCCTACGGGGGTCAAACCATGTCCCAAAGGTCACCGGATCTGGTGTCAATTTAAAGAAGTATTCCAGGTACACATTTGTGGGCTTATAACTTGGCTTCTGAATGTCCTAGAGAGATCAGGTTTGTTTTAATGTACTCCAATCAACAGCCCCTACAACCACAAAAAGGAATGGAGTCATTAGCACTTATGGTTTGTAAATGGCTCCCAGAATTATGTTGCACGAAGCACAATTTCACATCATTCTGGGTCCATTTGTTTGAAAACAAGGTCCAATCAGGCTGAAACGTTACAAGAAGGTAGAATCTTTTGAGTTGTAAGTGATCTGAACGTTTCGTGATGATCACACTTTCCTAAGGGGGTCAAACCATGTCCCAAAGGTCACCGGATCTGGTGTCAATTTAAAGAAGTAGTCCAGTTACACATTTGTGGGCTTAAAACTTGGCTTCTGAATGTCCTAGAGAGATCAGGTTTGTTTTAGTATACTCCAATCAACAGCCCCTACAACCACAAAAAGGAATGGAGTCATTAGCACTTATGGTTTTTAAATGGCACCCAGAAATATGTTGCACGAAGCACAATTTCACATCATTCTGGGTTCATTTGTGTGAAAACAAGGTCCAATCAGGCTGAAACGTTACAGGAAGGTAGAATCTATTGAGTTGTAAGTGATCTGAACGTTTCATGATGATAGTACTTTCCTAAGGGGGTCAAACCATGTCCCTAAGGTCACCGGATCTGGTGTCATTTTAAAGTAGTCCAGTTACACATTTGTGGGCTTATAACTTGGCTTCTGAATGTCCTAGAGAGATCAGGTTTGTTTTAGTATACTCCAATCAACAGCCCCTACAACCACAAAAAGGAATGGAGTCATTAGCACTTATGGTTTTTAAATGGCATCCAGAATTATGTTGCACGAAGCACAATTTCACATCATTCTGGGTACATTTGTGTGAAAACAAGGTCCAATCAGGCTGAGACGTTACAGGAAGGTAGAATCTATTGAATTGTAAGGGATCTGAACGTTTCATGATGATAGCACTTTCCTAAGGGGGTCAAACCATGTCCCAAAGGTCACCGGATCTGGTGTCAATTTAAAGAAGTAGTCCAGTTACACATTTGTGGGCTTATAACTTGGCTTCTGAATGTCCTAGAGAGATCAGGTTTGTTTTAATGTTCTCCAATCAACAGCCCCTACAACCACAAAAAGGAATGGAGTCATTAGCACTTATGGTTTTTAAATGGCACCCAGAATTATGTTGCACGAAGCACAATTTCACATCATTCTGGGTCCATTTGTGTGAAAACAGGGTCCAATCAGGCTGAAATGTTACAAGAAGGTAGAATCTCTTGAGTTGTAAGTGATCTGAACGTTTCATGATGATCGCACATTCCTATAGGGGGTAAAACCATGTCCCAAAGGTCACCGGGCCTGGTGTCACTTTAAAGAAGTAGTCCAGTTACACATTTGTGGGCTTATAACTTGGCTTCTGAATGTCCTAGAGAGATCAGGTTTGTTTTAGTGTACTCCAATCAACAGCCCCTACAACCACAAAAAGGAATGGAGTCATTAGCACTTATGGTTTTTAAATGGCACCCAGAATTATGTTGCACGAAGCACAATTTCACATCATTCTATGTTCATTTGTGTGAAAACAAGGTCCAATCAGACTGAAACGTTACAAGAAGGTAGAATCTATTGAGTTGTAAGTGATCTGAACGTTTCATGATGATCGCATATTCCTATAGGGGGTCAAACCATGTCCCAAAGGTCACCGGGCCTGGTGTCCCTTTAAAGAAGTAGTCCAATTACACCTTTGTGGGCTTATAACTTGGTTTCTGAATGTCCTAGCGAGATCAGGTTTGTTTTAATGTACTCGCACCAACAGCCCCTACAACCACAAAAAGGAATGGAGTCATTAGCACTTATGGTTTTTAAATGGCACCCAGAATTATGTTGCACGAAGCACAATTTCACATCATTCTGGGTCCATTTGTGTGAAAACAAGGTCCAATCAGGCTGAAACGTTACAAGAAGGTAGAATCTATTGAGTTGTAAGTGATCTGAACGTTTCATGATGATCGCATATTCCTATAGGCGGTCAAACCATGTCCCAAAGGTCACCGGGCCTGGTGTCACTTTAAAGAAGTAGTCCAATTACACCTTTGAGGGCTTATAACTTGGTTTCTGAATGTCCTAGAGAGATCAGGTTTGTTTTAGTGTACTCCAATCAACAGCCCCTACAACCTCAAAAAGGAATGGAGTCATTAGCACTTATGGTTTTTAAATGGCTCCCAGAATTATGTTGCACGAAGCACAATTTCACATCATTCTAGGTCCATTTGTGTGAAAACTAGGTCCAATAAGGCTGAAACGTTACAAGAAGGTAGAATCTATTGAGTTGTAAGTGATCTGAACGTTTCATGATGATCGCACATTCCTATTGGGAGTCAAACCATGTCCCAAAGGTCACCGGGCCTGGTGTCACTTTAAAGAAGTAGTCCAGTTACACATTTGTGGGCTTATAACTTGGCTTCTGAATATCCTAGAGAGGTCAGGTTTGTTTTAGAGTACTCCAATTAGCAGCCCCCATTTCCACTAAAAGGAATGGAGTCATTAGCACTTATGGTTTTTAAATGGCACCCAGAATTATGTTGCATGAAGCACAATTTCACATCATTCTGGGTCCATTTGTGTGAAAACAAGGTCCAATCAGGCAGAAACGTTACAGGAAGGTAGAATCTATTGAGTTGTAAGTGATCTGAACATTTCATGATGATAGCACTTTCCTAAGGGGGTCAAACCATGTCCCAAAGGTCACCGGATCTGGTGTCAATTTAAAGAAGTAGTCCAGTTACACATTTGTGGGCTTATAACTTGGCTTCTGAATGTCCTAGAGAGATCAGGTTTGTTTTCATGTACTCCAATCAACAGCCCCTACAGCCACAAAAAGGAATGGAGTCATTAGCACTTATGGTTTTTAAATGGCACCCAGAATTATGTTGCACGAAGCACAATTTCACATCATTCTGGGTTCATTTGTGTGAAAACAAGGTCCAATCAGGCTGAAACGTTACAGGAAGGTAGAATCTATTGAATTGTAAGTGATCTGAACGTTTCATGATGATAGCACTTTCCTAAGGGGGTCAAACCATGTCCCAAAGGTCACCGGATCTGGTGTCAATTTAAAGAAGTAGTCCAGTTACACATTTGTGGGCTTATAACTTGGCTTCTGAATGTCCTAGAGAGATCAGGTTTGTTTTAATGTACTCCAATCAACAGCCCCTACAACCACAAAAAGCAATGGAGTCATTAGCACTTATGGTTTTTAAATGGCACCCAGAATTATGTTGCACGAAGCACAATTTCACATCATTCTGGGTCCATTTGTGTGAAAACAAGGTCCAATCAGGCTGAAACGTTACAAGAAGGTAGAATCTATTGAGTTGTAAGTGATCTGAACGTTTCAAGATGATCGCACTTTCCTAAGGGGGTCAAACCATGTCCCAAAGGTCACCGGACCTGGTGTCAATTTAAAGAAGTAGTCCAGTTACACATTTGTGGGCTTATAACTTGGCTTCTGAATGTCCTAGAGAGATCAGGTTTGTTTTAGTATACTCCAATCAACAGCCCCTACAACCACAAAAAGCAATGGAGTCATTAGCACTTATGGTTTTTAAATGGCACCCAGAATTATGTTGCACGAAGCACAATTTCACATCATTCTGGGTTCATTTGTGTGAAAACAAGGTCCAGTCAGGCTGAAACGTTACAAGAAGGTAGAATCTATTGAGCTGTGAGTGATCTGAACGTTTCATGATGATCGCATATTTCTATAGGGGGTCAAACCATGTCCCAAAGGTCACCGGGCCTGGTGTCACTTTAAAGAAGTAGTCCAATTACACCTTTGAGGGCTTATAACTTGGTTTCTGAATGTCCTAGAGAGATCAGGTTTGTTTTAATGTACTCCAACCAACAGCCCCTACAACCACAAAAAGGAATGGAGTCATTAGCACTTATGGTTTGTAAATGGCACCCAGAATTATGTTGCACGAAGCAAAATTTCACATCATTCTGGGTTCATTTGTGTGAAAACAAGGTCCAATCAGGCTGAAACGTTACAGGAAGGTAGAATCTATTGAGTTGTAAGTGATCTGAACGTTTCATGATGATAGCATTTTCCTAAGGGGGTCAAACCATGTCCCAAAGGTCACCGGATCTGGTGTCAATTTAAAGAAGTAGTCCAGTTACACATTTGTGGGCTTATAACTTGGCTTCTGAATGTCTTAGAGAGATCAGGGTTGTTTTAATGTTCTCCAATCAACAGCCCCTACAACCACAAAAAGGAATGGAGTCATTAGCACTTATGAATTGTAAATGGCACCCAGAATTATGTTGCACGAAGCACAATTTCACATCATTCTGGGTCCATTGGTGTGAAAACAAGGTCCAATCAGGCTGAAACGTTACAAGAAGGTAGAATCTATTGAGTTGTAAGTGATCTGAACGTTTCATGATGATCGCACATTCCTATAGGGGGTCAAACCATGTCCCAAAGGTCACCGGGCCTGGTGTCACTTTAAAGAAGTAGTCCAGTTACACCTATGTGGGCTTATAACTTGGCTTCTGAATGTCCTAGAGAGGTCAGGTTTGTTTTTGTGTACTCCAATCAACAGCCCCTACAACCACAAAAAGGAATGGAGTCATTAGCACTTATGGTTTGTAAATGGCACCCAGAATTATGTTGCACGAAGCACAATTTCACATCATTCTGGGTCCATTTGTGTGAAAACAAGGTCCAATCAGGCTGAAACGTTACAAGAAGGTAGAATCTATTGAGTTGTATGTGATCTGAACGTTTCATGATGATTGCACATTCCTATAGGGAGTCAAACCATGTCCCAAAGGTCACCGGGCCTGGTGTCACTTTAAAGAAGTAGTCCAGTTACACCTTTGAGGGCTTATAACTTGGCTTTGGAATATCCTAGAGAGGTCAGGTTTGTTTTAGAGTACTCCAATTAACAGCCCCCATTACCCCAAGAAGGAATGGAGTCATTAGCAGTTATGGTTTTTAAATGGCACCCAGAATTATGTTGCATGAAGCACAATTTCACATCATTCTGGGTTCATTTGTGTGAAAACAAGGTCCAATCAGGCTGAAACGTTACAGGAAGGTAGAATCTATTGAGTTGTAAGTGATCTGAACGTTTCATGATGATAGCACTTTCCTATAGGGGGTCAAACCATGTCCCAAAGGTCACCGGATCTGGTGTCACTTTAAAGAAGTAGTTCAGTTACACATTTGAGGGCTTATGACTTGGCTTCTGAATGTCCTAGAGAGATCAGGTTTGTTTTAGTGTACTCCAATCAACAGCCCCTACAACCACAAAAAGGAATGGAGTCATTAGCACTTATGGTTTGGAAATGGCACCCAGAATTATGTTGCACGAAGCACAATTTCACATCATTCTGGGTCCATTTGTGTGAAAACAAGGTCCAATCAGGCTGAAACGTTACAAGAAGGTAGAATCTATTGAGTTGTAAGTGATCTGAACGTTTCATGATGATAGCACTTTCTTAAGGGGGTCAAACCATGTCCCAAAGGTCACCGGATCTGGTGTCAATTTAAAGAAGTAGTCCAGTTACACATTTGTGGGCTTATAACTTGGCTTCTGAATGTCCTAGAGAGATCAGGTTTGTTTTAGTATACTCCAATCAACAGCCCCTACAACCACAAAAAGGGATGGAGTCATTAGCACTTATGGTTTTTAAATGGCACCCAGAATTATGTTGCACGAAGCACAATTTCACATCATTCTGGGTTCATTTGTGTGAAAACAAGGTCCAATCAGGCTGAAACGTTACAGGAAGGTAGAATCTATTGAGTTGTAAGTGATCTGAACGTTTCATGATGATAGCACTTTCTTAAGGGGGTCAAACCATGTCCCAAAGGTCACCGGATCTGGTGTCAATTTAAAGAAGTAGTCCAGTTACACATTTGTGGGCTTATAACTTGGCTTCTGAATGTCCTAGAGAGATCAGGTTTGTTTTAATGTACTCCAACCAACAGCCCCTACAACCACAAAAAGGAATGGAGTCATTAGCACTTATGGTTTGTAAATGGCACCCAGAATTATGTTGCACGAAGCACAATTTCACATCATTCTGGGTCCATTTGTGTGAAAACAAGGTCCAATCAGGCTGAAACGTTACAAGAAGGTAGAATCTATTGAGTTGTAAGTGATCTGAACGTTTCAAGATGATCGCACTTTCCTAAGGGGGTCAAGCCATGTCCCAAAGGTCACCGGATCTGGTGTCAATTTAAAGAAGTAGTCCAGTTACACATTTGTGGGCTTATAACTTGGTTTCTGAATGTCCTAGAGAGATCAGGTTTGTTTTAGAGTACTCCAATCAACAGCCCCTACAACCTAAAAAAGGAATGGACTCATTAGCACTTATGGTTTTTAAATGGCACCCAGAAATATGTTGCACGAAGCACAATTTCACATCATTCTGGGTCCATTTGTGTGAAAACAAGGTCCAATCAGGCTGAAACGTTACAAGAAGGTAGAATCTATTGAGTTGTAAGTGATCTGAACGTTTCATGATGATAGCACTTTCCTAAGGGGGTCAAACCATGTCCCAAAGGTCACCGGATCTGGTGTCAATTTAAAGAAGTAGTCCAGTTACACATTTGTGGGCTTATAACTTGGCTTCTGAATGTCCTAGAGAGATCAGGTTTGTTTTAGTATATTCCAATCAACAGCCCCTACAACCATAAAAAGGAATGGAGTCATTAGCACTTATGGTTTTTAAATGGCACCCAGAATTATGTTGCACGAAGCACAATTTCACATCATTCTGGGTTCATTTGTGTGAAAACAAGGTCCAATCAGGCTGAACCGTTACATAAAGGTAGAATCTATTGAGTTGTAAGTGATCTGAACGTTTCATGATGATAGTACTTTCCTAAGGGGATCAAACAATGTCCCAAAGGTCACCGGATCTGGTGTCAATTTAAAGAAGTAGTCCAGTTACACATTTGTGGGCTTATAACTTGGCTTCTGAATGTCCTACAGAGATCAGGTTTGTTTTAATGTACTCCAATCAACAGCCCCTACAAAAAAGGAATGGAGTCATTAGCACTTATGGTTTGTAAATGGCACCCAGAATTATGTTGCACGGAGCACAATTTCACATCATTCTGGGTCCATTTGTGTGAAAACAAGGTCCAATCAGGCTGAAACGTTACAAGAAGGTAGAATCTATTGAGTTGTAAGTGATCTGAACGTTTCAAGATGATCGCACTTTCCTAAGGGGGTCAAGCCATGTCCCAAAGGTCACCGGATCTGGTGTCAATTTAAAGAAGTAGTCCAGTTACACATTTGTGGGCTTATAACTTGGCTTCTGAATGTCCTAGAGAGATCAGGTTTCTTTTAGTATACTCCAATCAACAGCCCCTACATCCACAAAAAGGAATGGAGTCATTAGCACTTATGGTTTTTAAATGGCACCCAGAATTATGTTGCACGAAGCACAATTTCACGTCATTCTGGGTTCATTTGTGTGAAAACAAGGTCCAATCAGGCTGAAACGTTACAAGAAGGTAGAATCTATTGAGTTGTAAGTGATCTGAACGTTTCAAGATGATCGCACTTTCCTAAGGGGGTCAAACCATGTCCCAAAGGTCACCGGATCTGGTGTCAATTTAAAGAAGTAGTCCAGTTACACATTTGTGGGCTTATAACTTGGCTTCTGAATGTCCTAGTGAGATCAGGTTTGTTTTAGTATACTCCAATCAACAGCCCCTACAACCACAAAAAGGAATGGAGTCATTAGCACTTATGGTTTTTAAATGGCACCCAGAATTATGTTGCACGAAGCACAATTTCACATCATTCTGGGTTCATTTGTGTGAAAACAAGGTCCAATCAGGCTGAAACATTACAAGAAGGTAGAATCTATTGAGTTGTAAGTGATCTGAACGTTTCATGATGATCGCACATTCCTATAGGGGGTCAAACCATGTCCCAAAGGTCACCGGGCCTGGTGTCACTTTAAAGAAGTAGTCCAATTACACCTTTGAGGGATTATAACTTGGTTTCTGAATGTCCTAAAGAGATCAGGTTTGTTTTAATGTACTCCAACCAACAGCCCCTACAACCACAAAAAGGAATGGAGTCATTAGCACTTATGATTTTTAAATGGCACCCAGAATTATGTTGCACGAAGCACAATTTCACATCATTCTGGGTTCATTTGTGTGAAAACAAGGTCCAATCAGGCTGAAACGTTACAAGAAGGTAGAATCTATTGAGTTGTAAGTTATCTGAACGTTTCATGATGATCGCACATTCCTATAGGGGGTCAAACCATGTCCCAAAGGTCACCGGGCCTGGTGTCACTTTAAAGAAGAAGTCCAGTTACACATTTGTGGGCTTATAACTTGGCTTCTGAATGTCCGGGAGCGATCAGGTTTGTTTTAGTGTACTCCAATCAACAGCCCCTACAACCACAAAAAGGAATGGAGTCATTAGCACTTATGGTTTGTAAATGGCACCCAGAATTATGTTGCACGAAGCACAATTTCACATCATTCTGGGTTCATTTGTGTGAAAACAAGGTCCAATCAGGCTGAAACGTTACAATAAGGTAGAATCTATTGAGTTGTAAGTGATCTGAACGTTTCATGATGATCACACATTCCTATAGGGGGTCAAACCATGTCCCAAAGGTCACCGGGCCTGGTGTCACTTTAAAGAAGAAGTCCAGTTACACATTTGTGGGCTTATAACTTGGCTTCTGAATGTCCTAGAGCGATCAGGTTTGTTTTGGTGTACTCCAATCAACAGCCCCTACAACCACAAAAAGGAATGGAGTCATTAGCACTTATGGTTTTTAAATGGCACCCAGAATTATGTTGCACGAAGCACAATTTCACATCATTCTATGTTCATTTGTGTGAAAACAAGGTCCAATCAGACTGAAACGTTACAAGAAGGTAGAATCTATTGAGTTGTAAGTGATCTGAACGTTTCATGATGATCGCATATTCCTATAGGGGGTCAAACCATGTCCCAAAGGTCACCGGGCCTGGTGTCCCTTTAAAGAAGTAGTCCAATTACACCTTTGTGGGCTTATAACTTGGTTTCTGAATGTCCTAGCGAGATCAGGTTTGTTTTAATGTACTCGCACCAACAGCCCCTACAACCACAAAAAGGAATGGAGTCATTAGCACTTATGGTTTTTAAATGGCACCCAGAATTATGTTGCACGAAGCACAATTTCACATCATTCTGGGTCCATTTGTGTGAAAACAAGGTCCAATCAGGCTGAAACGTTACAAGAAGGTAGAATCTATTGAGTTGTAAGTGATCTGAACGTTTCATGATGATCGCATATTCCTATAGGCGGTCAAACCATGTCCCAAAGGTCACCGGGCCTGGTGTCACTTTAAAGAAGTAGTCCAATTACACCTTTGAGGGCTTATAACTTGGTTTCTGAATGTCCTAGAGAGATCAGGTTTGTTTTAGTGTACTCCAATCAACAGCCCCTACAACCTCAAAAAGGAATGGAGTCATTAGCACTTATGGTTTTTAAATGGCTCCCAGAATTATGTTGCACGAAGCACAATTTCACATCATTCTAGGTCCATTTGTGTGAAAACTAGGTCCAATCAGGCTGAAACGTTACAAGAAGGTAGAATCTATTGAGTTGTAAGTGATCTGAACGTTTCATGATGATCGCACATTCCTATTGGGAGTCAAACCATGTCCCAAAGGTCACCGGGCCTGGTGTCACTTTAAAGAAGTAGTCCAGTTACACATTTGTGGGCTTATAACTTGGCTTCTGAATATCCTAGAGAGGTCAGGTTTGTTTTAGAGTACTCCAATTAGCAGCCCCCATTTCCACTAAAAGGAATGGAGTCATTAGCACTTATGGTTTTTAAATGGCACCCAGAATTATGTTGCATGAAGCACAATTTCACATCATTCTGGGTCCATTTGTGTGAAAACAAGGTCCAATCAGGCAGAAACGTTACAGGAAGGTAGAATCTATTGAGTTGTAAGTGATCTGAACATTTCATGATGATAGCACTTTCCTAAGGGGGTCAAACCATGTCCCAAAGGTCACCGGATCTGGTGTCAATTTAAAGAAGTAGTCCAGTTACACATTTGTGGGCTTATAACTTGGCTTCTGAATGTCCTAGAGAGATCAGGTTTGTTTTCATGTACTCCAATCAACAGCCCCTACAGCCACAAAAAGGAATGGAGTCATTAGCACTTATGGTTTTTAAATGGCACCCAGAATTATGTTGCACGAAGCACAATTTCACATCATTCTGGGTTCATTTGTGTGAAAACAAGGTCCAATCAGGCTGAAACGTTACAGGAAGGTAGAATCTATTGAATTGTAAGTGATCTGAACGTTTCATGATGATAGCACTTTCCTAAGGGGGTCAAACCATGTCCCAAAGGTCACCGGATCTGGTGTCAATTTAAAGAAGTAGTCCAGTTACACATTTGTGGGCTTATAACTTGGCTTCTGAATGTCCTAGAGAGATCAGGTTTGTTTTAATGTACTCCAATCAACAGCCCCTACAACCACAAAAAGCAATGGAGTCATTAGCACTTATGGTTTTTAAATGGCACCCAGAATTATGTTGCACGAAGCACAATTTCACATCATTCTGGGTCCATTTGTGTGAAAACAAGGTCCAATCAGGCTGAAACGTTACAAGAAGGTAGAATCTATTGAGTTGTAAGTGATCTGAACGTTTCAAGATGATCGCACTTTCCTAAGGGGGTCAAACCATGTCCCAAAGGTCACCGGACCTGGTGTCAATTTAAAGAAGTAGTCCAGTTACACATTTGTGGGCTTATAACTTGGCTTCTGAATGTCCTAGAGAGATCAGGTTTGTTTTAGTATACTCCAATCAACAGCCCCTACAACCACAAAAAGCAATGGAGTCATTAGCACTTATGGTTTTTAAATGGCACCCAGAATTATGTTGCACGAAGCACAATTTCACATCATTCTGGGTTCATTTGTGTGAAAACAAGGTCCAGTCAGGCTGAAACGTTACAAGAAGGTAGAATCTATTGAGCTGTGAGTGATCTGAACGTTTCATGATGATCGCATATTTCTATAGGGGGTCAAACCATGTCCCAAAGGTCACCGGGCCTGGTGTCACTTTAAAGAAGTAGTCCAATTACACCTTTGAGGGCTTATAACTTGGTTTCTGAATGTCCTAGAGAGATCAGGTTTGTTTTAATGTACTCCAACCAACAGCCCCTACAACCACAAAAAGGAATGGAGTCATTAGCACTTATGGTTTGTAAATGGCACCCAGAATTATGTTGCACGAAGCAAAATTTCACATCATTCTGGGTTCATTTGTGTGAAAACAAGGTCCAATCAGGCTGAAACGTTACAGGAAGGTAGAATCTATTGAGTTGTAAGTGATCTGAACGTTTCATGATGATAGCATTTTCCTAAGGGGGTCAAACCATGTCCCAAAGGTCACCGGATCTGGTGTCAATTTAAAGAAGTAGTCCAGTTACACATTTGTGGGCTTATAACTTGGCTTCTGAATGTCTTAGAGAGATCAGGGTTGTTTTAATGTTCTCCAATCAACAGCCCCTACAACCACAAAAAGGAATGGAGTCATTAGCACTTATGAATTGTAAATGGCACCCAGAATTATGTTGCACGAAGCACAATTTCACATCATTCTGGGTCCATTGGTGTGAAAACAAGGTCCAATCAGGCTGAAACGTTACAAGAAGGTAGAATCTATTGAGTTGTAAGTGATCTGAACGTTTCATGATGATCGCACATTCCTATAGGGGGTCAAACCATGTCCCAAAGGTCACCGGGCCTGGTGTCACTTTAAAGAAGTAGTCCAGTTACACCTATGTGGGCTTATAACTTGGCTTCTGAATGTCCTAGAGAGGTCAGGTTTGTTTTTGTGTACTCCAATCAACAGCCCCTACAACCACAAAAAGGAATGGAGTCATTAGCACTTATGGTTTGTAAATGGCACCCAGAATTATGTTGCATGAAGCACAATTTCACATCATTCTGGGTCCATTTGTGTGAAAACAAGGTCCAATCAGGCTGAAACGTTACAAGAAGGTAGAATCTATTGAGTTGTATGTGATCTGAACGTTTCATGATGATCGCACATTCCTATAGGGAGTCAAACCATGTCCCAAAGGTCACCGGGCCTGGTGTCACTTTAAAGAAGTAGTCCAGTTACACCTTTGAGGGCTTATAACTTGGCTTTGGAATATCCTAGAGAGGTCAGGTTTGTTTTAGAGTACTCCAATTAACAGCCCCCATTACCCCAAGAAGGAATGGAGTCATTAGCAGTTATGGTTTTTAAATGGCACCCAGAATTATGTTGCATGAAGCACAATTTCACATCATTCTGGGTTCATTTGTGTGAAAACAAGGTCCAATCAGGCTGAAACGTTACAGGAAGGTAGAATCTATTGAGTTGTAAGTGATCTGAACGTTTCATGATGATAGCACTTTCCTATAGGGGGTCAAACCATGTCCCAAAGGTCACCGGATCTGGTGTCACTTTAAAGAAGTAGTTCAGTTACACATTTGAGGGCTTATGACTTGGCTTCTGAATGTCCTAGAGAGATCAGGTTTGTTTTAGTGTACTCCAATCAACAGCCCCTACAACCACAAAAAGGAATGGAGTCATTAGCACTTATGGTTTGGAAATGGCACCCAGAATTATGTTGCACGAAGCACAATTTCACATCATTCTGGGTCCATTTGTGTGAAAACAAGGTCCAATCAGGCTGAAACGTTACAAGAAGGTAGAATCTATTGAGTTGTAAGTGATCTGAACGTTTCATGATGATAGCACTTTCCTAAGGGGGTCAAACCATGTCCCAAAGGTCACCGGATCTGGTGTCAATTTAAAGAAGTAGTCCAGTTACACATTTGTGGGCTTATAACTTGGCTTCTGAATGTCCTAGAGAGATCAGGTTTGTTTTAGTATACTCCAATCAACAGCCCCTACAACCACAAAAAGGGATGGAGTCATTAGCACTTATGGTTTTTAAATGGCACCCAGAATTATGTTGCACGAAGCACAATTTCACATCATTCTGGGTTCATTTGTGTGAAAACAAGGTCCAATCAGGCTGAAACGTTACAGGAAGGTAGAATCTATTGAGTTGTAAGTGATCTGAACGTTTCATGATGATAGCACTTTCTTAAGGGGGTCAAACCATGTCCCAAAGGTCACCGGATCTGGTGTCAATTTAAAGAAGTAGTCCAGTTACACATTTGTGGGCTTATAACTTGGCTTCTGAATGTCCTAGAGAGATCAGGTTTGTTTTAATGTACTCCAACCAACAGCCCCTACAACCACAAAAAGGAATGGAGTCATTAGCACTTATGGTTTGTAAATGGCACCCAGAATTATGTTGCACGAAGCACAATTTCACATCATTCTGGGTCCATTTGTGTGAAAACAAGGTCCAATCAGGCTGAAACGTTACAAGAAGGTAGAATCTATTGAGTTGTAAGTGATCTGAACGTTTTGTGATGATCGCACATTCCTATAGGGGGTAAAACCATGTCCCAAAGGTCACCGGGCCTGGTGTCACTTTAAAGAAGTAGTCTAATTGCACCTTTGAAGGCTTATAACTTGGTTTCTGAATGTCCTAGAGAGATCAGGTTTGTTTTAGAGTACTCCAATCAACAGCCCCTACAACCTAAAAAAGGAATGGACTCATTAGCACTTATGGTTTTTAAATGGCACCCAGAAATATGTTGCACGAAGCACAATTTCACATCATTCTGGGTCCATTTGTGTGAAAACAAGGTCCAATCAGGCTGAAACGTTACAAGAAGGTAGAATCTATTGAGTTGTAAGTGATCTGAACGTTTCATGATGATAGCACTTTCCTAAGGGGGTCAAACCATGTCCCAAAGGTCACCGGATCTGGTGTCAATTTAAAGAAGTAGTCCAGTTACACATTTGTGGGCTTATAACTTGGCTTCTGAATGTCCTAGAGAGATCAGGTTTGTTTTAGTATATTCCAATCAACAGCCCCTACAACCATAAAAAGGAATGGAGTCATTAGCACTTATGGTTTTTAAATGGCACCCAGAATTATGTTGCACGAAGCACAATTTCACATCATTCTGGGTTCATTTGTGTGAAAACAAGGTCCAATCAGGCTGAACCGTTACATAAAGGTAGAATCTATTGAGTTGTAAGTGATCTGAACGTGTCATGATGATAGTACTTTCCTAAGGGGATCAAACAATGTCCCAAAGGTCACCGGATCTGGTGTCAATTTAAAGAAGTAGTCCAGTTACACATTTGTGGGCTTATAACTTGGCTTCTGAATGTCCTACAGAGATCAGGTTTGTTTTAATGTACTCCAATCAACAGCCCCTACAAAAAAGGAATGGAGTCATTAGCACTTATGGTTTGTAAATGGCACCCAGAATTATGTTGCACGGAGCACAATTTCACATCATTCTGGGTCCATTTGTGTGAAAACAAGGTCCAATCAGGCTGAAACGTTACAAGAAGGTAGAATCTATTGAGTTGTAAGTGATCTGAACGTTTCAAGATGATCGCACTTTCCTAAGGGGGTCAAGCCATGTCCCAAAGGTCACCGGATCTGGTGTCAATTTAAAGAAGTAGTCCAGTTACACATTTGTGGGCTTATAACTTGGCTTCTGAATGTCCTAGAGAGATCCGGTTTCTTTTAGTATACTCCAATCAACAGCCCCTACATCCACAAAAAGGAATGGAGTCATTAGCACTTATGGTTTTTAAATGGCACCCAGAATTATGTTGCACGAAGCACAATTTCACATCATTCTGGGTTCATTTGTGTGAAAACAAGGTCCAATCAGGCTGAAACGTTACAAGAAGGTAGAATCTATTGAGTTGTAAGTGATCTGAACGTTTCAAGATGATCGCACTTTCCTAAGGGGGTCAAACCATGTCCCAAAGGTCACCGGATCTGGTGTCAATTTAAAGAAGTAGTCCAGTTACACATTTGTGGGCTTATAACTTGGCTTCTGAATGTCCTAGTGAGATCAGGTTTGTTTTAGTATACTCCAATCAACAGCCCCTACAACCACAAAAAGGAATGGAGTCATTAGCACTTATGGTTTTTAAATGGCACCCAGAATTATGTTGCACGAAGCACAATTTCACATCGTTCTGGGTTCATTTGTGTGAAAACAAGGTCCAATCAGGCTGAAACATTACAAGAAGGTAGAATCTATTGAGTTGTAAGTGATCTGAACGTTTCATGATGATCGCACATTCCTATAGGGGGTCAAACCATGTCCCAAAGGTCACCGGGCCTGGTGTCACTTTAAAGAAGTAGTCCAATTACACCTTTGAGGGATTATAACTTGGTTTCTGAATGTCCTAAAGAGTTCAGGTTTGTTTTAATGTACTCCAACCAACAGCCCCTACAACCACAAAAAGGAATGGAGTCATTAGCACTTATGGTTTTTAAATGGCACCCAGAATTATGTTGCACGAAGCACAATTTCACATCATTCTGGGTTCATTTGTGTGAAAACAAGGTCCAATCAGGCTGAAACGTTACAAGAAGGTAGAATCTATTGAGTTGTAAGTTATCTGAACGTTTCATGATGATCGCACATTCCTATAGGGGGTCAAACCATGTCCCAAAGGTCACCGGGCCTGGTGTCACTTTAAAGAAGTAGTCCAATTACACCTTTGAGGGATTATAACTTGGTTTCTGAATGTCCTAAAGAGATCAGGTTTGTTTTAATGTACTCCAACCAACAGCCCCTACAACCACAAAAAGGAATGGAGTCATTAGCACTTATGGTTTGTAAATGGCACCCAGAATTATGTTGCACGAAGCACAATTTCACATCATTCTGGGTCCATTTGTGTGAAAACAAGGTCCAATCAGGCTGAAACGTTACAAGAAGGTAGAATCTATTGAGTTGTAAGTGATCTGAACGTTTCATGATGATAGCACTTTCCTAAGGGGGTCAAACCATGTCCCAAAGGTCACCGGATCTGGTGTCAATTTAAAGAAGTAGTCTAATTGCACCTTTGAGGGCTTATAACTTGGTTTCTGAATGTCCTAGAGAGATCAGGTTTGTTTTAATGTACTCCAACCAACAGCCCCTACAACCACAAAAAGGAATGGAGTCATTAGCACTTATGGTTTGTAAATGGCACCCAGAATTATGTTGCACGAAGCACAATTTCACATCATTCTGGGTCCATTTGTGTGAAAACAAGGTCCAATCAGGCTGAAACGTTACAAGAAGGTAGAATCTATTGAGTTGTAAGTGATCTGAACGTTTCGTGATGATCGCACATTCCTATAGGGGGTAAAACCATGTCCCAAAGGTCACCGGGCCTGGTGTCACTTTAAAGAAGTAGTCTAATTGCACCTTTGAGGGCTTATAACTTGGTTTCTGAATGTCCTAGAGAGATCAGGTTTGTTTTAGTGTACTCCAATCAACAGCCCCTACAACCTAAAAAAGGAATGGACTCATTAGCACTTATGGTTTTTAAATGGCACCCAGAAATATGTTGCACGAAGCACAATTTCACATCATTCTGGGTCCATTTGTGTGAAAACAAGGTCCAATCAGGATGAAACGTTACAAGAAGGTAGAATCTATTGACTTGTAAGTGATCTGAACGTTTCATGATGATAGCGCTTTCCTAAGGGGGTCAAACCATGTCCCAAAGGTCACCGGATCTGGTGTCAATTTAACGCAGTAGTCCAGTTACACATTTGTGGGCTTATAACTTGGCTTCTGAATGTCCTAGAGAGATCAGGTTTGTTTTAGTATACTCCAATCAACAGCCCCTACAACCACAAAAAGGAATGGAGTCATTAGCACTTATGGTTTTTAAATGGCACCCAGAATTATGTTGCACGAAGCACAATTTCACATCATTCTGGGTTCATTTGTGTGAAAACAAGGTCAAATCAGGCTGAAACGTTACAGAAAGGTAGAATCTATTGAGTTGTAAGTGATCTGAACGTTTCATGATCATAGTACTTTCCTAAGGGGGTCAAACCATGTCCCAAAGGTCACCGGATCTGGTGTCAATTTAAAGAAGTAGTCTAATTGCACCTTGAGGGCTTATAACCTGGTTTCTGAATGTCCTAGAGAGATCAGGTTTGTTTTAGTGTACTCCAATCAACAGCCCCTACAACCTAAAAAAGGAATGGACTCATTAGCACTTATGGTTTTTAAATGGCACCCAGAATTATGTTGCACAAAGCACAATTTCACATCATTCTGGTTCCATTTGTGTGAAAACAAGGTCCAATCAGGCTGAACCGTTACAAGAAGGGAGAATCTATTGAGTTGTAAGTGATCTGAAAGTTTCATGATGATAGCACTTTCCGAAGGGGGTGAAACCATGTCCCAAAGGTCACCGGATCTGGTGTCAATTTAAAGAAGTAGTCCAGTTACACATTTGTGGGCTTATAACTTGGCTTCTGAATGTCCTAGAGAGATCGGGTTTGTTTTAGTATACTCCAATCAACAGCCCCTACAACCACAAAAAGGAATGGAGTCATTAGCACTCATGGTTTTTAAATGGCACCCAGAATTATGTTGCACGAAGCACAATTTCACATCATTCTGGGTCCATTTGTGTGAAAACAAGGTCCAATCAGGCTGAAACGCTACAAGAAGGTAGAATCTCTTTAGTTGTAAGTGATCTGAACGTTTCATGATGATCGCACATTCCTATAGGGGGTAAAACCATGTCCCAAAGGTCACCGGGCCTGGTGTCACTTTAAAGTAGTAGTCCAGTTACACATTTGTGGGCTTATAACTTGGCTTCTGAATGTCCTAGAGAGATCAGGTTTGTTTTAGTGTACTCCAATCAACAGGCACTACAACCACAAAAAGGAATGGAGTCATTAGCACTTATGGTTTGTAAATGGCACCCAGAATTATGTTGCACGAAGCACAATTTCACATCATTCTGGGTCCATTTGTGTGAAAACAAGATCCAATCAGGCTGAAACGTTACAAGAAGGTAGAATCTATTGAGTTGTAAGTGATCTGAACGTTTCATGATGATAGCACTTTCCTAAGGGGGTCAAACCATGTCCCAAAGGTCACCGGATCTGGTGTCAATTTAAAGAAGTAGTCTAATTGCACCTTTGAGGGCTTATAACTTGGTTTCTGAATGTCCTAGAGAGATCAGGTTTGTTTTAATGTACTCCAACCAACAGCCCCTACAACCACAAAAAGGAATGGAGTCATTAGCACTTATGGTTTGTAAATGGCACCCAGAATTATGTTGCACGAAGCACAATTTCACATCATTCTGGGTCCATTTGTGTGAAAACAAGGTCCAATCAGGCTGAAACGTTACAAGAAGGTAGAATCTATTGAGTTGTAAGTGATCTGAACGTTTCGTGATGATCGCACATTCCTAAAGGGGGTAAAACCATGTCCCAAAGGTCACCGGGCCTGGTGTCACTTTAAAGAAGTAGTCTAATTGCACCTTTGAGGGCTTATAACTTGGTTTCTGAATGTCCTAGAGAGATCAGGTTTGTTTTAGTGTACTCCAATCAACAGCCCCTACAACCTAAAAAAGGAATGGACTCATTAGCACTTATGGTTTTTAAATGGCACCCAGAAATATGTTGCACGAAGCACAATTTCACATCATTCTGGGTCCATTTGTGTGAAAACAAGGTCCAATCAGGATGAAACGTTACAAGAAGGTAGAATCTATTGACTTGTAAGTGATCTGAACGTTTCATGATGATAGCGCTTTCCTAAGGGGGTCAAACCATGTCCCAAAGGTCACCGGATCTGGTGTCAATTTAACGCAGTAGTCCAGTTACACATTTGTGGGCTTATAACTTGGCTTCTGAATGTCCTAGAGAGATCAGGTTTGTTTTAGTATACTCCAATCAACAGCCCCTACAACCACAAAAAGGAATGGAGTCATTAGCACTTATGGTTTTTAAATGGCACCCAGAATTATGTTGCACGAAGCACAATTTCACATCATTCTGGGTTCATTTGTGTGAAAACAAGGTCAAATCAGGCTGAAACGTTACAGAAAGGTAGAATCTATTGAGTTGTAAGTGATCTGAACGTTTCATGATCATAGTACTTTCCTAAGGGGGTCAAACCATGTCCCAAAGGTCACCGGATCTGGTGTCAATTTAAAGAAGTAGTCTAATTGCACCTTGAGGGCTTATAACTTGGTTTCTGAATGTCCTAGAGAGATCAGGTTTGTTTTAGTGTACTCCAATCAACAGCCCCTACAACCTAAAAAAGGAATGGACTCATTAGCACTTATGGTTTTTAAATGGCACCCAGAATTATGTTGCACAAAGCACAATTTCACATCATTCTGGTTCCATTTGTGTGAAAACAAGGTCCAATCAGGCTGAACCGTTACAAGAAGGGAGAATCTATTGAGTTGTAAGTGATCTGAAAGTTTCATGATGATAGCACTTTCCGAAGGGGGTGAAACCATGTCCCAAAGGTCACCGGATCTGGTGTCAATTTAAAGAAGTAGTCCAGTTACACATTTGTGGGCTTATAACTTGGCTTCTGAATGTCCTAGAGAGATCGGGTTTGTTTTAGTATACTCCAATCAACAGCCCCTACAACCACAAAAAGGAATGGAGTCATTAGCACTCATGGTTTTTAAATGGCACCCAGAATTATGTTGCACGAAGCACAATTTCACATCATTCTGGGTCCATTTGTGTGAAAACAAGGTCCAATCAGGCTGAAACGCTACAAGAAGGTAGAATCTCTTTAGTTGTAAGTGATCTGAACGTTTCATGATGATCGCACATTCCTATAGGGGGTAAAACCATGTCCCAAAGGTCACCGGGCCTGGTGTCACTTTAAAGTAGTAGTCCAGTTACACATTTGTGGGCTTATAACTTGGCTTCTGAATGTCCTAGAGAGATCAGGTTTGTTTTAGTGTACTCCAATCAACAGGCACTACAACCACAAAAAGGAATGGAGTCATTAGCACTTATGGTTTGTAAATGGCACCCAGAATTATGTTGCACGAAGCACAATTTCACATCATTCTGGGTCCATTTGTGTGAAAACAAGATCCAATCAGGCTGAAACGTTACAAGAAGGTAGAATCTATTGAGTTGAAAGTGATCTGAAAGTTTCATGATGATCGCACATTCCTATAGGGGGTCAAACCATGTCCGAAAGGTCACCGGATCTGGTGTCAATTTAAAAAAGTAGTCCAGTTACATCTTTGTGGGCTTATAACTTGGCTTCTGAATGTCCTAGAGAGATCAGGTTTGTTTTAGTATACTCCAATCAACAGCCCCTACAACCACAAAAAGGAATGGAGTCATTAGCACTTATGGTTTTTAAATGGCACCCAGAATTATGTTGCACGAAGCACAATTTCACATCATTCTGGGTTCATTTGTGTGAAAACAAGGTCCAATCAGGCTGAAACGTTACAGGAAGGTAGAATCTATTGAGTTGTAAGTGATCTGAACGTTTCATGATGATAGTACTTTCCTAAGGGGATCAAACCATGTCCCAAAGGTCACCGGATCTGGTGTCAATTTAAAGAAGTAGTCCAGTTACACATTTGTGGGCTTATAACTTGGCTTCTGAATGTCCTAGAGAGATCAGGTTTGTTTTAATGTACTCCAATCAACAGCCCCTACAACCACAAAAAGGAATGGAGTCATTAGCACTTATGGTTTGTAAATGACACCCAGAATTATGTTGCATGAAGCACAATTTCACATCATTCTGGGTCCATTTGTGTGAAAACAAGGTCCAATCAGGCTGAAACGTTACAAGAAGGTAGAATCTATTGAGTTGTAAGTGATCTGAACGTTTCAAGATGATCGCACTTTCCTACGGGGGTCAAACCATGTCCCAAAGGTCACCGGATCTGGTGTCAATTTAAAGAAGTATTCCAGTTACACATTTGTGGGCTTATAACTTGGCTTCTGAATGTCCTAGAGAGATCAGGTTTGTTTTAATGTACTCCAATCAACAGCCCCTACAACCACAAAAAGGAATGGAGTCATTAGCACTTATGGTTTGTAAATGGCTCCCAGAATTATGTTGCACGAAGCACAATTTCACATCATTCTGGGTCCATTTGTTTGAAAACAAGGTCCAATCAGGCTGAAACGTTACAAGAAGGTAGAATCTTTTGAGTTGTAAGTGATCTGAACGTTTCGTGATGATCACACTTTCCTAAGGGGGTCAAACCATGTCCCAAAGGTCACCGGATCTGGTGTCAATTTAAAGAATTAGTCCAGTTACACATTTGTGGGCTTAAAACTTGGCTTCTGAATGTCCTAGAGAGATCAGGTTTGTTTTAGTATACTCCAATCAACAGCCCCTACAACCACAAAAAGGAATGGAGTCATTAGCACTTATGGTTTTTAAATGGCACCCAGAAATATGTTGCACGAAGCACAATTTCACATCATTCTGGGTTCATTTGTGTGAAAACAAGGTCCAATCAGGCTGAAACTTACAGGAAGGTAGAATCTATTGAGTTGTAAGTGATCTGAACGTTTCATGATGATAGTACTTTCCTAAGGGGGTCAAACCATGTCCCTAAGGTCACCGGATCTGGTGTCATTTTAAAGTAGTCCAGTTACACATTTGTGGGCTTATAACTTGGCTTCTGAATGTCCTAGAGAGATCAGGTTTGTTTTAGTATACTCCAATCAACAGCCCCTACAACCACAAAAAGGAATGGAGTCATTAGCACTTATGGTTTTTAAATGGCATCCAGAATTATGTTGCACGAAGCACAATTTCACATCATTCTGGGTACATTTGTGTGAAAACAAGGTCCAATCAGGCTGAGACGTTACAGGAAGGTAGAATCTATTGAATTGTAAGGGATCTGAACGTTTCATGATGATAGCACTTTCCTAAGGGGGTCAAACCATGTCCCAAAGGTCACCGGATCTGGTGTCAATTTAAAGAAGTAGTCCAGTTACACATTTGTGGGCTTATAACTTGGCTTCTGAATGTCCTAGAGAGATCAGGTTTGTTTTAATGTTCTCCAATCAACAGCCCCTACAACCACAAAAAGGAATGGAGTCATTAGCACTTATGGTTTTTAAATGGCACCCAGAATTATGTTGCACGAAGCACAATTTCACATCATTCTGGGTCCATTTGTGTGAAAACAGGGTCCAATCAGGCTGAAATGTTACAAGAAGGTAGAATCTCTTGAGTTGTAAGTGATCTGAACGTTTCATGATGATCGCACATTCCTATAGGGGGTAAAACCATGTCCCAAAGGTCACCGGGCCTGGTGTCACTTTAAAGAAGTAGTCCAGTTACACATTTGTGGGCTTATAACTTGGCTTCTGAATGTCCTAGAGAGATCAGGTTTGTTTTAGTGTACTCCAATCAACAGCCCCTACAACCACAAAAAGGAATGGAGTCATTAGCACTTATGGTTTTTAAATGGCACCCAGAATTATGTTGCACGAAGCACAATTTCACATCATTCTATGTTCATTTGTGTGAAAACAAGGTCCAATCAGACTGAAACGTTACAAGAAGGTAGAATCTATTGAGTTGTAAGTGATCTGAACGTTTCATGATGATCGCATATTCCTATAGGGGGTCAAACCATGTCCCAAAGGTCACCGGGCCTGGTGTCCCTTTAAAGAAGTAGTCCAATTACACCTTTGTGGGCTTATAACTTGGTTTCTGAATGTCCTAGCGAGATCAGGTTTGTTTTAATGTACTCGCACCAACAGCCCCTACAACCACAAAAAGGAATGGAGTCATTAGCACTTATGGTTTTTAAATGGCACCCAGAATTATGTTGCACGAAGCACAATTTCACATCATTCTGGGTCCATTTCTGTGAAAACAAGGTCCAATCAGGCTGAAACGTTACAAGAAGGTAGAATCTATTGAGTTGTAAGTGATCTGAACGTTTCATGATGATCGCATATTCCTATAGGCGGTCAAACCATGTCCCAAAGGTCACCGGGCCTGGTGTCACTTTAAAGAAGTAGTCCAATTACACCTTTGAGGGCTTATAACTTGGTTTCTGAATGTCCTAGAGAGATCAGGTTTGTTTTAGTGTACTCCAATCAACAGCCCCTACAACCTCAAAAAGGAATGGAGTCATTAGCACTTATGGTTTTTAAATGGCTCCCAGAATTATGTTGCACGAAGCACAATTTCACATCATTCTAGGTCCATTTGTGTGAAAACTAGGTCCAATCAGGCTGAAACGTTACAAGAAGGTAGAATCTATTGAGTTGTAAGTGATCTGAACGTTTCATGATGATCGCACATTCCTATTGGGAGTCAAACCATGTCCCAAAGGTCACCGGGCCTGGTGTCACTTTAAAGAAGTAGTCCAGTTACACATTTGTGGGCTTATAACTTGGCTTCTGAATATCCTAGAGAGGTCAGGTTTGTTTTAGAGTACTCCAATTAGCAGCCCCCATTTCCACTAAAAGGAATGGAGTCATTAGCACTTATGGTTTTTAAATGGCACCCAGAATTATGTTGCATGAAGCACAATTTCACATCATTCTGGGTCCATTTGTGTGAAAACAAGGTCCAATCAGGCAGAAACGTTACAGGAAGGTAGAATCTATTGAGTTGTAAGTGATCTGAACATTTCATGATGATAGCACTTTCCTAAGGGGGTCAAACCATGTCCCAAAGGTCACCGGATCTGGTGTCAATTTAAAGAAGTAGTCCAGTTACACATTTGTGGGCTTATAACTTGGCTTCTGAATGTCCTAGAGAGATCAGGTTTGTTTTCATGTACTCCAATCAACAGCCCCTACAGCCACAAAAAGGAATGGAGTCATTAGCACTTATGGTTTTTAAATGGCACCCAGAATTATGTTGCACGAAGCACAATTTCACATCATTCTTGGTTCATTTGTGTGAAAACAAGGTCCAATCAGGCTGAAACGTTACAGGAAGGTAGAATCTATTGAATTGTAAGTGATCTGAACGTTTCATGATGATAGCACTTTCCTAAGGGGGTCAAACCATGTCCCAAAGGTCACCGGATCTGGTGTCAATTTAAAGAAGTAGTCCAGTTACACATTTGTGGGCTTATAACTTGGCTTCTGAATGTCCTAGAGAGATCAGGTTTGTTTTAATGTACTCCAATCAACAGCCCCTACAACCACAAAAACAATGGAGTCATTAGCACTTATGGTTTTTAAATGGCACCCAGAATTATGTTGCACGAAGCACAATTTCACATCATTCTGGGTCCATTTGTGTGAAAACAAGGTCCAATCAGGCTGAAACGTTACAAGAAGGTAGAATCTATTGAGTTGTAAGTGATCTGAACGTTTCAAGATGATCGCACTTTCCTAAGGGGGTCAAACCATGTCCCAAAGGTCACCGGACCTGGTGTCAATTTAAAGAAGTAGTCCAGTTACACATTTGTGGGCTTATAACTTGGCTTCTGAATGTCCTAGAGAGATCAGGTTTGTTTTAGTATACTCCAATCAACAGCCCCTACAACCACAAAAAGCAATGGAGTCATTAGCACTTATGGTTTTTAAATGGCACCCAGAATTATGTTGCACGAAGCACAATTTCACATCATTCTGGGTTCATTTGTGTGAAAACAAGGTCCAGTCAGGCTGAAACGTTACAAGAAGGTAGAATCTATTGAGCTGTGAGTGATCTGAACGTTTCATGATGATCGCATATTTCTATAGGGGGTCAAACCATGCCCCAAAGGTCACCGGGCCTGGTGTCACTTTAAAGAAGTAGTCCAATTACACCTTTGAGGGCTTATAACTTGGTTTCTGAATGTCCTAGAGAGATCAGGTTTGTTTTAATGTACTCCAACCAACAGCCCCTACAACCACAAAAAGGAATGGAGTCATTAGCACTTATGGTTTGTAAATGGCACCCAGAATTATGTTGCACGAAGCAAAATTTCACATCATTCTGGGTTCATTTGTGTGAAAACAAGGTCCAATCAGGCTGAAACGTTACAGGAAGGTAGAATCTATTGAGTTGTAAGTGATCTGAACGTTTCATGATGATAGCATTTTCCTAAGGGGGTCAAACCATGTCCCAAAGGTCACCGGATCTGGTGTCAATTTAAAGAAGTAGTCCAGTTACACATTTGTGGGCTTATAACTTGGCTTCTGAATGTCTTAGAGAGATCAGGGTTGTTTTAATGTTCTCCAATCAACAGCCCCTACAACCACAAAAAGGAATGGAGTCATTAGCACTTATGAATTGTAAATGGCACCCAGAATTATGTTGCACGAAGCACAATTTCACATCATTCTGGGTCCATTGGTGTGAAAACAAGGTCCAATCAGGCTGAAACGTTACAAGAAGGTAGAATCTATTGAGTTGTAAGTGATCTGAACGTTTCATGATGATCGCACATTCCTATAGGGGGTCAAACCATGTCCCAAAGGTCACCGGGCCTGGTGTCACTTTAAAGAAGTAGTCCAGTTACACCTATGTGGGCTTATAACTTGGCTTCTGAATGTCCTAGAGAGGTCAGGTTTGTTTTTGTGTACTCCAATCAACAGCCCCTACAACCACAAAAAGGAATGGAGTCATTAGCACTTATGGTTTGTAAATGGCACCCAGAATTATGTTGCACGAAGCACAATTTCACATCATTCTGGGTCCATTTGTGTGAAAACAAGGTCCAATCAGGCTGAAACGTTACAAGAAGGTAGAATCTATTGAGTTGTATGTGATCTGAACGTTTCATGATGATCGCACATTCCTATAGGGAGTCAAACCATGTCCCAAAGGTCACCGGGCCTGGTGTCACTTTAAAGAAGTAGTCCAGTTACACCTTTGAGGGCTTATAACTTGGCTTTGGAATATCCTAGAGAGGTCAGGTTTGTTTTAGAGTACTCCAATTAACAGCCCCCATTACCCCAAGAAGGAATGGAGTCATTAGCAGTTATGGTTTTTAAATGGCACCCAGAATTATGTTGCATGAAGCACAATTTCACATCATTCTGGGTTCATTTGTGTGAAAACAAGGTCCAATCAGGCTGAAACGTTACAGGAAGGTAGAATCTATTGAGTTGTAAGTGATCTGAACGTTTCATGATGATAGCACTTTCCTATAGGGGGTCAAACCATGTCCCAAAGGTCACCGGATCTGGTGTCACTTTAAAGAAGTAGTCCAGTTACACATTTGTGGGCTTATAACTTGGCTTCTGAATATCCTAGAGAGGTCGGGTTTGTTTTAGAGTACTCCAATTAGCAGCCCCCATTTCCACTAAAAGGAATGGAGTCATTAGCACTTATGGTTTTTAAATGGCACCCAGAATTATGTTGCATGAAGCACAATTTCACATCATTCTGGGTCCATTTGTGTGAAAACAAGGTCCAATCAGGCAGAAACGTTACAGGAAGGTAGAATCTATTGAGTTGTAAGTGATCTGAACATTTCATGATGATAGCACTTTCCTAAGGGGGTCAAACCATGTCCCAAAGGTCACCGGATCTGGTGTCAATTTAAAGAAGTAGTCCAGTTACACATTTGTGGGCTTATAACTTGGCTTCTGAATGTCCTAGAGAGATCAGGTTTGTTTTCATGTACTCCAATCAACAGCCCCTACAGCCACAAAAAGGAATGGAGTCATTAGCACTTATGGTTTGTAAGTGGCACCCAGAATTATGTTGCACGAAGCACAATTTCACATCATTCTGGGTTCATTTGTGTGAAAACAAGGTCCAATCAGGCTGAAACGTTACAGGAAGGTAGAATCTATTGAATTGTAAGTGATCTGAACGTTTCATGATGATAGCACTTTCCTAAGGGGGTCAAACCATGTCCCAAAGGTCACCGGATCTGGTGTCAATTTAAAGAAGTAGTCCAGTTACACATTTGTGGGCTTATAACTTGGCTTCTGAATGTCCTAGAGAGATCAGGTTTGTTTTAATGTACTCCAATCAACAGCCCCTACAACCACAAAAAGCAATGGAGTCATTAGCACTTATGGTTTTTAAATGGCACCCAGAATTATGTTGCACGAAGCACAATTTCACATCATTCTGGGTCCATTTGTGTGAAAACAAGGTCCAATCAGGCTGAAACGTTACAAGAAGGTAGAATCTATTGAGTTGTAAGTGATCTGAACGTTTCAAGATGATCGCACTTTCCTAAGGGGGTCAAACCATGTCCCAAAGGTCACCGGACCTGGTGTCAATTTAAAGAAGTAGTCCAGTTACACATTTGTGGGCTTATAACTTGGCTTCTGAATGTCCTAGAGAGATCAGGTTTGTTTTAGTATACTCCAATCAACAGCCCCTACAACCACAAAAAGCAATGGAGTCATTAGCACTTATGGTTTTTAAATGGCACCCAGAATTATGTTGCACGAAGCACAATTTCACATCATTCTGGGTTCATTTGTGTGAAAACAAGGTCCAGTCAGGCTGAAACGTTACAAGAAGGTAGAATCTATTGAGCTGTGAGTGATCTGAACGTTTCATGATGATCGCATATTTCTATAGGGGGTCAAACCATGTCCCAAAGGTCACCGGGCCTGGTGTCACTTTAAAGAAGTAGTCCAATTACACCTTTGAGGGCTTATAACTTGGTTTCTGAATGTCCTAGAGAGATCAGGTTTGTTTTAATGTACTCCAACCAACAGCCCCTACAACCACAAAAAGGAATGGAGTCATTAGCACTTATGGTTTGTAAATGGCACCCAGAATTATGTTGCACGAAGCAAAATTTCACATCATTCTGGGTTCATTTGTGTGAAAACAAGGTCCAATCAGGCTGAAACGTTACAGGAAGGTAGAATCTATTGAGTTGTAAGTGATCTGAACGTTTCATGATGATAGCATTTTCCTAAGGGGGTCAAACCATGTCCCAAAGGTCACCGGATCTGGTGTCAATTTAAAGAAGTAGTCCAGTTACACATTTGTGGGCTTATAACTTGGCTTCTGAATGTCTTAGAGAGATCAGGGTTGTTTTAATGTTCTCCAATCAACAGCCCCTACAACCACAAAAAGGAATGGAGTCATTAGCACTTATGAATTGTAAATGGCACCCAGAATTATGTTGCACGAAGCACAATTTCACATCATTCTGGGTCCATTGGTGTGAAAACAAGGTCCAATCAGGCTGAAACGTTACAAGAAGGTAGAATCTATTGAGTTGTAAGTGATCTGAACGTTTCATGATGATCGCACATTCCTATAGGGGGTCAAACCATGTCCCAGAGGTCACCGGGCCTGGTGTCACTTTAAAGAAGTAGTCCAGTTACACCTATGTGGGCTTATAACTTGGCTTCTGAATGTCCTAGAGAGGTCAGGTTTGTTTTTGTGTACTCCAATCAACAGCCCCTACAACCACAAAAAGGAATGGAGTCATTAGCACTTATGGTTTGTAAATGGCACCCAGAATTATGTTGCACGAAGCACAATTTCACATCATTCTGGGTCCATTTGTGTGAAAACAAGGTCCAATCAGGCTGAAACGTTACAAGAAGGTAGAATCTATTGAGTTGTATGTGATCTGAACGTTTCATGATGATCGCACATTCCTATAGGGAGTCAAACCATGTCCCAAAGGTCACCGGGCCTGGTGTCACTTTAAAGAAGTAGTCCAGTTACACCTTTGAGGGCTTATAACTTGGCTTTGGAATATCCTAGAGAGGTCAGGTTTGTTTTAGAGTACTCCAATTAACAGCCCCCATTACCCCAAGAAGGAATGGAGTCATTAGCAGTTATGGTTTTTAAATGGCACCCAGAATTATGTTGCATGAAGCACAATTTCACATCATTCTGGGTTCATTTGTGTGAAAACAAGGTCCAATCAGGCTGAAACGTTACAGGAAGGTAGAATCTATTGAGTTGTAAGTGATCTGAACGTTTCATGATGATAGCACTTTCCTATAGGGGGTCAAACCATGTCCCAAAGGTCACCGGATCTGGTGTCACTTTAAAGAAGTAGTTCAGTTACACATTTGAGGGCTTATGACTTGGCTTCTGAATGTCCTAGAGAGATCAGGTTTGTTTTAGTGTACTCCAATCAACAGCCCCTACAACCACAAAAAGGAATGGAGTCATTAGCACTTATGGTTTGGAAATGGCACCCAGAATTATGTTGCACGAAGCACAATTTCACATCATTCTGGGTCCATTTGTGTGAAAACAAGGTCCAATCAGGCTGAAACGTTACAAGAAGGTAGAATCTATTGAGTTGTAAGTGATCTGAACGTTTCATGATGATAGCACTTTCCTAAGGGGGTCAAACCATGTCCCAAAGGTCACCGGATCTGGTGTCAATTTAAAGAAGTAGTCCAGTTACACATTTGTGGGCTTATAACTTGGCTTCTGAATGTCCTAGAGAGATCAGGTTTGTTTTAGTATACTCCAATCAACAGCCCCTACAACCACAAAAAGGGATGGAGTCATTAGCACTTATGGTTTTTAAATGGCACCCAGAATTATGTTGCACGAAGCACAATTTCACATCATTCTGGGTTCATTTGTGTGAAAACAAGGTCCAATCAGGCTGAAACGTTACAGGAAGGTAGAATCTATTGAGTTGTAAGTGATCTGAACGTTTCATGATGATAGCACTTTCTTAAGGGGGTCAAACCATGTCCCAAAGGTCACCGGATCTGGTGTCAATTTAAAGAAGTAGTCCAGTTACACATTTGTGGGCTTATAACTTGGCTTCTGAATGTCCTAGAGAGATCAGGTTTGTTTTAATGTACTCCAACCAACAGCCCCTACAACCACAAAAAGGAATGGAGTCATTAGCACTTATGGTTTGTAAATGGCACCCAGAATTATGTTGCACGAAGCACAATTTCACATCATTCTGGGTCCATTTGTGTGAAAACAAGGTCCAATCAGGCTGAAACGTTACAAGAAGGTAGAATCTATTGAGTTGTAAGTGATCTGAACGTTTTGTGATGATCGCACATTCCTATAGGGGGTAAAACCATGTCCCAAAGGTCACCGGGCCTGGTGTCACTTTAAAGAAGTAGTCTAATTGCACCTTTGAAGGCTTATAACTTGGTTTCTGAATGTCCTAGAGAGATCAGGTTTGTTTTAGAGTACTCCAATCAACAGCCCCTACAACCTAAAAAAGGAATGGACTCATTAGCACTTATGGTTTTTAAATGGCACCCAGAAATATGTTGCACGAAGCACAATTTCACATCATTCTGGGTCCATTTGTGTGAAAACAAGGTCCAATCAGGCTGAAACGTTACAAGAAGGTAGAATCTATTGAGTTGTAAGTGATCTGAACGTTTCATGATGATAGCACTTTCCTAAGGGGGTCAAACCATGTCCCAAAGGTCACCGGATCTGGTGTCAATTTAAAGAAGTAGTCCAGTTACACATTTGTGGGCTTATAACTTGGCTTCTGAATGTCCTAGAGAGATCAGGTTTGTTTTAGTATATTCCAATCAACAGCCCCTACAACCATAAAAAGGAATGGAGTCATTAGCACTTATGGTTTTTAAATGGCACCCAGAATTATGTTGCACGAAGCACAATTTCACATCATTCTGGGTTCATTTGTGTGAAAACAAGGTCCAATCAGGCTGAACCGTTACATAAAGGTAGAATCTATTGAGTTGTAAGTGATCTGAACGTTTCATGATGATAGTACTTTCCTAAGGGGATCAAACAATGTCCCAAAGGTCACCGGATCTGGTGTCAATTTAAAGAAGTAGTCCAGTTACACATTTGTGGGCTTATAACTTGGCTTCTGAATGTCCTACAGAGATCAGGTTTGTTTTAATGTACTCCAATCAACAGCCCCTACAAAAAAGGAATGGAGTCATTAGCACTTATGGTTTGTAAATGGCACCCAGAATTATGTTGCACGGAGCACAATTTCACATCATTCTGGGTCCATTTGTGTGAAAACAAGGTCCAATCAGGCTGAAACGTTACAAGAAGGTAGAATCTATTGAGTTGTAAGTGATCTGAACGTTTCAAGATGATCGCACTTTCCTAAGGGGGTCAAGCCATGTCCCAAAGGTCACCGGATCTGGTGTCAATTTAAAGAAGTAGTCCAGTTACACATTTGTGGGCTTATAACTTGGCTTCTGAATGTCCTAGAGAGATCAGGTTTCTTTTAGTATACTCCAATCAACAGCCCCTACATCCACAAAAAGGAATGGAGTCATTAGCACTTATGGTTTTTAAATGGCACCCAGAATTATGTTGCACGAAGCACAATTTCACATCATTCTGGGTTCATTTGTGTGAAAACAAGGTCCAATCAGGCTGAAACGTTACAAGAAGGTAGAATCTATTGAGTTGTAAGTGATCTGAACGTTTCAAGATGATCGCACTTTCCTAAGGGGGTCAAACCATGTCCCAAAGGTCACCGGATCTGGTGTCAATTTAAAGAAGTAGTCCAGTTACACATTTGTGGGCTTATAACTTGGCTTCTGAATGTCCTAGTGAGATCAGGTTTGTTTTAGTATACTCCAATCAACAGCCCCTACAACCACAAAAAGGAATGGAGTCATTAGCACTTATGGTTTTTAAATGGCACCCAGAATTATGTTGCACGAAGCACAATTTCACATCATTCTGGGTTCATTTGTGTGAAAACAAGGTCCAATCAGGCTGAAACATTACAAGAAGGTAGAATCTATTGAGTTGTAAGTGATCTGAACGTTTCATGATGATCGCACATTCCTATAGGGGGTCAAACCATGTCCCAAAGGTCACCGGGCCTGGTGTCACTTTAAAGAAGTAGTCCAATTACACCTTTGAGGGATTATAACTTGGTTTCTGAATGTCCTAAAGAGATCAGGTTTGTTTTAATGTACTCCAACCAACAGCCCCTACAACCACAAAAAGGAATGGAGTCATTAGCACTTATGGTTTTTAAATGGCACCCAGAATTATGTTGCACGAAGCACAATTTCACATCATTCTGGGTTCATTTGTGTGAAAACAAGGTCCAATCAGGCTGAAACGTTACAAGAAGGTAGAATCTATTGAGTTGTAAGTGATCTGAACGTTTCATGATGATAGCACTTTCCTAAGGGGGTCAAACCATGTCCCAAAGGTCACCGGATCTGGTGTCAATTTAAAGAAGTAGTCCTGTTACACATTTGTGGGCTTATAACTTGGCTTCTGAATGTCCTAGAGAGATCAGGTTTGTTTTAGTATACTCCAATCAACAGCCCCTACAACCACAAAAAGGAATGGAGACATTAGCACTTATGGTTTTTAAATGGCACCCAGAATTATATTGCACGAAGCACAATTTCACATCATTCTGGGTTCATTTGTGTGAAAACAAGGTCCAATCAGGCTGAAACATTACAGGAAGGTAGAATCTATTGAGTTGTAAGTGATCTGAACGTTTCATGATGATAGCTTTTTCTCAAGGGGGTCAAACCATGTCCCAAAGGTCACCGGATCTGGTGTCAATTTAAAGAAGTAGTCCAGTTACACATTTGTGGGCTTATAACTTGGCTTCTGAATGTCCTAGAGAGATCAGGTTTGTTTTAATGTACTCCAACCAACAGCCCCTACAACCACAAAAAGGAATGGAGTCATTAGCACTTATGGTTTGTAAATGGCACCCAGAATTATGTTGCACGAAGCACAATTTCACATCATTCTGGGTCCATTTGTGTGAAAACAAGGTCCAATCAGGCTGAAACGTTACAAGAAGGTAGAATCTATTGAGTTGTAAGTGATCTGAACGTTTCGTGATGATCGCACATTCCTATAGGGGGTAAAACCATGTCCCAAAGGTCACCGGGCCTGGTGTCACTTTAAAGAAGTAGTCTAATTGCACCTTTGAGGGCTTATAACTTGGTTTCTGAATGTCCTAGAGAGATCAGGTTTGTTTTAGTGTACTCCAATCAACAGCCCCTACAACCTAAAAAAGGAATGGACTCATTAGCACTTATGGTTTTTAAATGGCACCCAGAACTATGTTGCACGAAGCACAATTTCACATCATTCTGGGTCCATTTGTGTGAAAACAAGGTCCAATCAGGATGAAACGTTAAAAGAAGGTAGAATCTATTGACTTGTAAGTGATCTGAAAGTTTCATGATGATAGCGCTTTCCTAAGGGGGTCAAACCATGTCCCAAAGGTCACCGGATCTGGTGTCAATTTAACGCAGTAGTCCAGTTACACATTTGTGGGCTTATAACTTGGCTTCTGAATGTCCTAGAGGGATCAGGTTTGTTTTAGTATACTCCAATCAACAGCCCCTACAACCACAAAAAGGAATGGAGTCATTAGCACTTATGGTTTTTAAATGGCACCCAGAATTATGTTGCACGAAGCACAATTTCACGTCATTCTGGGTTCATTTGTGTGAAAACAAGGTCAAATCAGGCTGAAACGTTACAGAAAGGTAGAATCTATTGAGTTGTAAGTGATCTGAACGTTTCATGATCATAGTACTTTCCTAAGGGGGTCAAACCATGTCCCAAAGGTCACCGGATCTGGTGTCAATTTAAAGAAGTAGTCCAGTTACACATTTGTGGGCTTATAACTTGGCTTCTGAATGTCCTAGAGAGATCAGGTTTGTTTTAGTATACTCCAATCAACAGCCCCTACAACCACAAAAAGGAATGGAGTCATTAGCACTTATGGTTTTTAAATGGCACCCAGAATTATGTTGCACGAAGCACAATTTCACATCATTCTGGGTTCATTTGTGTGAAAACAAGGTCCAATCAGGCTGAAACGTTACAAGAAGGTAGAATCTATTGAGTTGTAAGTGATCTGAACGTTTCATGATGATCGCACATTCCTATAGGGGGTCAAACCATGTCCCAAAGGTCACCGGGCCTGGTGTCACTTTAAAGAAGTAGTCCAATTACACCTTTGAGGGATTATAACTTGGTTTCTGAATGTCCTAAAGAGATCAGGTTTGTTTTAATGTACTCCAACCACCAGCCCCTACACCCACAAAAAGGAATGGAGTCATTAGCACTTATGGTTTTTAAATGGCACCCAGAATTATGTTGCACGAAGCACAATTTCACATCATTCTGGGTTCATTTGTGTGAAAACAAGGTCCAGTCAGGCTGAAACGTTACAGGAAGGTAGAATCTATGGAGTTGTAAGTGATCTGAACGTTTCATGATGATAGCACTTTCTTAAGGGGGTCAAACCATGTCCCAAAGGTCACCGGATCTGGTGTCAATTTAAAGAAGTAGTCTAATTGCACCTTGAGGGCTTATAACTTGGTTTCTGAATGTCCTAGAGAGATCAGGTTTGTTTTAGTGTACTCCAATCAACAGCCCCTACAACCTAAAAAAGGAATGGACTCATTAGCACTTATGGTTTTTAAATGGCACCCAGAATTATGTTGCACGAAGCACAATTTCACATCATTCTGGGTCCATTTGTGTGAAAACAAGGTCCAGTCAGGCTGAAACGTTACAAGAAGGTAGAATCTATTGAGTTGTAAGTGATCTGAAAGTTTCATGATGATAGCACTTTCCTAAGGGGGTGAAACCATGTCCCAAAGGTCACCGGATCTGGTGTCAATTTAAAGAAGTAGTCCAGTTACACATTTGTGGGCTTATAACTTGGCTTCTGAATGTCCTAGAGAGATCGGGTTTGTTTTAGTATACTCCAATCAACAGCCCCTACAACCACAAAAAGGAATGGAGTCATTAGAACTTATGGTTTTTAAATGGCACCCAGAATTATGTTGCACGAAGCACAATTTCACATCATTCTGGGTCCATTTGTGTGAAAACAAGGTCCAATCAGGCTGAAACGTTACAGAAAGGTAGAATCTATTGAGTTGTAAGTGATCTGAACGTTTCATGATGATAGTACTTTCCTAAGGGGATCAAACAATGTCCCAAAGGTCACCGGATCTGGTGTCAATTTAAAGAAGTAGTCCAGTTACACATTTGTGGGCTTATAACTTGGCTTCTGAATGTCCTAGAGAGATCAGGTTTGTTTTAATGTACTCCAATCAACAGCCCCTACAACCACAAAAAGGATTGGAGTCATTAGCACTTATGGTTTGTAAATGGCACCCAGAATTATGTTGCATGAAGCACAATTTCACATCATTCTGGGTCCATTTGTGTGAAAACAAGGTCCAATCAGGCTGAAACGTTACAGGAAGGTAGAATCTATTGAGTTGTAAGTGATCTGAACGTTTCATGATGATAGCACTTTCCTAAGGGGGTCAAACCATGTCCCAAAGGTCACCGGATCTGGTGTCAATTTAAAGAAGTAGTCCAATTACACCTTTGAGGGAATATAACTTGGTTTCTGAATGTCCTAGAGAGATCAGGTTTGTTTTAATGTACTCCAACCAACAGCCCCTACAACCACAAAAAGGAATGGAGTCATTAGCACTTATGTTTTGTAAATGGCACCCAGAATTATGTTGCACGAAGCACAATTTCACATCATTCTGGGTCCATTTGTGTGAAAACAAGGTCCAATCAGGCTGAAATGTTACAAGAGGGTAGAATCTATTGAGTTGTAATTGATCTGAACGTTTCAAGATGATCGCACTTTCCTAAGGGGGTCAAACCATGTCCCAAAGGTCACCGGATCTGGTGTCAATTTAAAGAAGTAGTCCACTTACACATTTGTGGGCTTATAACTTGGCTTCTGAATGTCCTAGAGAGATCAGGTTTGTTTTAGTATACTCCAATCAACAGCCCCTACAACCACAAAAAGGAATGGAGTCATTAGCACTTATGGTTTTTAAATGGCACCCAGAATTATGTTGCACGAAGCACAATTTCACATCATTCTGGGTTCATTTGTGTGAAAACAAGGTCCAATCAGGCTGACACGTTACAAGAAGGTAGAATCTATTGAGTTGTAAGTGATCTGAACGTTTCATGATGATCGCACATTCCTATAGGGGGTAAAACCATGTCCCAACGTTCACCGGGCCTGGTGTCACTTTAAAGAAGTAGTCTAATTGCACCTTTGAGGGCTTATAACTTGGTTTCTGAATGTCCTAGAGAGATCAGGTTTGTTTTAGTGTACTCCAATCAACAGCCCCTACAACCTAAAAAAGGAATGGCCTCATTAGCACTTATGGTTTTTAAATGGCACCCAGAATTATGTTGCACGAAGAACAATTTCACAACATTCTGGGTCCATTTGTGTGAAAACAAGGTCCAATCAGGCTGAAACGTTACAAGAAGGTAGAATCTATTGAGTTGTAAGTGATCTGAACGTTTCATGATGATAGCACTTTCCTAAGGGGGTCAAACCATGTCCCAAAGGTCACCGGATCTGGTGTCAATTTAAAGTAGTCCAGTTACACATTTGTGGGCTTATAACTTGGCTTCTGAATGTCCTAGAGAGATCAGGTTTGTTTTAATGTACCCCAATCAACAGCCCCTACAACCACAAAAAGGATTGGAGTCATTAGCACTTATGGTTTGTAAATGGCACCCAGAATTATGTTGCATGAAGCACAATTTCACATCATTCTGGGTCCATTTGTGTGAAAACAAGGTCCAATCAGGCTGAAATGTTAAAAGAAGGTAGAATCTATTGAGTTGTAAGTGATCTGAACGTTTCATGATGATCGCACATTCCTATAGGGGGTCACACCATGTCCCAAAGGTCACCGGATCTGGTGCCAATTTAAAGAAGTAGTCCAGTTACATCTTTGTGGGCTTATAACTTGGCTTCTGAATGTCCTAGAGAGATCAGGTTTGTTTTAGTATACTCCAATCAACAGCCCCTACAACCACAAAAAGGAATGGAGTCATTAGCACTTATGGTTTTTAAATGGCACCCAGAAATATGTTGCACGAAGCACAATTTCACATCTTTCTGGGTTCATTTGTGTGAAAACAAGGTCCAATCAGGCTGAAACGTTACAGGAAGGTAGAATCTATTGAGTTGTAAGTGATATGAACGTTTCATGATGATAGTACTTTCCTAAGGGGGTCAAACCATGTCCCTAAGGTCACTGGATCTGGTGTCATTTTAAAGTAGTCCAGTTACACATTTGTGGGCTTATAACTTGGCTTCTGAATGTCCTAGAGAGATCAGGTTTGTTTTAGTATACTCCAATCAACAGCCCCTACAACCACAAAAAGGAATGGCGTCATTAGCACTTATGGTTTTTAAATGGCATCCAGAATTATGTTGCACGAAGCACAATTTCACATCATTCTGGGTCCATTTGTGTGAAAACAAGATCCAATCAGGCTGAAACGTTACAAGAAGGTAGAATCTATTGAGTTGAAAGTGATCTGAAAGTTTCATGATGATCGCACATTCCTATAGGGGGTCAAACCATGTCCCAAAGGTCACCGGATCTGGTGTCAATTTAAAGAAGTAGTCCAGTTACATCTTTGTGGGCTTATAACTTGGCTTCTGAATGTCCTAGAGAGATCAGGTTTGTTTTAGTATACTCCAATCAACAGCCCCTACAACCACAAAAAGGATTGGAGTCATTAGCACTTATGGTTTTTAAATGGCACCCAGAATTATGTTGCACGAAGCACAATTTCACATCATTCTGGGTTCATTTGTGTGAAAACAAGGTCCAATCAGGCTGAAACGTTACAGGAAGGTAGAATCTATTGAGTTGTAAGTGATCTGAACGTTTCATGATGATAGTACTTTCCTAAGGGGATCAAACCATGTCCCAAAGGTCACCGGATCTGGTGTCAATTTAAAGAAGTAGTCCAGTTACACATTTGTGGGCTTATAACTTGGCTTCTGAATGTCCTAGAGAGATCAGGTTTGTTTTAATGTACTCCAATCAACAGCCCCTACAACCACAAAAAGGAATGGAGTCATTAGCACTTATGGTTTGTAAATGGCACCCAGAATTATGTTGCATGAAGCACAATTTCACATCATTCTGGGTCCATTTGTGTGAAAACAAGGTCCAATCAGGCTGAAACGTTACAAGAAGGTAGAATCTATTGAGTTGTAAGTGATCTGAACGTTTCAAGATGATCGCACTTTCCTAAGGGGGTCAAACCATGTCCCAAAGGTCACCGGATCTGGTGTCAATTTAAAGAAGTATTCCAGTTACACATTTGTGGGCTTATAACTTGGCTTCTGAATGTCCTAGAGAGATCAGGTTTGTTTTAATGTACTCCAATCAACAGCCCCTACAACCACAAAAAGGAATGGAGTCATTAGCACTTATGGTTTGTAAATGGCTCCCAGAATTATGTTGCACGAAGCACAATTTCACATCATTCTGGGTCCATTTGTGTGAAAACAAGGTCCAATCAGGCTGAAACGTTACAAGAAGGTAGAATCTTTTGAGTTGTAAGTGATCTGAACGTTTCGTGATTATCACACTTTCCTAAGGGGGTCAAACCATGTCCCAAAGGTCACCGGATCTGGTGTCAATTTAAAGAAGTAGTCCAGTTACACATTTGTGGGCTTATAACTTGGCTTCTGAATGTCCTAGAGAGATCAGGTTTGTTTTAGTATACTCCAATCAACAGCCCCTACAACCACAAAAAGAAATGGAGTCATTAGCACTTATGGTTTTTAAATGGCACCCAGAAATATGTTGCACGAAGCACAATTTCACATCATTCTGGGTTCATTTGTGTGAAAACAAGGTCCAATCAGGCTGAAACGTTACAGGAAGGTAGAATCTATTGAGTTGTAAGTGATCTGAACGTTTCATGATGATAGTACTTTCCTAAGGGGGTCAAACCATGTCCCTAAGGTCACCGGATCTGGTGTCATTTTAAAGTAGTCCAGTTACACATTTGTGGGCTTATAACTTGGCTTCTGAATGTCCTAGAGAGATCAGGTTTGTTTTAGTATACTCCAATCAACAGCCCCTACAACCACAAAAAGGAATGGAGTCATTAGCACTTATGGTTTTTAAATGGCATCCAGAATTATGTTGCACGAAGCACAATTTCACATCATTCTGGGTACATTTGTGTGAAAACAAGGTCCAATCAGGCTGAGACGTTACAGGAAGGTAGAATCTATTGAATTGTAAGGGATCTGAACGTTTCATGATGATAGCACTTTCCTAAGGGGGTCAAACCATGTCCCAAAGGTCACCGGATCTGGTGTCAATTTAAAGAAGTAGTCCAGTTACACATTTGTGGGCTTATAACTTGGCTTCTGAATGTCCTAGAGAGATCAGGTTTGTTTTAGTGTACTCTAATCAACAGCCCCTACAACCACAAAAAGGAATGGAGTCATTAGCACTTATGGTTTGTAAATGGCACCCAGAATTATGTTGCACGAAGCACAATTTCACATCATTCTGGGTCCATTTGTGTGAAAACAAGGTCCAATCAGGCTGAAACGTTACAAGAAGGTAGAATCTATTGAGTTGTAAGTGATCTGAACGTTTCGTGATGATCGCACATTCCTATAGGGGGTAAAACCATGTCCCAAAGGTCACCGGGCCTGGTGTCACTTTAAAGAAGTAGTCTAATTGCACCTTTGAGGGCTTATAACTTGGTTTCTGAATGTCCTAGAGAGATCAGGTTTGTTTTAGTGTACTCCAATCAACAGCCCCTACAACCTAAAAAAGGAATGGACTCATTAGCACTTATGGTTTTTAAATGGCACCCAGAACTATGTTGCACGAAGCACAATTTCACATCATTCTGGGTCCATTTGTGTGAAAACAAGGTCCAATCAGGATGAAACGTTAAAAGAAGGTAGAATCTATTGACTTGTAATTGATCTGAACGTTTCATGATGATAGCGCTTTCCTAAGGGGGTCAAACCATGTCCCAAAGGTCACCGGATCTGGTGTCAATTTAACGCAGTAGTCCAGTTACACATTTGTGGGCTTATAACTTGGCTTCTGAATGTCCTAGAGAGATCAGGTATGTTTTAGTATACTCCAATCAACAGCCCCTACAACCACAAAAAGGAATGGAGTCATTAGCACTTATGGTTTTTAAATGGCACCCAGAATTATGTTGCACGAAGCACAATTTCACATCATTCTGGGTTCATTTGTGTGAAAACAAGGTCAAATCAGGCTGAAACGTTACAGAAAGGTAGAATCTATTGAGTTGTAAGTGATCTGAACGTTTCATGATCATAGTACTTTCCTAAGGGGGTCAAACCATGTCCCAAAGGTCACCGGATCTGGTGTCAATTTAAAGAAGTAGTCCAGTTACACATTTGTGGGCTTATAACTTGGCTTCTGAATGTCCTAGAGAGATCAGGTTTGTTTTAGTATACTCCAATCAACAGCCCCTACAACCACAAAAAGGAATGGAGTCATTAGCACTTATGGTTTTTAAATGGCACCCAGAATTATGTTGCACGAAGCACAATTTCACATCATTCTGGGTTCATTTGTGTGAAAACAAGGTCCAATCAGGCTGAAACGTTACAAGAAGGTAGAATCTATTGAGTTGTAAGTGATCTGAACGTTTCATGATGATCGCACATTCCTATAGGGGGTCAAACCATGTCCCAAAGGTCACCGGGCCTGGTGTCACTTTAAAGAAGTAGTCCAATTACACCTTTGAGGGATTATAACTTGGTTTCTGAATGTTCTAAAGAGATCAGGTTTGTTTTAATGTACTCCAACCACCAGCCCCTACACCCACAAAAAGGAATGGAGTCATTAGCACTTATGGTTTTTAAATGGCACCCAGAATTATGTTGCACGAAGCACAATTTCACATCATTCTGGGTTCATTTGTGTGAAAACAAGGTCCAGTCAGGCTGAAACGTTACAGGAAGGTAGAATCTATGGAGTTGTAAGTGATCTGAACGTTTCATGATGATAGCACTTTCTTAAGGGGGTCAAACCATGTCCCAAAGGTCACCGGATCTGGTGTCAATTTAAAGAAGTAGTCTAATTGCACCTTGAGGGCTTATAACTTGGTTTCTGAATGTCCTAGAGAGATCAGGTTTGTTTTAGTGTACTCCAATCAACAGCCCCTACAACCTAAAAAAGGAATGGACTCATTAGCACTTATGGTTTTTAAATGGCACCCAGAATTATGTTGCACGAAGCACAATTTCACATCATTCTGGGTCCATTTGTGTGAAAACAAGGTCCAATCAGGCTGAAACGTTACAAGAAGGTAGAATCTATTGAGTTGTAAGTGATCTGAAAGTTTCATGATGATAGCACTTTCCTAAGGGGGTGAAACCATGTCCCAAAGGTCACCGGATCTGGTGTCAATTTAAAGAAGTAGTCCAGTTACACATTTGTGGGCTTATAACTTGGCTTCTGAATGTCCTAGAGAGATCGGGTTTGTTTTAGTATAGTCCAATCAACAGCCCCTACAACCACAAAAAGGAATGGAGTCATTAGAACTTATGGTTTTTAAATGGCACCCAGAATTATGTTGCACGAAGCACAATTTCACATCATTCTGGGTCCATTTGTGTGAAAACAAGGTCCAATCAGGCTGAAACGTTACAGAAAGGTAGAATCTATTGAGTTGTAAGTGATCTGAACGTTTCATGATGACAGTACTTTCCAAAGGGGATCAAACAATGTCCCAAAGGTCACCGGATCTGGTGTCAATTTAAAGAAGTAGTCCAGTTACACATTTGTGGGCTTATAACGTGGCTTCTGAATGTCCTAGAGAAATCAGGTTTGTTTTAATGTACTCCAATCAGCAGCCCCTACAACCACAAAAAGAAATGGAGTCATTAGCACTTATGGTTTGTAAATGGCACCCAGAATTATGTTGCATGAAGCACAATTTCACATCATTCTGGGTCCATTTGTGTGAAAACAAGGTCCAATCAGGCTGAAACGTTACAGGAAGGTAGAATCTATTGAGTTGTAAGTGATCTGAACGTTTCATGATGATATCACTTTCCTAAGGGGGTCAAACCATGTCCCAAAGGTCACCGGATCTGGTGTCAATTTAAAGAAGTAGTCCAGTTACACATTTGTGGGCTTATAACTTGGCTTCTGAATGTCCTAGAGAAATCAGGTTTGTTTTAATGTACTCCAATCAGCAGCCCCTACAACCACAAAAAGAAATGGAGTCATTAGCACTTATGGTTTGTAAATGGCACCCAGAATTATGTTGCACGAAGCACAATTTCACATCATTCTGGGTTCATTTGTGTGAAAACAAGGTCCAATCAGGCTGAAACGTTACAAGAAGGTAGAATCTATTGAGTTGTAAGTGATCTGAACGTTTCATGATGATCGCATATTCCTATAGGGGGTCAAACCATGTCCCAAAGGTCACCGGGCCTGGTGTCACTTTAAAGAAGTAGTCCAATTACACCTTTGAGGGATTATAACTTGGTTTCTGAATGTCCTAGAGAGATCAGGTTTGTTTTAATGTACTCCAACCAACAGCCCCTACAACCACAAAAAGGAATGGAGTCATTAGCACTTATGTTTTGTAAATGGCACCCAGAATTATGTTGCACGAAGCACAATTTCACATCATTCTGGGTCCATTTGTGTGAAAACAAGGTCCAATCAGGCTGAAATGTTACAAGAGGGTAGAATCTATTGAGTTGTAAGTGATCTGAACGTTTCAAGATGATCGCACTTTCCTAAGGGGGTCAAACCATGTCCCAAAGGTCACCGGATCTGGTGTCAATTTAAAGAAGTAGTCCACTTACACATTTGTGGGCTTATAACTTGGCTTCTGAATGTCCTAGAGAGATCAGGTTTGTTTTAGTATACTCCAATCAACAGCCCCTACAACCACAAAAAGGAATGGAGTCATTAGCACTTATGGTTTTTAAATGGCACCCAGAATTATGTTGCACGAAGCACAATTTCACATCATTCTGGGTCCATTTGTGTGAAAACAAGGTCCAATCAGGCTGAAACGTTACAGAAAGGTAGAATCTATTGAGTTGTAAGTGATCTGAACGTTTCATGATGACAGTACTTTCCAAAGGGGATCAAACAATGTCCCAAAGGTCACCGGATCTGGTGTCAATTTAAAGAAGTAGTCCAGTTACACATTTGTGGGCTTATAACGTGGCTTCTGAATGTCCTAGAGAAATCAGGTTTGTTTTAATGTACTCCAATCAGCAGCCCCTACAACCACAAAAAGAAATGGAGTCATTAGCACTTATGGTTTGTAAATGGCACCCAGAATTATGTTGCATGAAGCACAATTTCACATCATTCTGGGTCCATTTGTGTGAAAACAAGGTCCAATCAGGCTGAAACGTTACAGGAAGGTAGAATCTATTGAGTTGTAAGTGATCTGAACGTTTCATGATGATATCACTTTCCTAAGGGGGTCAAACCATGTCCCAAAGGTCACCGGATCTGGTGTCAATTTAAAGAAGTAGTCCAGTTACACATTTGTGGGCTTATAACTTGGCTTCTGAATGTCCTAGAGAAATCAGGTTTGTTTTAATGTACTCCAATCAGCAGCCCCTACAACCACAAAAAGAAATGGAGTCATTAGCACTTATGGTTTGTAAATGGCACCCAGAATTATGTTGCACGAAGCACAATTTCACATCATTCTGGGTTCATTTGTGTGAAAACAAGGTCCAATCAGGCTGAAACGTTACAAGAAGGTAGAATCTATTGAGTTGTAAGTGATCTGAACGTTTCATGATGATCGCATATTCCTATAGGGGGTCAAACCATGTCCCAAAGGTCACCGGGCCTGGTGTCACTTTAAAGAAGTAGTCCAATTACACCTTTGAGGGATTATAACTTGGTTTCTGAATGTCCTAGAGAGATCAGGTTTGTTTTAATGTACTCCAACCAACAGCCCCTACAACCACAAAAAGGAATGGAGTCATTAGCACTTATGTTTTGTAAATGGCACCCAGAATTATGTTGCACGAAGCACAATTTCACATCATTCTGGGTCCATTTGTGTGAAAACAAGGTCCAATCAGGCTGAAATGTTACAAGAGGGTAGAATCTATTGAGTTGTAAGTGATCTGAACGTTTCAAGATGATCGCACTTTCCTAAGGGGGTCAAACCATGTCCCAAAGGTCACCGGATCTGGTGTCAATTTAAAGAAGTAGTCCACTTACACATTTGTGGGCTTATAACTTGGCTTCTGAATGTCCTAGAGAGATCAGGTTTGTATTAGTATACTCCAATCAACAGCCCCTACAACCACAAAAAGGAATGGAGTCATTAGCACTTATGGTTTTTAAATGGCACCCAGAATTATGTTGCACGAAGCACAATTTCACATCATTCTGGGTTCATTTGTGTGAAAACAAGGTCCAATCAGGCTGACACGTTACAAGAAGGTAGAATCTATTGAGTTGTAAGTGATCTGAACGTTTCATGATGATCGCAAATTCCTATAGGGGGTAAAACCATGTCCCAAAGGTCACCGGGCCTGGTGTCACTTTAAAGAAGTAGTCTAATTGCACCTTTGAGGGCTTATAACTTGGTTTCTGAATGTCCTAGAGAGATCAGGTTTGTTTTAGTGTACTCCAATCAACAGCCCCTACAACCTAAAAAAGGAATGGCCTCATTAGCACTTATGGTTTTTAAATGGCACCCAGAATTATGTTGCACGAAGCACAATTTCACAACATTCTGGGTCCATTTGTGTGAAAACAAGGTCCAATCAGGCTGAAACGTTACAAGAAGGTAGAATCTATTGAGTTGTAAGTGATCTGAACGTTTCATGATGATAGCACTTTCCTAAGGGGGTCAAACCATGTCCCAAAGGTCACCGGATCTGGTGTCAATTTAAAGTAGTCCAGTTACACATTTGTGGGCTTATAACTTGGCTTCTGAATGTCCTAGAGAGATCAGGTTTGTTTTAGTATACTCCAATCAACAGCCCCTACAACCACAAAAAGGAATGGAGTCATTAGCACTTATGGTTTTTAATTGGCACCCAGAATTATGTTGCACGAAGCACAATTTCACATCATTCTGGGTTCATTTGTGTGAAAACAAGGTCCAATCAGGCTAAAACGTTACAGAAAGGTAGAATCTATTGAGTTGTAAGTGATCTGAACGTTTCATGATGATAGTACTTTCCTAAGGGGATCAAACAATGTCCCAAAGGTCACCGGATCTGGTGTCAATTTAAAGAAGTAGTCCAGTTACACATTTGTGGGCTTATAACTTGGCTTCTGAATGTCCTAGAGAGATCATGTTTGTTTTAATGTACCCCAATAAACAGCCCCTACAACCACAAAAAGGATTGGAGTCATTAGCACTTATGGTTTGTAAATGGCACCCAGAATTATGTTGCATGAAGCACAATTTCACATCATTCTGGGTCCATTTGTGTGAAAACAAGGTCCAATCAGGCTGAAATGTTAAAAGAAGGTAGAATCTATTGAGTTGTAAGTGATCTGAACGTTTCATGATGATCGCACATTCCTATAGGGGGTCACACCATGTCCCAAAGGTCACCGGATCTGGTGCCAATTTAAAGAAGTAGTCCAGTTACATCTTTGTGGGCTTATAACTTGGCTTCTGAATGTCCTAGAGAGATCAGGTTTGTTTTAGTGTACTCCAATCAACAGCCCCTACAACCTAAAAAAGGAATGGCCTCATTAGCACTTATGGTTTTTAAATGGCACCCAGAATTATGTTGCACGAAGCACAATTTCACAACATTCTGGGTCCATTTGTGTGAAAACAAGGTCCAATCAGGCTGAAACGTTACAAGAAGGTAGAATCTATTGAGTTGTAAGTGATCTGAACGTTTCATGATGATAGCACTTTCCTAAGGGGGTCAAACCATGTCCCAAAGGTCACCGGATCTGGTGTCAATTTAAAGTAGTCCAGTTACACATTTGTGGGCTTATAACTTGGCTTCTGAATGTCCTAGAGAGATCAGGTTTGTTTTAGTATACTCCAATCAACAGCCCCTACAACCACAAAAAGGAATGGAGTCATTAGCACTTATGGTTTTTAATTGGCACCCAGAATTATGTTGCACGAAGCACAATTTCACATCATTCTGGGTTCATTTGTGTGAAAACAAGGTCCAATCAGGCTAAAACGTTACAGAAAGGTAGAATCTATTGAGTTGTAAGTGATCTGAACGTTTCATGATGATAGTACTTTCCTAAGGGGATCAAACAATGTCCCAAAGGTCACCGGATCTGGTGTCAATTTAAAGAAGTAGTCCAGTTACACATTTGTGGGCTTATAACTTGGCTTCTGAATGTCCTAGAGAGATCATGTTTGTTTTAATGTACCCCAATAAACAGCCCCTACAACCACAAAAAGGATTGGAGTCATTAGCACTTATGGTTTGTAAATGGCACCCAGAATTATGTTGCATGAAGCACAATTTCACATCATTCTGGGTCCATTTGTGTGAAAACAAGGTCCAATCAGGCTGAAATGTTAAAAGAAGGTAGAATCTATTGAGTTGTAAGTGATCTGAACGTTTCATGATGATCGCACATTCCTATAGGGGGTCACACCATGTCCCAAAGGTCACCGGATCTGGTGCCAATTTAAAGAAGTAGTCCAGTTACATCTTTGTGGGCTTATAACTTGGCTTCTGAATGTCCTAGAGAGATCAGGTTTGTTTTAGTATACTCCAATCAACAGCCCCTACAACCACAAAAAGGAATGGAGTCATTAGCACTTATGGTATTTAAATGGCACCCAGAAATATGTTGCACGAAGCACAATTTCACATCTTTCTGGGTTCATTTGTGTGAAAACAAGGTCCAATCAGGCTGAAACGTTACAGGAAGGTAGAATCTATTGAGTTGTAAGTGATATGAACGTTTCATGATGATAGCACTTTCCTAAGGGGGTCAAACCATGTCCCTAAGGTCACTGGATCTGGTGTCATTTTAAAGTAGTCCAGTTACACATTTGTGGGCTTATAACTTGGCTTCTGAATGTCCTAGAGAGATCAGGTTTGTTTTAGTATACTCCAATCAACAGCCCCTACAACCACAAAAAGGAATGGAGTCATTAGCACTTATGGTCTTTAAATGGCATCCAGAATTATGTTGCACGAAGCACAATTTCACATCATTCTGGGTTCATTTGTGTGAAAACAAGGTCCAATCAGGCTGAGACGTTACAGGAAGGTAGAATCTATTGAATTGTAAGGGATCTGAACGTTTCATGATGATAGCACTTTCCTAAGGGGTCAAACCATGTCCCAAAGGTCACCGGATCTGGTGTCAATTTAAAGAAGTAGTCCAGTTACACATTTGTGGGCTTATAACTTGGCTTCTGAATGTCCTAGAGAGATCAGGTTTGTTTTAATGTACTCCAATCAACAGCCCCTACAACCACAAAAAGGAATGGAGTCATTAGCACTTATGGTTTTTAAATGGCACCCAGAATTATGTTGCACGAAGCACAATTTCACATCATTCTGGGTCCATTTGTGTGAAAAAAGGGTCCAATCAGGCTGAAATGTTACAAGAAGGTAGAATCTCTTGAGTTGTAATTGATCTGAACGTTTCATGATGATCGCACATTCCTATAGGGGGTAAAACCATGTCCCAAAGGTCACCGGGCCTGGTGTCACTTTAAAGTAGTAGTCCAGTTACACATTTGTGGGCTTATAACTTGGCTTCTGAATGTCCTAGAGAGATCAGGTTTGTTTTAGTGTACTCCAATCAACAGGCACTACAACCACAAAAAGGAATGGAGTCATTAGCACTTATGGTTTGTAAATGGCACCCAGAATTATGTTGCACGAAGCACAATTTCACATCATTCTGGGTCCATTTGTGTGAAAACAAGGTCCAATAGGGCTGAAACGTTACAAGAAGGTAGAATCTATTGAGTTGTAAGTGATCTGAATGTTTCATGATGATCGCACATTCCTATAGGGGGTCAAACCATGTCCCAAAGGTCACCGGGCCTGGTGTCACTTTAAAGAAGTAGTCCAATTACACCTTTGAGGGCTTATAACTTGGTTTCTGAATGTCCTAGAGAGATCAGGTTTGTTTTAGTGTACTCCAATCAACAGCCCCTACAACCACAAAAAGGAATGGAGTCATTAGCACTTATGGTTTTTAAATGGCACCCAGAATTATGTTGCACGAAGCACAATTTCACATCATTCTGGGTCCATTTGTGTGAAAACAAGGTCCAATCAGGCTGAAACGTTACAAGAAGGTAGAATCTATTGAGTTGTAAGTGATCTGAACGTTTCATGATGATCGCACATTCCTATAGGCGGTCAAACCATGTCCCAAAGGTCACCGGGCCTGGTGTCACTTTAAAGAAGTAGTCCAATTACACCTTTGAGGGCTTATAACTTGGTTTCTGAATGTCCTAGAGAGATCAGGTTTGTTTTAATGTACTCCAATCAACAGCCCCTACAACCTCAAAAAGGAATGGAGTCATTAGCACTTATGGTTTTTAAATGGCTCCCAGAATTATGTTGCACGAAGCACAATTTCACATCATTCTAGGTCCATTTGTGTGAAAACTAGGTCCAATCAGGCTGAAACGTTACAAGAAGGTAGAATCTATTGAGTTGTAAGTGATCTGAACGTTTCAAGATGATCGCACATTCCTATTGGGAGTCAAACCATGTCCCAAAGGTCACCGGGCCTGGTGTCACTTTAAAGAAGTAGTCCAGTTACACATTTGTGGGCTTATAACTTGGCTTCTGAATATCCTAGAGAGGTCAGGTTTGTTTTAGAGTACTCCAATTAGCAGCCCCCATTTCCACTAAAAGGAATGGAGTCATTAGCACTTATGGTTTTTAAATGGCACCCAGAATTATGTTGCATGAAGCACAATTTCACATCATTCTGGGTCCATTTGTGTGAAAACAAGGTCCAATCAGGCAGAAACGTTACAGGAAGGTAGAATCTATTGAATTGTAAGTGATCTGAACGTTTCATGATGATAGCACTTTACAAAGGGGGTCAAACCATGTCCCAAAGGTCACAGGATCTGGTGTCAATTTAAAGAAGTAGTCCAGTTACACATTTGTGGGCTTATAACTTGGCTTCTGAATGTCCTAGAGAGATCAGGTTTGTTTTAATGTACTCCAATCAACAGCCCCTACAACCACAAAAAGGAATGGAGTCATTAGCACTTATGGTTTGTAAATGGCACCCAGAATTATGTTGCACGAAGCACAATTTCACATCATTCTGGGTCCATTTGTGTGAAAACAAGGTCCAATCAGGCTGAAACGTTACAAGAAGGTAGAATCTATTGAGTTGTAAGTGATCTGAACGTTTCAAGATGATCGCACTTTCCTAAGGGGGTCAAACCATGTCCCAAAGGTCACCGGACCTGGTGTCAATTTAAAGAAGTAGTCCAGTTACACATTTGTGGGCTTATAACTTGGCTTCTGAATGTCCTAGAGAGATCAGGTTTGTTTTAGTATACTCCAATCAACAGCCCCTACAACCACAAAAAGCAATGGAGTCATTAGCACTTATGGTTTTTAAATGGCACCCAGAATTATGTTGCACGAAGCACAAGTTCACATCATTCTGGATCCATTTGTGTGAAAACAAGGTCCAGTCAGGCTGAAACGTTACAAGAAGGTAGAATCTATTGAGTTGTGAGTGATCTGAACGTTTCATGATGATCGCATATTTCTATAGGGGGTCAAACCATGTCCCAAAGGTCACCGGGCCTGGTGTCACTTTAAAGAAGTAGTCCAATTACACCTTTGAGGGCTTATAACTTGGTTTCTGAATGTCCTAGAGAGATCAGGTTTGTTTTAATGTACTCCAACCAACAGCCCCTACAACCACAAAAAGGAATGGAGTCATTAGCACTTATGGTTTGTAAATGGCACCCAGAATTATGTTGCACGAAGCAAAATTTCACATCATTCTGGGTTCATTTGTGTGAAAACAAGGTCCAATCAGGCTGAAACGTTACAGGACGGTAGAATCTATTGAGTTGTAAGTGATCTGAACGTTTCATGATGATAGCATTTTCCTAAGGGGGTCAAACCATGTCCCAAAGGTCACCGGATCTGGTGTCAATTTAAAGAAGTAGTCCAGTTACACATTTGTGGGCTTATAACTTGGCTTCTGAATGTCTTAGAGAGATCAGGGTTGTTTTAATGTACTCCAATCAACAGCCCCTACAACCACAAAAAGGAATGGAGTCATTAGCACTTATCAATTGTAAATGGCACCCAGAATTATGTTGCACGAAGCACAATTTCACATCATTCTGGGTCCATTGGTGTGAAAACAAGGTCCAATCAGGCTGAAACGTTACAAGAAGGTAGAATCTATTGAGTTGTAAGTGATCTGAACGTTTCATGATGATCGCAAATTCCTATAGGGGGTCAAACCATGTCCCAAAGGTCACCGGGCCTGGTGTCACTTTAAAGAAGTAGTCCAGTTACACCTATGTGGGCTTATAACTTGGCTTCTGAATGTCCTAGAGAGGTCAGGTTTGTTTTTGTGTACTCCAATCAACAGCCCCTACAACCAAAAAAAGGAATGGAGTCATTAGCACTTATGGTTTGTAAATGGCACCCAGAATTATGTTGCACGAAGCACAATTTCACATCATTCTGGGTCCATTTGTGTGAAAACAAGGTCCAATCAGGCTGAAACGTTACAAGAAGGTAGAATCTATTGAGTTGTATGTGATCTGAACGTTTCATGATGATCGCACATTCCTATAGGGAGTCAAACCATGTCCCAAAGGTCACCGGGCCTGGTGTCACTTTAAAGAAGTAGTCCAGTTACACCTTTGAGGGCTTATAACTTGGCTTTGGAATATCCTAGAGAGGTCAGGTTTGTTTTAGAGTACTCCAATTAACAGCCCCCATTACCCCAAGAAGGAATGGAGTCATTAGCAGTTATGGTTTTTAAATGGCACCCAGAATTATGTTGCATGAAGCACAATTTCACATCATTCTGGGTTCATTTGTGTGAAAACAAGGTCCAATCAGGCTGAAACGTTACAGGAAGGTAGAATCTATTGAGTTGTAAGTGATCTGAACGTTTCATGATGATAGCACTTTCCTATAGGGGGTCAAACCATGTCCCAAAGGTCACCGGATCTGGTGTCACTTTAAAGAAGTAGTTCAGTTACACATTTGAGGGCTTATGACTTGGCTTCTGAATGCCCTAGAGAGATCAGGTTTGTTTTAGTGTACTCCAATCAACAGCCCCTACAACCACAAAAAGGAATGGAGTCATTAGCACTTATGGTTTGGAAATGGCACCCAGAATTATGTTGCACGAAGCACAATTTCACATCATTCTGGGTCCATTTGTGTGAAAACAAGGTCCAATCAGGCTGAAACGTTACAAGAAGGTAGAATCTATTGAGTTGTAAGTGATCTGAATGTTTCATGATGATAGCACTTTCCTAAGGGGGTCAAACCATGTCCCAAAGGTCACCGGATCTGGTGTCAATTTACAGATGTAGTCCAGTTACACATTTGTGGGCTTATAACTTGGCTTCTGAATGTCCTACAGAGATCAGGTTTGTTTTAGTGTACTCCAATCAACAGCCCCTACAACCACAAAAAGGAATGGAGTCATTAGCACTTATGGTTTTTAAATGGCACCCTGAATGATGTTGCACAAAGCACAATTTCACATCATTCTGGGTTCATTTGTGTGAAAACAATGTCCAATCACGCTGAAACGTTACAGGAAGGTAGAATCTATTGAGTTGTAAGTGATCTGAACGTTTCATGATGATAGCACTTTCCTAAGGGGTCAAACCATGTCCCAAAGTTCACCGGATCTGGTGTCACTTTAAAGAAGTAGTCCAGTTACACATTTGTGGGCTTATAACTTGGCTTCTGAATGTCCTAGAGAGATCAGGTTTGTTTTAGTGTACTCCAATCAACAGCCCCTACAAGCACAAAAAGGAATGGAGTCATTAGCACTTATGGTTTGTAAATGGCACCCAGAATTATGTTGCACGAAGCACAATTTCACATCATTCTGGGTCCATTTGTGTGAAAACAAGGTCCAATCAGGCTGAAACGTTACAAGAAGGTAGAATCTATTGAGTTGTAAGTGATCTGAACGTTTCATGATGATCGCTCATTCCTATAGGGGGTCAAACCATGTCCCAAAGGTCACCGGGCCTGGTGTCACTTTAAAGAAGTAGTCCAGTTACACCTTTGTGGGCTTATAACTTGGCTTCTGAATGACCTAGAGAGATCAGGTTTGTTTTAGAGTACACAAATTAACAGCCCCCATTACCCCAAGAAGGAATGGAGTCATTAACAGTTATGGTTTTTAAATGGCACCCAGAATTATGTTGCACGAAGCACAATTTCACATCATTCTGGGTTCATTTGTGTGAAAACAAGGTCCAATCAGGCTGAAACGTTACAGGAAGGTAGAATCTATTGAGTTGTAAGTGATCTGAACGTTTCATGATGATCGCACATTCCTATAGGGGGTCAAACCATGTCCCAAAGGTCACCGGGCCTGGTGTCACTTTAAAGAAGTAGTCCAGTTACACCTTTGAGGGCTTATAACTTGGCTTTGGAATATCCTAGAGAGGTCAGGTTTGTTTTAGAGTACTCCAATTAACAGCCCCCATTACTCCAAGAAGGAATGGAGTCATTAGCAGTTATGGTTTTTAAATGGCACCCAGAATTATGTTGCACGAAGCACAATTTCACATCATTCTGGGTTCATTTGTGTGAAAACAAGGTCCAATCAGGCTGAAACGTTACAGGAAGGTAGAATCTATTGAGTTGTAAGTGATCTGAACGTTTCATGATGATAGCACTTTCCTATAGGGGGTCAAACCATGTCCCAAAGGTCACCGGATCTGGTGTCACTTTAAAGAAGTAGTCCAGTTACACATTAGAGGGCTTATAACTTGGCTTCTGAATGTCCAAGAGAGATTAGGTTTGTTTTAGTGTACTCCAGTCAACAGCCCCTACAACCACAAAAAGCAATGTAGTCATTAGCACTTATGATTTGGAATTGGCACCCAGAATTATGTTGCACGAAGCACAATTTCACATCATTCTGGGTCCATTTGTGTGAAAACAAGGTCCAATCAGGCTGAAACGTTACAAGAAGGTAGAATCTATTGAGTTGTAAGTGATCTGAACGTTTCATGATGATCGCACATTCCTATAGGGGGTCAAACCATGTCCCAAAGGTCACCGGATCTGGTGTCACTTTAAAAAAGTTGTCCAGTTACACATTTGTGGGCTTATAACTTGGCTTCTGAATGCCCTAGAGAGATCAGGTTTGTTTTAGTGTACTCCAATCAACAGCCCCTACAACCACAAAAAGGAATGGAGTCATTAGCACTTATGGTTTTTAAATGGCACCCAGAATTATGTTGCACGAAGCACAATTTCACATCATTCTGGGTTCATTTGTGTGAAAACAAGGTCCAATCACGCTGAAACGTTACAGGAAGGTAGAATCTATTGAGTTGCAAGTGATCTGAACGTTTCATGATGAAAGCACTTTCCTAAGGGGTCAAACCATGTCCCAAAGTTCACCGGATCTGGTGTCAATTTAAAGAAGTAGTCCAGTTACACATTTGTGGGCTTATAACTTGGCTTCCGAATGTCCTAGAGAGATCAGGTTTGTTTTAATGTACTCCTATCAACAGCCCCTACAACCACAAAAAGGAATGGAGTCATTAGCCCTTATGGTTTGTAAATGGCACCCAGAATTATGTTGCACGAAGCACAAGTTCACATCATTCTGGATCCATTTGTGTGAAAACAAGGTCCAATCAGGCTGAAACGTTACAAGAAGGTAGAATCTATTGAGTTGTAAGTGATCTGAACGTTTCATGATGATCGCTCATTCCTATAGGGGGTCAAACCATGTCCCAAAGGTCACCGGGCCAAGTGTCACTTTAAAGAAGTAGTCCAGTTACACCTTTGTGGGCTTATAACTTGGCTTCTGAATGACCTAGAGAGATCAGGTTTGTTTTAGAGTACTCCAATTAACAGCCCCCATTACCCCAAGAAGGAATGGAGTCATTAGCAGTTATGGTTTTTAAATGGCACCCAGAATTATGTTGCACGAAGCACAATTTCATATCATTCTGGGTTCATTTGTGTGAAAACAAGGTCCAATCAGGCTGAAACGTTACAGGAAGGTAGAATCTATTCAGTTGTAAGTGATCTGAACGTTTCATGATGATAGCACTTTCCTATAGGGGGTCAAACCATGTCCCAAAGGTCACCAGATCTGGTGTCACTTTAAAGAAGTAGTCCAGTTACACATTTGTGGGCTTATAACTTGGCTTCTGAATGTCCTTGAGAGATCAGGTTTGTTTTAGTGTACTCCAATCAACAGCCCCTACAACCAGAAAAAGGAATGGAGTCATTAGCACTAATGTTTTTTAAATGGCACCCAGAATTATGTTGCACGAAGCACAATTTCACATCATTCTGGGTTCATTTGTGTGAAAACAAGGTCCAATCAGGCTGAAACGTTACAGGAAGGTAGAATCTATTGAGTTGTAAGTGATCTGAACTTTTCATGATGATCGCACATTCCTATAGGGGGTCAAACCATGTCCCAAAGGTCACCGGGCCTGGTGTCACTTTAAAGAAGTAGTCCAGTTACACCTTTGAGGGCTCATAACTTGGCTTTGGAATATCCTAGAGAGGTCAGGTTTGTTTTAGAGTACTCCAATTAACAGCCCCCATTACTCCAAGAAGGAATGGAGTCATTAGCAGTTATGGTTTTTAAATGGCACCCAGAATTATGTTGCACGAAGCACAATTTCACATCATTCTGGGTTCATTTGTGTGAAAACAAGGTCCAATCAGGCTGAAGCATTACAGGAAGGTAGAATCTATTGAGTGGTAAGTGATCTGAACGTTTCATGATGATAGCACTTTCCTACAGGGGGTCAAACCATGTCCCAAAGGTCACCGGATCTGGTGTCACTTTAAAGAAGTAGTCCAGTTACACATTTGAGGACTTATAACTTGGCTTCTGAATGTCCAAGAGAGATCAGGTTTGTTTTAGTGTACTCCAATCAACAGCCCCTACAACCATAAAAAGGAATGGAGTCATTAGCACTTATGGTTTGGAAATGGCACCCAGAATTATGTTGCACGAAGCACAATTTCACATCATTCTGGGTCCATTTGTGTGAAAACAAGGTCCAATCAGGCTGAAACGTTACAAGAAGGTAGAATCTATTGAGTTGTAAGTGATCTGAACATTTCATGATGATAGCACTTTCCTAAGGGGGTCAAACCATGTCCCAAAGGTCACCGGATCTGGTGTCAATTTACAGAAGTAGTCCAGTTACACATTTGTGGGCTTATAACTTAGCTTCTGAATGTCCTAGATAGATCAGGTTTGTTTTAGTGTACTCCAATCAACAGCCCCTACAACCACAAAAAGGAATGGAGTCATTAGCACTTATGGTTTTTAAATGGCACCCAGAATTATGTTGCACGAAGCACAATTTCACATCATTCTGGGTTCATTTGTGTGAAAACAAGGTCCAATCACGCTGAAATGTTACAGGAAGGTAGAATCTATTGAGTTGCAAGTGATCTGAACGTTTCATGATGATAGCACTTTCCTAAGGGGTCAAACCATGTCCCAAAGTTCACCGGATCTGGTGTCAATTTAAAGAAGTAGTCCAGTTACACATTTGTGGGCTTATAACTTGGCTTCCGAATGTCCTAGAGAGATCAGGTTTGTTTTAATGTACTCCAATCAACAGCCCCTACAACAACAAAAAGGAATGGAGTCATTAGCACTTATGGTTTGTAAATGGCACCCAGAATTATGTTGCACGAAGCACAAGTTCACATCATTCTGGATCCATTTGTGTGAAAACAAGGTCCAATCAGGCTGAAACGTTGCAAGAAGGTAGAATCTATTGAGTTGTAAGTGATCTGAACGTTTCATGATGATCGCTCATTCCTATAGGGGGTCAAACCATGTCCCAAAGGTCACCGGGCCAAGTGTCACTTTAAAGAAGTAGTCCAGTTACACCTTTGTGGGCTTATAACTTGGCTTCTGAATGACCTAGAGAGATCAGGTTTGTTTTAGAGTACTCCAATTAACAGCCCCCATTACCCCAAGAAGGAATGGAGTCATTAGCAGTTATGGTTTTTAAATGGCACCCAGAATTATGTTGCACGAAGCACAATTTCATATCATTCTGGGTTCATTTGTGTGAAAACAAGGTCCAATCAGGCTGAAACGTTACAGGAAGGTAGAATCTATTCAGTTGTAAGTGATCTGAACGTTTCATGATGATAGCACTTTCCTATAGGGGGTCAAACCATGTCCCAAAGGTCACCAGATCTGGTGTCACTTTAAAGAAGTAGTCCAGTTACACATTTGTGGGCTTATAACTTGGCTTCTGAATGTCCTAGAGAGATCAGGTTTGTTTTAGTGTACTCCAATCAACAGCCCCTACAACCACAAAAAGGAATGGAGTCATTAGCACTTATGGTTTTTAAATGGCACCCAGAATTATGTTGCACGAAGCACAATTTCACATCATTCTGGGTTCTTTTGTGTGAAAACAAGGTCCAATCAGGCTGAAACGTTACAGGAAGGTAGAATCTATTGAGTTGTAAGTGATCTGAACTTTTCATGATGATCGCACATTCCTATAGGGGGTCAAACCATGTCCCAAAGGTCACCGGGCCTGGTGTCACTTTAAAGAAGTAGTCCAGTTACACCTTTGAGGGCTCATAACTTGGCTTTGGAATATCCTAGAGAGGTCAGGTTTGTTTTAGAGTACTCCAGTTAACAGCCCCCAATACTCCAAGAAGGAATGGAGTCATTAGCAGTTATGGTTTTTAAATGGCACCCAGAATTATGTTGCACGAAGCACAATTTCACATCATTCTGGGTTCATTTGTGTGAAAACAAGGTCCAATCAGGCTGAAACGTTACAGGAAGGTAGAATCTATTGAGTGGTAAGTGATCTGAACGTTTCTTGATGATAGCACTTTCCTACAGGGGGTCAAACCATGTCCCAAAGGTCACCGGATCTGGTGTCACTTTAAAGAAGTAGTCCAGTTACACATTTGAGGACTTATAACTTGGCTTCTGAATGTCCAAGAGAGATCAGGTTTGTTTTAGTGTACTCCAATCAACAGCCCCTACAACCACAAAAAGGAATGGAGTCATTAGCACTTATGGTTTTTAAATGGCACCCAGAATTATGTTGCACGAAGCACAATTTCACATCATTCTGGGTTCATTTGTGTGAAAACAAGGTCCAATCACGCTGAAACGTTACAGGAAGGTAGAATCTATTGAGTTGTAAGTGATCTGAACGTTTCATGCTGATCGCACATTCCTATAGGGGGTCAAACCATGTCCCAAAGTTCACCGGGTCTGGTGTCACTTTAAAGAAGTAGTCCAGTTACACCTTTGAGGGCTTATAACTTGGCTTTGGAATAGGCTAGAGAGGTCAGGTTTGTTTTAGAGCACTCCAATTAGCAGCCCCCATTACCCCAAAAAGGAATGGAGTCATTAGCACTTATGGTTTTTAAATGGCACCCAGAATTATGTTGCACGAAGCACAATTTCACATCATTCTGGGTTCATTTGTGTGAAAACAAGGTCCAATCAGGCTGAAACGTTACAGGAAGGTAGAATCTATTGAGTTGTAAGTGATCTGAACGTTTCATGATGATAGCACTTTCCTATAGGTGGTCAAACCATGTCCCAAAGGTCACCGGATCTGGTGTCACTTTAAAGAAGTAGTCCAGTTACACATTTGTGGGCTTATAACTTGGCTTCTGAATGTCCTAGAGAGATCAGGTTTGTTTTAGTGTACTCCAATCAACAGCCCCTACAACCACAAAAAGGAATGGAGTCATTAGCACTTATGGTTTTTAAATGGCACCCAGAATTATGTTGCACGAAGCACAATTTCACATCATTCTGGGTCCATTTGTGTGAAAACAAGGTCCAATCAGGCTGAAACGTTACAAGAAGGTAGAATCTATTGAGTTGTAAGTGATCTGAACGTTTCATGATGATAGCACTTTCCTATAGCGGTTCAAACAATGTCCCAAAGGTCACCGGATCTGGTGTCAATTTAAAGAAGTAGTCCAATTACACATTTGTGGGCTTATAACTTGGCTTCTGAATGTCCTAGAGAGATCAGGTTTGTTTTAGTGTACTCCAATCAACAGCCCTTACAACCACAAAAAGGAATGGAGTCATTAGCACTTATGGTTTGGAAATGGCACCCAGAATTATGTTGCACGAAGCACAATTTCACATCATTCTGGGTCCATTTGTGTGAAAACAAGGTCCAATCAGGCTGAAACGTTACAAGAAGGTAGAATCTATTGAGTTGTAAGTGATCTGAACGTTTCATGATGATAGCACTTTCCTATAGGTCGTCAAACCATGTCCCAAAGGTCACCGGATCTGGTGTCAATTTAAAGAAGTAGTCCAATTACACATTTGTGGGCTTATAACTTGGCTTCTGAATGTCCTAGAGAGATCAGGTTTGTTTTAGTGTACTCCAATCAACAGCCCCTACAACCACAAAAAGGAATGGAGTCATTAGCACTTATGGTTTTTAAATGGCACCCAGAATTATGTTGCACGAAGCACAATTTCACATCATTCTGGATCCATTTGTGTGAAAACAAGGTCCAATCACGCTGAAACGTTACAAGAAGGTAGAATCTATTGAGTTGTAAGTGATCTGAACGTTTCATGATGATCGCTCATTCCTATAGGGGGTCAAACCATGTCCCAAAGGTCACCGGGCCAAGTGTCACTTTAAAGAAGTAGTCCAGTTCCACCTTTGTGGGCTTATAACTTGGCTTCTGAATGACCTAGAGAGATCAGGTTTGTTTTAGAGTACTCCAATTAACAGCCCCCATTACCCCAAGAAGGAATGGAGTCATTAGCAGTTATGGTTTTTAAATGGCACCCAGAATTATGTTGCACGAAGCACAATTTCATATCATTCTGGGTTCATTTGTGTGAAAACAAGGTCCAATCAGTCTGAAACGTTACAGGAAGGTAGAATCTATTCAGTTGTAAGTGATCTGAACGTTTCATGATGATAGCACTTTCCTATAGGGGGTCAAACCATGTCCCAAAGGTCACCAGATCTGGTGTCACTTTAAAGAAGTAGTCCAGTTACACATTTGTGGGCTTATAACTTGGCTTCTGAATGTCCTAGAGAGATCAGGTTTGTTTTAGTGTACTCCAATAAACAGCCCCTACAACCACAAAAAGGAATGGAGTCATTAGCACTAATGTTTTTTAAATGGCACCCAGAATTATGTTGCACGAAGCACAATTTCACATCATTCTGGGTTCATTTGTGTGAAAACAAGGTCCAATCAGGCTGAAACGTTACAGGAAGGTAGAATCTATTGAGTTGTAAGTGATCTGAACTTTTCATGATTATCGCACATTCCTATAGGGGGTCAAACCATGTCCCAAAGGTCACCGGGCCTGGTGTCACTTTAAAGAAGTAGTCCAGTTACACCTTTGAGGGCTCATAACTTGGCTTTGGAATATCCTAGAGAGGTCAGGTTTGTTTTAGAGTACTCCAATTAACAGCCCCCATTACTCCAAGAAGGAATGGAGTCATTAGCAGTTATGGTTTTTAAATGGCACCCAGAATTATGTTGCACGAAGCACAATTTCACATCATTCTGGGTTCATTTGTGTGAAAACAAGGTCCAATCAGGCTGAAACGTTACAGGAAGGTAGAATCTATTGAGTGGTAAGTGATCTGAACGTTTCATGATGATAGCACTTTCCTACAGGGGGTCAAACCATGTCCCAAAGGTCACCGGATCTGGTGTCACTTTAAAGAAGTAGTCCAGTTACACATTTGAGGACTTATAACTTGGCTTCTGAATGTCCAAGAGAGATCAGGTTTGTTTTAGTGTACTCCAATCAACAGCCCCTACAACCACAAAAAGGAATGGAGTCATTAGCACTTATGGTTTGGAAATGGCACCCAGAATTATGTTGCACGAAGCACAATTTCACATCATTCTGGGTCCATTTGTGTGAAAACAAGGTCCAATCAGGCTGAAACGTTACAAGAAGGTAGAATCTATTGAGTTGTAAGTGATCTGAACATTTCATGATGATAGCACTTTCCTAAGGGGGTCAAACCATGTCCCAAAGGTCACCGGATCTGGTGTCAATTTAAAGAAGTAGTCCAGTTACACATTTGTGGGCTTATAACTTAGCTTCTGAATGTCCTAGATAGATCAGGTTTGTTTTAGTGTACTCCAATCAACAGCCCCTACAACCACAAAAAGGAATGGAGTCATTAGCACTTATGGTTTTTAAATGGCACCCAGAATTATGTTGCACGAAGCACAATTTCACATCATTCTGGGTTCATTTGTGTGAAAACAAGGTCCAATCACGCTGAAATGTTACAGGAAGGTAGAATCTATTGAGTTGCAAGTGATCTGAACGTTTCATGATGATAGCACTTTCCTATAGGTGGTCAAACCATGTCCCAAAGGTCACCGGATCTGGTGTCACTTTAAAGAAGTAGTCCAGTTACACATTTGTGGGCTTATAACTTGGCTTCTGAATGTCCTAGAGAGATCAGGTTTGTTTTAGTGTACTCCAATCAACAGCCCCTACAACCACAAAAAGGAATGGAGTCATTAGCACTTAGGGTTTTTAAATGGCACCCAGAATTATGTTGCACGAAGCACAATTTCACATCATTCTGGGTCCATTTGTGTGAAAACAAGGTCCAATCAGGCTGAAACGTTACAAGAAGGTAGAATCTATTGAGTTGTAAGTGATCTGAACGTTTCATGATGATAGCACTTTCCTATAGCGGTTCAAACAATGTCCCAAAGGTCACCGGATCTGGTGTCAATTTAAAGAAGTAGTCCAATTACACATTTGTGGGCTTATAACTTGGCTTCTGAATGTCCTAGAGAGATCAGGTTTGTTTTAGTGTACTCCAATCAACAGCCCTTACAACCACAAAAAGGAATGGAGTCATTAGCACTTATGGTTTGGAAATGGCACCCAGAATTATGTTGCACGAAGCACAATTTCACATCATTCTGGGTCCATTTGTGTGAAAACAAGGTCCAATCAGGCTGAAACGTTACAAGAAGGTAGAATCTATTGAGTTGTAAGTGATCTGAACGTTTCATGATGATCGCACATTCCTATAGGGGGTCAAACCATGTCCCAAAGGTCACCGGAACTGGTGTCACTTTAAAGAAGTAGTCCAGTTACACCTTTGAGGGCTTATAACTTGGCTTTGGAATATCCTAGAGAGGTCAAGTTTTTTTTAGAGTACTCCAATTAACAGCCCCCATTACCCCAAAAAGGAATGGAGTCATTAGCAGTTATGGTTTTTAAATGGCACCCAGAAATATGTTGCACGAAGCACAATTTCACATCATTCTGGGTTCATTTGTGTGAAAACAAGGGCCAATCAGGCTGAAACGTTACAGGAAGGTAGAATCTATTGAGTTGTAAGTGATCTGAACGTTTCATGATGATAGCACTTTCCTAAGGGGGTCAAACCATGTCCCAAAGGTCACCGGATCTGGTGTCAATTTAAATAAGTAGTCCAGTTACACCTTTGTGGGCTTATAACTTGGCTTCTGAATGACCTAGAGAGATCAGGTTTGTTTTAGAGTACTCCAATTAACAACCCCTATTACCCCAAGAAGGAATGGAGTCATTAGCAGTTATGGTTTTTAAATGGCACCCAGAATTATGTTGCACGAAGCACAATTTCACATCATTCTGGGTTCATTTGTGTGAAAACAAGGTCCAATCAGGCTGAAACGTTACAGGAAGGTAGAATCTATTGAGTTGTAAGTGATCTGAACGTTTCATGATGATCGCACATTTCTATAGGGGGTCAAACCATGTCCCAAAGGTCACCGGGCCTGGTGTCACTTTAAAGAAGTAGTCCAGTTACACCTTTGAGGGCTTATAACTTGGCTTTGGAATATCCTAGAGCGGTCAGGTTTGTTTTAGAGTACTCCAATTAACAGCCCCTACAACCACAAAAAGGAATGGAGTCATTAGCACTTATGGTTTTTAAATGGCACCCAGAATTATGTTGCACGAAGCACAATTTCACATCATTCTGGGTCCATTTGTGTGAAAACAAGGTCCAATCAGGCTGAAACGTTACAGGAAGTTAGAATCTATTGAGTTGTAAGTGATCTGAACGTTTCATGATGATAGCACATTCCTATAGGGGGTCACACCATGTCCCAAAGGTCACCGGGCCTGGTGTCACTTTAAAGAAGTAGTCCAGTTACACCTTTGAGGGCTTATAACTTGGCTTTGGAATAGCCTAGAGAGGTCAGGTTTGTTTTAGAGTACTCCAATTAACAGCCCCTACAACCACAAAAAGGAATGGAGTCATTAGCACTTATGGTTTTTAAATGGCACCCAGAATTATGTTGCACGAAGCACAATTTCACATCATTCTGGGTTCATTTGTGTGAAAACAAGGTCCAATCAGGCTGAAACGTTACAGGAAGGTAGAATCTATTGAGTTGTAAGTGATCTGAACGTTTCATGATGATAGCACTTTCCTATAGCGGGTCAAACCATGTCCCAAAGGTCACCGGATCTGGTGTCAATTTAAAGAAGTAGTCCAATTACACATTTGTGGGCTTATAACTTGGCTTCTGAATGTCCTAGAGAGATCAGGTTTGTTTTACTGTACTCCAATCAACAGCCCTTACAACCACAAAAAGGAATGGAGTCATTAGCACTTATGGTTTGGAAATGGCACCCAGAATTATGTTGCACGATGCACAATTTCACATCATTCTGGGTCCATTTGTGTGAAAACAAGGTCCAATCAGGCTGAAACGTTACAAGAAGGTAGAATCTATTGAGTTGTAAGTGATCTGAACGTTTCATGATGATCGCACATTCCTATAGGGGGTCAAACCATGTCCCAAAGGTCCCCGGGCCTGGTGTCACTTTAAAGAAGTAGTCCAGTTACACCTTTGAGGGCTCATAACTTGGCTTTGGAATATCCTAGAGAGGTCAGGTTTGTTTTAGAGTACTCCAATTAACAGCCCCCATTACTCCAAGAAGGAATGGAGTCATTAGCAGTTATGGTTTTTAAATGGCACCCAGAATTATGTTGCACGAAGCACAATTTCACATCATTCTGGGTTCATTTGTGTGAAAACAAGGTCCAATCAGGCTGAAACGTTACAGGAAGGTAGAATCTATTGAGTGGTAAGTGATCTGAACGTTTCATGATGATAGCACTTTCCTACAGGGGGTCAAACCATGTCCCAAAGGTCACCGGATCTGGTGTCACTTTAAAGAAGTAGTCCAGTTACACATTTGAGGACTTATAACTTGGCTTCTGAATGTCCAAGAGAGATCAGGTTTGTTTTAGTGTACTCCAATCAACAGCCCCTACAACCACAAAAAGGAATGGAGTCATTAGCACTTATGGTTTGGAAATGGCACCCAGAATTATGTTGCACGAAGCACAATTTCACATCATTCTGGGTCCATTTGTGTGAAAACAAGGTCCAATCAGGCTGAAACGTTACAAGAAGGTAGAATCTATTGAGTTGTAAGTGATCTGAACATTTCATGATGATAGCACTTTCCTAAGGGGGTCAAACCATGTCCCAAAGGTCACCGGATCTGGTGTCAATTTAAAGAAGTAGTCCAGTTACACATTTGTGGGCTTATAACTTAGCTTCTGAATGTCCTAGATAGATCAGGTTTGTTTTAGTGTACTCCAATCAACAGCCCCTACAACCACAAAAAGGAATGGAGTCATTAGCACTTATGGTTTTTAAATGGCACCCAGAATTATGTTGCACGAAGCACAATTTCACATCATTCTGGGTTCATTTGTGTGAAAACAAGGTCCAATCACGCTGAAATGTTACAGGAAGGTAGAATCTATTGAGTTGCAAGTGATCTGAACGTTTCATGATGATAGCACTTTCCTATAGGTGGTCAAACCATGTCCCAAAGGTCACCGGATCTGGTGTCACTTTAAAGAAGTAGTCCAGTTACACATTTGTGGGCTTATAACTTGGCTTCTGAATGTCCTAGAGAGATCAGGTTTGTTTTACTGTACTCCAATCAACAGCCCTTACAACCACAAAAAGGAATGGAGTCATTAGCACTTATGGTTTGGAAATGGCACCCAGAATTATGTTGCACGATGCACAATTTCACATCATTCTGGGTCCATTTGTGTGAAAACAAGGTCCAATCAGGCTGAAACGTTACAAGAAGGTAGAATCTATTGAGTTGTAAGTGATCTGAACGTTTCATGATGATCGCACATTCCTATAGGGGGTCAAACCATGTCCCAAAGGTCCCCGGGCCTGGTGTCACTTTAAAGAAGTAGTCCAGTTACACCTTTGAGGGCTCATAACTTGGCTTTGGAATATCCTAGAGAGGTCAGGTTTGTTTTAGAGTACTCCAATTAACAGCCCCCATTACTCCAAGAAGGAATGGAGTCATTAGCAGTTATGGTTTTTAAATGGCACCCAGAATTATGTTGCACGAAGCACAATTTCACATCATTCTGGGTTCATTTGTGTGAAAACAAGGTCCAATCAGGCTGAAACGTTACAGGAAGGTAGAATCTATTGAGTGGTAAGTGATCTGAACGTTTCATGATGATAGCACTTTCCTACAGGGGGTCAAACCATGTCCCAAAGGTCACCGGATCTGGTGTCACTTTAAAGAAGTAGTCCAGTTACACATTTGAGGACTTATAACTTGGCTTCTGAATGTCCAAGAGAGATCAGGTTTGTTTTAGTGTACTCCAATCAACAGCCCCTACAACCACAAAAAGGAATGGAGTCATTAGCACTTATGGTTTGGAAATGGCACCCAGAATTATGTTGCACGAAGCACAATTTCACATCATTCTGGGTCCATTTGTGTGAAAACAAGGTCCAATCAGGCTGAAACGTTACAAGAAGGTAGAATCTATTGAGTTGTAAGTGATCTGAACATTTCATGATGATAGCACTTTCCTAAGGGGGTCAAACCATGTCCCAAAGGTCACCGGATCTGGTGTCAATTTAAAGAAGTAGTCCAGTTACACATTTGTGGGCTTATAACTTAGCTTCTGAATGTCCTAGATAGATCAGGTTTGTTTTAGTGTACTCCAATCAACAGCCCCTACAACCACAAAAAGGAATGGAGTCATTAGCACTTATGGTTTTTAAATGGCACCCAGAATTATGTTGCACGAAGCACAATTTCACATCATTCTGGGTTCATTTGTGTGAAAACAAGGTCCAATCACGCTGAAATGTTACAGGAAGGTAGAATCTATTGAGTTGCAAGTGATCTGAACGTTTCATGATGATAGCACTTTCCTATAGGTGGTCAAACCATGTCCCAAAGGTCACCGGATCTGGTGTCACTTTAAAGAAGTAGTCCAGTTACACATTTGTGGGCTTATAACTTGGCTTCTGAATGTCCTAGAGAGATCAGGTTTGTTTTAGTGTACTCCAATCAACAGCCCCTACAACCACAAAAAGGAATGGAGTCATTAGCACTTAGGGTTTTTAAATGGCACCCAGAATTATGTTGCACGAAGCACAATTTCACATCATTCTGGGTCCATTTGTGTGAAAACAAGGTCCAATCAGGCTGAAACGTTACAAGAAGGTAGAATCTATTGAGTTGTAAGTGATCTGAACGTTTCATGATGATAGCACTTTCCTATAGCGGTTCAAACAATGTCCCAAAGGTCACCGGATCTGGTGTCAATTTAAAGAAGTAGTCCAATTACACATTTGTGGGCTTATAACTTGGCTTCTGAATGTCCTAGAGAGATCAGGTTTGTTTTAGTGTACTCCAATCAACAGCCCTTACAACCACAAAAAGGAATGGAGTCATTAGCACTTATGGTTTGGAAATGGCACCCAGAATTATGTTGCACGAAGCACAATTTCACATCATTCTGGGTCCATTTGTGTGAAAACAAGGTCCAATCAGGCTGAAACGTTACAAGAAGGTAGAATCTATTGAGTTGTAAGTGATCTGAACGTTTCATGATGATCGCACATTCCTATAGGGGGTCAAACCATGTCCCAAAGGTCACCGGAACTGGTGTCACTTTAAAGAAGTAGTCCAGTTACACCTTTGAGGGCTTATAACTTGGCTTTGGAATATCCTAGAGAGGTCAAGTTTTTTTTAGAGTACTCCAATTAACAGCCCCCATTACCCCAAAAAGGAATGGAGTCATTAGCAGTTATGGTTTTTAAATGGCACCCAGAAATATGTTGCACGAAGCACAATTTCACATCATTCTGGGTTCATTTGTGTGAAAACAAGGGCCAATCAGGCTGAAACGTTACAGGAAGGTAGAATCTATTGAGTTGTAAGTGATCTGAACGTTTCATGATGATAGCACTTTCCTAAGGGGGTCAAACCATGTCCCAAAGGTCACCGGATCTGGTGTCAATTTAAATAAGTAGTCCAGTTACACCTTTGTGGGCTTATAACTTGGCTTCTGAATGACCTAGAGAGATCAGGTTTGTTTTAGAGTACTCCAATTAACAACCCCTATTACCCCAAGAAGGAATGGAGTCATTAGCAGTTATGGTTTTTAAATGGCACCCAGAATTATGTTGCACGAAGCACAATTTCACATCATTCTGGGTTCATTTGTGTGAAAACAAGGTCCAATCAGGCTGAAACGTTACAGGAAGGTAGAATCTATTGAGTTGTAAGTGATCTGAACGTTTCATGATGATCGCACATTTCTATAGGGGGTCAAACCATGTCCCAAAGGTCACCGGGCCTGGTGTCACTTTAAAGAAGTAGTCCAGTTACACCTTTGAGGGCTTATAACTTGGCTTTGGAATATCCTAGAGCGGTCAGGTTTGTTTTAGAGTACTCCAATTAACAGCCCCTACAACCACAAAAAGGAATGGAGTCATTAGCACTTATGGTTTTTAAATGGCACCCAGAATTATGTTGCACGAAGCACAATTTCACATCATTCTGGGTCCATTTGTGTGAAAACAAGGTCCAATCAGGCTGAAACGTTACAGGAAGTTAGAATCTATTGAGTTGTAAGTGATCTGAACGTTTCATGATGATAGCACATTCCTATAGGGGGTCACACCATGTCCCAAAGGTCACCGGGCCTGGTGTCACTTTAAAGAAGTAGTCCAGTTACACCTTTGAGGGCTTATAACTTGGCTTTGGAATAGCCTAGAGAGGTCAGGTTTGTTTTAGAGTACTCCAATTAACAGCCCCTACAACCACAAAAAGGAATGGAGTCATTAGCACTTATGGTTTTTAAATGGCACCCAGAATTATGTTGCACGAAGCACAATTTCACATCATTCTGGGTTCATTTGTGTGAAAACAAGGTCCAATCAGGCTGAAACGTTACAGGAAGGTAGAATCTATTGAGTTGTAAGTGATCTGAACGTTTCATGATGATAGCACTTTCCTATAGCGGGTCAAACCATGTCCCAAAGGTCACCGGATCTGGTGTCAATTTAAAGAAGTAGTCCAATTACACATTTGTGGGCTTATAACTTGGCTTCTGAATGTCCTAGAGAGATCAGGTTTGTTTTACTGTACTCCAATCAACAGCCCTTACAACCACAAAAAGGAATGGAGTCATTAGCACTTATGGTTTGGAAATGGCACCCAGAATTATGTTGCACGATGCACAATTTCACATCATTCTGGGTCCATTTGTGTGAAAACAAGGTCCAATCAGGCTGAAACGTTACAAGAAGGTAGAATCTATTGAGTTGTAAGTGATCTGAACGTTTCATGATGATCGCACATTCCTATAGGGGGTCAAACCATGTCCCAAAGGTCCCCGGGCCTGGTGTCACTTTAAAGAAGTAGTCCAGTTACACCTTTGAGGGCTTATAACTTGGCTTTAGAATATCCTAGAGAGGTCAAGTTTGTTTTAGAGTACTCCAATTAACAGCCCCCATTACCCCAAGAAGGAATGGAGTCATTAGCAGTTATGGTTTTTAAATGGCACCCAGAAATATGTTGCACGAAGCACAATTTCACATCATTCTGGGTTCATTTGTGTGAAAACAAGGGCCAATCAGGCTGAAACGCTACAGGAAGGTAGAATCTATTGAGTTGTAAGTGATCTGAACATTTCATGATGATAGCACTTTCCTAAGGGGGTCAAACCATGTCCCAAAGGTCACCGGATCTGGTGTCAATTTAAATAAGTAGTCCAGTTACACATTTGTGGGCTTATAACTTTGCTTCTGAATGTCCTAGAGAGATCAGGTTTATTTTAGTGTACTCCAATCAACAGCCCCTACAACCACAAAAAGGAATGGAGTCATTAGCACTTATGGTTTGTAAATGGCACCCAGAATTATGTTGCATGAAGCACAATTTAACATCATTCTGGGTTCATTTGTGTGAGAACAAGGTCCAATCAGGCTGAAACGTTACAGGAAGGTAGAACCTATTGAGTTGTAAGTGATCTGAACGTTTCATGATGATAGCACTTTCCTAAGGGGGTCAAACCATGTCCCAAATGTCACCGGGCCTGGTGTCACTTTAAAGAAGTAGTCCAGTTACACCTTTGTGGGCATATAACTTGGCTTCTGAATGACCTAGAGAGATCAGGTTTGTTTTAGAGTACTCCAATAAACAGCCCCCATTACCCCAAGAAGGAATGGAGTCATTAGCAGTTATGGTTTTTAAATGGCACCCAGAATTATGTTGCACGAAGCGCAATTTCACATCATTCTGGTTTCATTTGTGTGAAAACAAGGTCCAATCAGGCTGAAACGTTACAGGAAGGTAGAATCTATTGAGTTGTAAGTGATCTGAACGTTTCATGATGATAGCACATTCCTATAGGGGGTCAAACCATGTCCCAAAGGTCACCAGATCTGGTGTCACTTTAAAGAAGTAGTCCAGTTACACATTTGTGGGCTTATAACTTGGCTTCTGAATGTCCTAGAGAGATCAGGTTTGTTTTAGTGTACTCCAATCAACAGCCCCTACAACCACAAAAAGGAATGGAGTCATTAGCACTTATGGTTTTTAAATGGCACCCAGAATTATGTTGCACGAAGCACAATTTCACATCATTATGGGTTCATTTGTGTGAAAACAAGGTCCAATCAGGCTGAAACGTTACAGGAAGGTAGAATCTATTAAGTTGTAAGTGATCTGAACGTTTCATGATGATCGCACATTCCTATAGGGGGTCAAACCATGTCCCAAAGGTCACCGGGCCTGGTGTCACTTTAAAGAAGTAGTCCAGTTACACCTTTGAGGGCTTATAACTTGGCTTTGGAATATCCTAGAGAGGTCAGGTTTGTTTTAGAGTACTCCAATTAACAGCCCCCATTACCCCAAGAAGGAATGGAGTCATTAGCAGTTATGGTTTTTAAATGGCACCTAGAATTATGTTGCACGAAGCACAATTTCACATCATTTTGGGTTCATTTGTGTGAAAACAAGGTCCAATCAGGCTGAAACGTTACAGGAAGGTAGAATCTATTGAGTTGTAAGTGATCTGAACGTTTCATGATGATAGCACTTTCCTATAGGGGGTTAAACCATGTCCCAAAGGTCACCGGATCTGGTGTCACTTTAAAGAAGTAGTCCAGTTCCACCTTTGTGGGCTTATAACTTGGCTTCTGAATGACCTAGAGAGATCAGGTTTGTTTTAGAGTACTCCAATTAACAGCCCCCATTACCCCAAGAAGGAATGGAGTCATTAGCAGTTATGGTTTTTAAATGGCACCCAGAATTATGTTGCACGAAGCACAATTTCACATCATTCTGGGTTCATTTGTGTGAAAACAAGGTCCAATCAGTCTGAAACGTTACAGGAAGGTAGAATCTATTCAGTTGTAAGTGATCTGAACGTTTCATGATGATAGCACTTTCCTATAGGTGGTCAAACCATGTCCCAAAGGTCACCAGATCTGGTGTCACTTTAAAGAAGTAGTCCAGTTACACATTTGTGGGCTTATAACTTGGCTTCTGAATGTCCTAGAGAGATCAGGTTTGTTTTAGTGTACTCCAATAAACAGCCCCTACAACCACAAAAAGGAATGGAGTCATTAGCACTAATGTTTTTTAAATGGCACCCAGAATTATGTTGCACGAAGCACAATTTCACATCATTCTGGGTTCATTTGTGTGAAAACAAGGTCCAATCAGGCTGAAACGTTACAGGAAGGTAGAATCTATTGAGTTGTAAGTGATCTGAACTTTTCATGATTATCGCACATTCCTATAGGGGGTCAAACCATGTCCCAAAGGTCACCGGGCCTGGTGTCACTTTAAAGAAGTAGTCCAGTTACACCTTTGAGGGCTCATAACTTGGCTTTGGAATATCCTAGAGAGGTCAGGTTTGTTTTAGAGTACTCCAATTAACAGCCCCCATTACTCCAAGAAGGAATGGAGTCATTAGCAGTTATGGTTTTTAAATGGCACCCAGAATTATGTTGCACGAAGCACAATTTCACATCATTCTGGGTTCATTTGTGTGAAAACAAGGTCCAATCAGGCTGAAACGTTACAGGAAGGTAGAATCTATTGAGTGGTAAGTGATCTGAACGTTTCATGATGATAGCACTTTCCTACAGGGGGTCAAACCATGTCCCAAAGGTCACCGGATCTGGTGTCACTTTAAAGAAGTAGTCCAGTTACACATTTGAGGACTTATAACTTGGCTTCTGAATGTCCAAGAGAGATCAGGTTTGTTTTAGTGTACTCCAATCAACAGCCCCTACAACCACAAAAAGGAATGGAGTCATTAGCACTTATGGTTTGGAAATGGCACCCAGAATTATGTTGCACGAAGCACAATTTCACATCATTCTGGGTCCATTTGTGTGAAAACAAGGTCCAATCAGGCTGAAACGTTACAAGAAGGTAGAATCTATTGAGTTGTAAGTGATCTGAACATTTCATGATGATAGCACTTTCCTAAGGGGGTCAAACCATGTCCCAAAGGTCACCGGATCTGGTGTCAATTTAAAGAAGTAGTCCAGTTACACATTTGTGGGATTATAACTTAGCTTCTGAATGTCCTAGATAGATCAGGTTTGTTTTAGTGTACTCCAATCAACAGCCCCTACAACCACAAAAAGGAATGGAGTCATTAGCACTTATGGTTTTTAAATGGCACCCAGAATTATGTTGCACGAAGCACAATTTCACATCATTCTGGGTTCATTTGTGTGAAAACAAGGTCCAATCACGCTGAAATGTTACAGGAAGGTAGAATCTATTGAGTTGCAAGTGATCTGAACGTTTCATGATGATAGCACTTTCCTATAGGTGGTCAAACCATGTCCCAAAGGTCACCGGATCTGGTGTCACTTTAAAGAAGTAGTCCAGTTACACATTTGTGGGCTTATAACTTGGCTTCTGAATGTCCTAGAGAGATCAGGTTTGTTTTAGTGTACTCCAATCAACAGCCCCTACAACCACAAAAAGGAATGGAGTCATTAGCACTTATGGTTTTTAAATGGCACCCAGAATTATGTTGCACGAAGCACAATTTCACATCATTCTGGGTCCATTTGTGTGAAAACAAGGTCCAATCAGGCTGAAACGTTACAAGAAGGTAGAATCTATTGAGTTGTAAGTGATCTGAACGTTTCATGATGATAGCACTTTCCTATAGCGGTTCAAACAATGTCCCAAAGGTCACCGGATCTGGTGTCAATTTAAAGAAGTAGTCCAATTACACATTTGTGGGCTTATAACTTGGCTTCTGAATGTCCTAGAGAGATCAGGTTTGTTTTAGTGTACTCCAATCAACAGCCCTTACAACCACAAAAAGGAATGGAGTCATTAGCACTTATGGTTTGGAAATGGCACCCAGAATTATGTTGCACGAAGAACAATTTCACATCATTCTGGGTCCATTTGTGTGAAAACAAGGTCCAATCAGGCTGAAACGTTACAAGAAGGTAGAATCTATTGAGTTGTAAGTGATCTGAACGTTTCATGATGATCGCACATTCCTATAGGGGGTCAAACCATGTCCCAAAGGTCACCGGAACTGGTGTCACTTTAAAGAAGTAGTCCAGTTACACCTTTGAGGGCTTATAACTTGGCTTTGGAATATCCTAGAGAGGTCAAGTTTTTTTTAGAGTACTCCAATTAACAGCCCCCATTACCCCAAAAAGGAATGGAGTCATTAGCAGTTATGGTTTTTAAATGGCACCCAGAAATATGTTGCACGAAGCACAATTTCACATCATTCTGGGTTCATTTGTGTGAAAACAAGGGCCAATCAGGCTGAAACGTTACAGGAAGGTAGAATCTATTGAGTTGTAAGTGATCTGAACGTTTCATGATGATAGCCCTTTCCTAAGGGGGTCAAACCATGTCCCAAAGGTCACCGGATCTGGTGTCAATTTAAATAAGTAGTCCAGTTACACCTTTGTGGGCTTATAACTTGGCTTCTGAATGACCTAGAGAGATCAGGTTTGTTTTAGAGTACTCCAATTAACAGCCCCTATTACCCCAAGAAGGAATGGAGTCATTAGCAGTTATGGTTTTTAAATGGCACCCAGAATTATGTTGCACGAAGCACAATTTCACATCATTCTGGGTTCATTTGTGTGAAAACAAGGTCCAATCAGGCTGAAACGTTACAGGAAGGTAGAATCTATTGAGTTGTAAGTGATCTGAACGTTTCATGATGATCGCACATTTCTATAGGGGGTCAAACCATGTCCCAAAGGTCACCGGGCCTGGTGTCACTTTAAAGAAGTAGTCCAGTTACACCTTTGAGGGCTTATAACTTGGCTTTGGAATATCCTAGAGCGGTCAGGTTTGTTTTAGAGTACTCCAATTAACAGCCCCTACAACCACAAAAAGGAATGGAGTCATTAGCACTTATGGTTTTTAAATGGCACCCAGAATTATGTTGCACGAAGCACAATTTCACATCATTCTGGGTCCATTTGTGTGAAAACAAGGTCCAATCAGGCTGAAACGTTACAGGAAGTTAGAATCTATTGAGTTGTAAGTGATCTGAACGTTTCATGATGATAGCACATTCCTATAGGGGGTCAAACCATGTCCCAAAGGTCACCGGGCCTGGTGTCACTTTAAAGAAGTAGTCCAGTTACACCTTTGAGGGCTTATAACTTGGCTTTGGAATAGCCTAGAGAGGTCAGGTTTGTTTTAGAGTACTCCAATTAACAGCCCCTACAACCACAAAAAGGAATGGAGTCATTAGCACTTATGGTTTTTAAATGGCACCCAGAATTATGTTGCACGAAGCACAATTTCACATCATTCTGGGTTCATTTGTGTGAAAACAAGGTCCAATCAGGCTGAAACGTTACAGGAAGGTAGAATCTATTGAGTTGTAAGTGATCTGAACGTTTCATGATGATAGCACTTTCCTATAGCGGGTCAAACCATGTCCCAAAGGTCACCGGATCTGGTGTCAATTTAAAGAAGTAGTCCAATTACACATTTGTGGGCTTATAACTTGGCTTCTGAATGTCCTAGAGAGATCAGGTTTGTTTTACTGTACTCCAATCAACAGCCCTTACAACCACAAAAAGGAATGGAGTCATTAGCACTTATGGTTTGGAAATGGCACCCAGAATTATGTTGCACGATGCACAATTTCACATCATTCTGGGTCCATTTGTGTGAAAACAAGGTCCAATCAGGCTGAAACGTTACAAGAAGGTAGAATCTATTGAGTTGTAAGTGATCTGAACGTTTCATGATGATCGCACATTCCTATAGGGGGTCAAACCATGTCCCAAAGGTCCCCGGGCCTGGTGTCACTTTAAAGAAGTAGTCCAGTTACACCTTTGAGGGCTTATAACTTGGCTTTAGAATATCCTAGAGAGGTCAAGTTTGTTTTAGAGTACTCCAATTAACAGCCCCCATTACCCCAAGAAGGAATGGAGTCATTAGCAGTTATGGTTTTTAAATGGCACCCAGAAATATGTTGCACGAAGCACAATTTCACATCATTCTGGGTTCATTTGTGTGAAAACAAGGGCCAATCAGGCTGAAACGCTACAGGAAGGTAGAATCTATTGAGTTGTAAGTGATCTGAACATTTCATGATGATAGCACTTTCCTAAGGGGGTCAAACCATGTCCCAAAGGTCACCGGATCTGGTGTCAATTTAAATAAGTATTCCAGTTACACATTTGTGGGCTTATAACTTGGCTTCTGAATGTCCTAGAGAGATCAGGTTTATTTTAGTGTACTCCAATCAACAGCCCCTACAACCACAAAAAGGAATGGAGTCATTAGCACTTATGGTTTGTAAATGGCACCCAGAATTATGTTGCACGAAGCACAATTTAACATCATTCTGGGTTCATTTGTGTGAGAACAAGGTCCAATCAGGCTGAAACGTTACAGGAAGGTAGAACCTATTGAGTTGTAAGTGATCTGAACGTTTCATGATGATAGCACTTTCCTAAGGGGGTCAAACCATGTCCCAAATGTCACCGGGCCTGGTGTCACTTTAAAGAAGTAGTCCAGTTACACCTTTGTGGGCATATAACTTGGCTTCTGAATGACCTAGAGAGATCAGGTTTGTTTTAGTGTACTCCAATCAACAGCCCCTACAACCACAAAAAGGAATGGAGTCATTAGCACTTATGGTTTTTAAATGGCACCCAGAATTATGTTGCACGAAGCGCAATTTCACATCATTCTGGTTTCATTTGTGTGAAAACAAGGTCCAATCAGGCTGAAACGTTACAGGAAGGTAGAATCTATTGAGTTGTAAGTGATCTGAACGTTTCATGATGATAGCACATTCCTATAGGGGGTCAAACCATGTCCCAAAGGTCACCAGATCTGGTATCACTTTAAAGAAGTAGTCCAGTTACACATTTGTGGGCTTATAACTTGGCTTCTGAATGTCCTAGAGAGATCAGGTTTGTTTTAGTGTACTCCAATCAACAGCCCCTACAACCACAAAAAGGAATGGAGTCATTAGCACTTATGGTTTTTAAATGGCACCCAGAATTATGTTGCACGAAGCACAATTTCACATCATTCTGGGTTCATTTGTGTGAAAACAAGGTCCAATCAGGCTGAAACGTTACAGGAAGGTAGAATCTATTAAGTTGTAAGTGATCTGAACGTTTCATGATGATCGCACATTCCTATAGGGGGTCAAACCATGTCCCAAAGGTCACCGGGCCTGGTGTCACTTTAAAGAAGTAGTCCAGTTACACCTTTGAGGGCTTATAACTTGGCTTTGGAATATCCTAGAGAGGTCAGGTTTGTTTTAGAGTACTCCAATTAACAGCCCCCATTACCCCAAGAAGGAATGGAGTCATTAGCAGTTATGGTTTTTAAATGGCACCTAGAATTATGTTGCACGAAGCACAATTTCACATCATTTTGGGTTCATTTGTGTGAAAACAAGGTCCAATCAGGTTGAAACGTTACAGGAAGGTAGAATCTATTGAGTTGTAAGTGATCTGAACGTTTCATGATGATAGCACTTTCCTATAGGGGGTTAAACCATGTCCCAAAGGTCACCGGATCTGGTGTCACTTTAAAGAAGTAGTCCAGTTACACATTTGAGGGCTTATAACTTGGCTTCTGAATGTCCTAGAGAGATCAGGTTTGTTTTAGTGTACTCCAATCAACAGCCCCTACAACCACAAAAAGGAATGGAGTCATTAGCACTTATGGTTTTTAAATGGCACCCAGAATTATGTTGCACGAAGCACAATTTCACATAATTCTGGGTCAAATTGTGTGAAAACAAGGTCCAATCAGGCTGAAACGTTACAAGAAGGTAGAATCTATTGAGTTGTAAGTGATCTGAATGTTTCATGATGAGAGCACATTCCTATAGGGGGTCAAACCATGTCCCAAAGGTCACTGGGCCTGGTGTCACTTTAAAGAAGTAGTCCAGTTACACCTTTGAGGGCTTATAACTTGGCTTTGGAATAGCCTAGAGAGGTCAGGTTTGTTTTGGAGTACTCCAATTAACAGCCCCCATTACCCCAAAAAGGAATGGAGTCATTAGCACTTATGGTTTTTAAATGGCACCCAGAATTATGTTGCACGAAGCACAATTTCACATCATTCTGGGTTCATTTGTGTGAAAACAAGGGCCAATCAGGCTGAAACGCTACAGGAAGCTAGAATCTATTGAGTTGTAAGTGATCTGAACATTTCATGATGATAGCACTTTCCTAAGGGGGTCAAACCATGTCCCAAAGGTCACCGGATCTGGTGTCAATTTAAAGAAGTAGTCCAGTTACAAATTTGTGGGCTTATAACTTGGCTTCTGAATGTCCTAGAGAGATCAGGTTTATTTTAGTGTACTCCAATCAACAGCCCCTACAACCACAAAAAGGAATGGAGTCATTAGCACTTATGGTTTGTAAATGGCACCCAGAATTATGTTGCACGAAGCACAATTTAACATCATTCTGGGTTCATTTGTGTGAGAACAAGGTCCAATCAGGCTGAAACGTTACAGGAAGGTAGAACCTATTGAGTTGTAAGTGATCTGAACGTTTCATGATGATAGCACTTTCCTAAGGGGGTCAAACCATGTCCCAAATGTCACCGGGCCTGGTGTCACTTTAAAGAAGTAGTCCAGTTACACCTTTGTGGGCATATAACTTGGCTTCTGAATGACCTAGAGAGATCAGGTTTGTTTTAGAGTACTCCAATTAACAGCCCCCATTACCCCAAGAAGGAATGGAGTCATTAGCAGTTATGGTTTTTAAATGGCACCCAGAATTATGTTGCACGAAGCGCAATTTCACATCATTCTGGTTTCATTTGTGTGAAAACAAGGTCCAATCAGGCTGAAACGTTACAGGAAGGTAGAATCTATTGAGTTGTAAGTGATCTGAACGTTTCATGATGATAGCACATTCCTATAGGGGGTCAAACCATGTCCCAAAGGTCACCAGATCTGGTGTCACTTTAAAGAAGTAGTCCAGTTACACATTTGTGGGCTTATAACTTGGCTTCTGAATGTCCTAGAGAGATCAGGTTTGTTTTAGTGTACTCCAATCAACAGCCCCTACAACCACAAAAAGGAATGGAGTCATTAGCACTTATGGTTTTTAAATGGCACCCAGAATTATGTTGCACGAAGCACAATTTCACATCATTCTGGGTTCATTTGTGTGAAAACAAGGTCCAATCAGGCTGAAACGTTACAGGAAGGTAGAATCTATTAAGTTGTAAGTGATCTGAACGTTTCATGATGATCGCACATTCCTATAGGGGGTCAAACCATGTCCCAAAGGTCACCGGGCCTGGTGTCACTTTAAAGAAGTAGTCCAGTTACACCTTTGAGGGCTTATAACTTGGCTTCTGAATGTCCTAGAGAGATCAGGTTTGTTTTAGAGTACTCCAATTAACAGCCCCCATTACCCCAAGAAGGAATGGAGTCATTAGCAGTTATGGTTTTTAAATGGCACCTAGAATTATGTTGCACGAAGCACAATTTCACATCATTTTGGGTTCATTTGTGTGAAAACAAGGTCCAATCAGGCTGAAACGTTACAGGAAGGTAGAATCTATTGAGTTGTAAGTGATCTGAACGTTTCATGATGATAGCACTTTCCTATAGGGGGTTAAACCATGTCCCAAAGGTCACCGGATCTGGTGTCACTTTAAAGAAGTAGTCCAGTTACACATTTGAGGGCTTATAACTTGGCTTCTGAATGTCCTAGAGAGATCAGGTTTGTTTTAGTGTACTCCAATCAACAGCCCCTACAACCACAAAAAGGAATGGAGTCATTAGCACTTATGGTTTTTAAATGGCACCCAGAATTATGTTGCACGAAGCACAATTTCACATAATTCTGGGTCAAATTGTGTGAAAACAAGGTCCAATCAGGCTGAAACGTTACAAGAAGGTAGAATCTATTGAGTTGTAAGTGATCTGAATGTTTCATGATGAGAGCACATTCCTATAGGGGGTCAAACCATGTCCCAAAGGTCACTGGGCCTGGTGTCACTTTAAAGAACTAGTCCAGTTACACCTTTGAGGGCTTATAACTTGGCTTTGGAATAGCCTAGAGAGGTCAGGTTTGTTTTGGAGTACTCCAATTAACAGCCCCCATTACCCCAAAAAGGAATGGAGTCATTAGCACTTATGGTTTTTAAATGGCACCCAGAATTATGTTGCACGAAGCACAATTTCACATCATTCTGGGTTCATTTGTGAGAAAACAAGGTCCAATCAGGCTGAAACGTTACAGGAAGGTAGAATCTATTGAGTTGTAAGTGATCTGAACGTTTCATGATGATAGCACTTTCCTATAGGGGGTCAAACCATGTCCCAAAGGTCACCGGATCTGGTGTCACTTTAAAAAAGTAGTCCAGTTACACATTTGTGGGCTTATAACTTGGCTTCTGAATGTCTTAGAGAGATCAGGTTTGTTTTAGTGTACTCCAATCAACAGCCCCTACAACCACAAAAAGGAATGGAGTCATTAGCACTCATGGTTTTTAAATGGCACCCAGAATTATGTTGCACGAAGCACAATTTCACATCATTCTGGGTTCATTTGTGTGAAAACAAGGTCCAATCAGGCTGAAACGTTACAGGAAGGTAGAATCTATTGAGTTGTAAGTGATCTGAACGTTTCATGATGATAGCACATTCCTATAGGGGGTCAAACCATGTCCCAAAGGTCACCGGGCCCGGTGTCACTTTAAAGAAGTAGTCCAGTTACACATTTGTGGGCTTACAACTTGGCTTTGGTATATCCTAGAGAGGTCAGATTTGTTTTAGAGTACTCCAATTAACAGCCCCCATTACCCCAAGAAGGAATGGAGTCATTAGCAGTTATGGTTTTTAAATGGCACCCAGAATTATGTTGCACGAAGCACAATTTCACATTATTCTGGGTTCATTTGTGTGAAAACAAGGTCCAATCAGGCTGAAACGTTACAAGAAGGTAGAATCTATTGAGTTGTAAGTGATCTGAACGTTTCATGATGATCGCACATTCCTATAGGGGGTCAAACCATGTCCCAAAGGTCCCCGGGCCTGGTGTCACTTTAAAGAAGTAGTCCAGTTACACCTTTGAGGGCTTATAACTTGGCTTTGGAATATCCTAGAGAGGTCAAGTTTGTTTTAGAGTACTCCAATTAACAGCCCCCATTACCCCAAGAAGGAATGGAGTCATTAGCAGTTATGGTTTTTAAATGGCACCCAGAAATATGTTGCACGAAGCACAATTTCACATCATTCTGGGTTCATTTGTGTGAAAACAAGGGCCAATCAGGCTGAAACGCTACAGGAAGGTAGAATCTATTGAGTTGTAAGTGATCTGAACGTTTCATGATGATAGCACTTTCCTAAGGGGGTCAAACCATGTCCCAAAGGTCACCGGATCTGGTGTCAATTTAAATAAGTAGTCCAGTTACACATTTGTGGGCTTATAACTTGGCTTCTGAATGTCCTAGAGAGATCAGGTTTATTTTAGTGTACTCCAATCAACAGCCCCTACAACCACAAAAAGGAATGGAGTCATTAGCACTTATGGTTTGTAAATGGCACCCAGAATTATGTTGCACGAAGCACAATTTCACATCATTCTGGGTTCATTTGTGTGAGAACAAGGTCCAATCAGGCTGAAACGTTACAGGAAGGTAGAAACTATTGAGTTGTAAGTGATCTGAACGTTTCATGATGATAGCACTTTCCTAAGGGGGTCAAACCATGTCCCAAATGTCACCGGGCCTGGTGTCACTTTAAAGAAGTAGTCCAGTTACACCTTTGTGGGCATATAACTTGGCTTCTGAATGACCTAGAGAGATCAGGTTTGTTTTAGAGTACTCCAATTAACAGCCCCCATTACCCCAAGAAGGAATGGAGTCATTAGCAGTTATGGTTTTTAAATGGCACCCAGAATTATGTTGCACGAAGCGCAATTTCACATCATTCTGGGTTCATTTGTGTGAAAACAAGGTCCAATCAGACTGAAACGTTACAGGAAGGTAGAATCTATTGAGTTGTAAGTGATCTGAACGTTTCATGATGATAGCACATTCCTATAGGGGGTCAAACCATGTCCCAAAGGTCACCAGATCTGGTGTCACTTTAAAGAAGTAGTCCAGTTACACATTTGTGGGCTTATAACTTGGCTTCTGAATGTCCTAGAGAGATCAGGTTTGTTTTAGTGTACTCCAATCAACAGCCCCTACAACCACAAAAAGGAATGGAGTCATTAGCACTTATGGTTTTTAAATGGCACCCAGAATTATGTTGCACGAAGCACAATTTCACATCATTCTGGGTTCATTTGTGTGAAAACAAGGGCCAATCAGGCTGAAACGTTGCAGGAAGGTAGAATCTATTGAGTTGTAAGTGATCTGAACGTTTCATGATGATAGCACTTTCCTAAGGGGGTCAAACCATGTCCCAAAGGTCACCGGATCTGGTGTCAATTTAAAGAAGTAGTCCAATTACACATTTGTGGGCTTATAACTTAGCTTCTGAATGTCCTAGATAGATCAGGTTTGTTTTAGTGTACTCCAATCAACAGCCCCTACAACCACAAAAAGGAATGGAGTCATTAGCACTTATGGTTTTTAAATGGCACCCAGAATTATGTTGCACGAAGCACAATTTCACATCATTCTGGGTTCATTTGTGTGAAAACAAGGTCCAATCACGCTGAAACGTTACAGGAAGGTAGAATCTATTGAGTTGTAAGTGATCTGAACGTTTCATGATGATCTCACATTCCTATAGGGGGTCAAACCATGTCCCAAAGTTCACCGGGTCTGGTGTCACTTTAAAGAAGTAGTCCAGTTACACCTTTGAGGGCTTATAACTTGGCTTTGGAATAGCCTAGAGAGGTCAGGTTTGTTTTAGAGCACTCCAATTAACAGCCCCCATTACCCCAAAAAGGAATGGAGTCATTAGCACTTATGGTTTTTAAATGGCACCCAGAATTATGTTGCACGAAGCACAATTTCACATCATTCTGGGTTCATTTGTGTGAAAACAAGGTCCAATCAGGCTGAAACGTTACAGGAAGGTAGAATCTATTGAGTTGTAAGTGATCTGAACGTTTCATGATGATAGCACTTTCCTATAGGTGGTCAAACCATGTCCCAAAGGTCACCGGATCTGGTGTCACTTTAAAGAAGTAGTCCAGTTACACATTTGTGGGCTTATAACTTGGCTTCTGAATGTCCTAGAGAGATCAGGTTTGTTTTAGTGTACTCCAATCAACAGCCCCTACAACCACAAAAAGGAATGGAGTCATTAGCACTTATGGTTTTTAATTGGCACCCAGAATTATGTTGCACGAAGCACAATTTCACATCATTCTGGGTCCATTTGTGTGAAAACAAGGTCCAATCAGGCTGAAACGTTACAAGAAGGTAGAATCTATTGAGTTGTAAGTGATCTGAACGTTTCATGATGATAGCACTTTTCTAAGGGGGTCAAACCATGTCCCAAAGGTCACCGGATCTGGTGTAAATTTAAAGAAGTAGTCCAGTTACACATTTGTGGGCTTATAACTTAGCTTCTGAATGTCCTAGATAGATCAGGTTTGTTTTAGTGTACTCCAATCAACAGCCCCTACAACCACAAAAAGGAATGGAGTCATTAGCACTTATGGTTTTTAAATGGCACCCAGAATTATGTTGCACGAAGCACAATTTCACATCATTCTGGGTTCATTTGAGTGAAAACAAGGTCCAATCACGCTGAAACGTTACAGGAAGGTAGAATCTATTGAGTTATAAGTGATCTGAACGTTTCATGATGATCGCACATTCCTATAGGGGGTCAAACCATGTCCCAAAGTTCACCAGGTCTGGTGTCACTTTAAAGAAGTAGTCCAGTTACACCTTTGAGGGCTTATAACTTGGCTTTGGAATAGCCTAGAGAGGTCAGGTTTGTTTTAGAGCACTCCAATTAACAGCCCCCATTACCCCAAAAAGGAATGGAGTCATTAGCACTTATGGTTTTTAAATGGCACCCAGAATTATGTTGCACGAAGCACAATTTCACATCATTCTGGGTTCATTTGTGTGAAAACAAGGTCCAATCAGGCTGAAACGTTACAGGAAGGTAGAATCTATTGAGTTGTAAGTGATCTGAACGTTTCATGATGATAGCACTTTCCTATAGGTGGTCAAACCATGTCCCAAAGGTCACCGGATCTGGTGTCACTTTAAAGAAGTAGTCCAGTTACACATTTGTGGGCTTATAACTTGGCTTCTGAATGTCCTAGAGAGATCAGGTTTGTTTTAGTGTACTCCAATCAACAGCCCCTACAACCACAAAAAGGAATGGAGTCATTAGCACTTATGGTTTTTAAATGGCACCCAGAATTATGTTGCACGAAGCACAATTTCACATCATTCTGGGTCCATTTGTGTGAAAACAAGGTCCAATCAGGCTGAAACGTTACAAGAAGGTAGAATCTATTGAGTTGTAAGTGATCTGAACGTTTCATGATGATAGCACTTTCCTATAGCGGTTCAAACAATGTCCCAAAGGTCACCGGATCTGGTGTCAATTTAAAGAAGTAGTCCAATTACACATTTGTGGGCTTATAACTTGGCTTCTGAATGTCCTAGAGAGATCAGGTTTGTTTTAGTGTACTCCAATCAACAGCCCCTACAACCACAAAAGAAATGGAGTCATTAGCACTTATGGTTTTTAAATGGCACCCAGAATTATGTCACACAAAGCACAATTTCACATCATTCTGGGTCCATTTGTGTGAAAACAAGGTCCAATCAGGCTGAAACGTTACAAGAAGGTAGAATCTATTGAGTTGTAAGTGATCTGAACGTTTCATGATGATCTCACATTCCTATAGGGGGTCAAACCATGTCCCAAAGGTCACCGGGCCTGGTGTCACTTTAAAGAAGTAGTCCAGTTACACCTTTGTGGGCTTATAACTTGGCTTCTGAATGTCCTAGAGAGATCAGGTTTGTTTTAGTGTACTCCAATCAACAGCCCCTACAACCACAAAAGAAATGGAGTCATTAGCACTTATGGTTTTTAAATGGCACCCAGAATTATGTCACACAAAGCACAATTTCACATCATTCTGGGTCCATTTGTGTGAAAACAAGGTCCAATCAGGCTGAAACGTTACAAGAAGGTAGAATCTATTGAGTTGTAAGTGATCTGAACGTTTCATGATGATCGCACATTCCTATAGGGGGTCAAACCATGTCCCAAAGGTCACCGGGCCTGGTGTCACTTTAAAGAAGTAGTCCAGTTACACCTTTGTGGGCTTATAACTTGGCTTTGGAATATCCTAGAGAGGTCAAGTTTGTTTTAGAGTACTCCAATTAACAGCCCCCATTACCCCAAAAAGGAATGGAGTCATTAGCAGTTATGGTTTTTAAATGGCACCCAGAAATATGTTGCACGAAGCAAAATTTCACATCATTCTGCGTTCATTTGTGTGAAAACAAGGGCCAATCAGGCTGAAACGCTACAGGAAGGTAGAATCTATTGAGTTGTAAGTGATCTGAACGTTTCATGATGATAGCACTTTCCTAAGGGGGTCAAACCATGTCCCAAATGTCACCAGGCCTGGTGTCACTTTAAAGAAGTAGTCCAGTTACACCTTTGTGGGCATATAACTTGGCTTCTGAATGACCTAGAGAGATCAGGTTTGTTTTAGAGTACTCCAATTAACAGCCCCCATTACCCCAAGAAGGAATGGAGTCATTAGCAGTTATGGTTTTTAAATGGCACCCAGAATTATGTTGCACGAAGCGCAATTTCACATCATTCTGGGTTCATTTGTGTGAAAACAAGGTCCAATCAGGCTGAAACGTTACAGGAAGGTAGAATCTATTGAGTTGTAAGTGATCTGAACGTTTCATGATGATAGCACATTCCTATAGGGGGTCAAACCATGTCCCAAAGGTCACCAGATCTGGTGTCACTTTAAAGAAGTAGTCCAGTTACACATTTGTGGGCTTATAACTTGGCTTCTGAATGTCCTAGAGAGATCAGGTTTGTTTTAGTGTACTCCAATCAACAGCCCCTACAACCACAAAAAGGAATGGAGTCATTAGCACTTATGGTTTTTAAATGGCACCCAGAATTATGTTGCACGAAGCACAATTTCACATCATTCTGGGTTCATTTGTGTGAAAACAAGGTCCAATCAGGCTGAAACGTTACAGGAAGGTAGAATCTATTGAGTTGTAAGTGATCTGAACGTTTCATGATGATCGCACATTCCGATAGGGGGTCAAACCATGTCCCAAAGGTCACCGGGCCTGGTGTCACTTTAAAGAAGTAGTCCAGTTACACCTTTGAGGGCTTATAACTTGGCTTTGGAATATCCTAGAGAGGTCAGGTTTGTTTTAGAGTACTCCAATTAACAGCCCCAATTACCCCAAGAAGGAATGGAGTCATTAGCAGTTATGGTTTTTAAATGGCACCTAGAATTATGTTGCACGAAGCACAATTTCACATCATTTTGGGTTCATTTGTGTGAAAACAAGGTCCAATCAGGCTGAAACGTTACAGGAAGGTAGAATCTATTGAGTTGTAAGTGATGTGAACGTTTCATGATGATAGCACTTTCCTATAGGGGGTTAAACCATGTCCCAAAGGTCACCGGATCTGGTGTCACTTTAAAGAAGTAGTCTAGTTACACATTTGAGGGCTTATAACTTGGCTTCTGAATGTCCTAGATAGATCAGGTTTGTTTTAGTGTACTCCAATCAACAGCCCCTACAACCACAAAAAGGAATGGAGTCATTAGCACTTATGGTTTTGAAATGGCACCCAGAATTATGTTGCACGAAGGACAATTTCACATCATTCTGGGTCAAATTGTGTGAAAACAAGGTCCAATCAGGCTGAAACGTTACAAGAAGGTAGAATCTATTGAGTTGTAAGTGATCTGAATGTTTCATGATGAGAGCACATTCCTATAGGGGGTCAAACCATGTCCCAAAGGTCACTGGGCCTGGTGTCACTTTAAAGAAGTAGTCCAGTTACACCTTTGAGGGCTTATAACTTGGCTTTGGAATAGCCTAGAGAGGTCAGGTTTGTTTTGGAGTACTCCAATTAACAGCCCCCATTACCCCAAAAAGGAATGGAGTCATTAGCACTTATGGTTTTTAAATGGCACCCAGAATTATGTTGCACGAAGCACAATTTCACATCATTCTGGGTTCATTTGTGAGAAAACAAGGTCCAATCAGGCTGAAACGTTACAGGAAGGTAGAATCTATTGAGTTGTAAGTGATCTGAACGTTTCATGATGATAGCACTTTCCTATAGGGGGTCAAACCATGTCCCAAAGGTCACCGGATCTGGTGTCACTTTAAAGAAGTAGTCCAGTTACACATTTGTGGGCTTATAACTTGGCTTCTGAATGTCTTAGAGAGATCAGGTTTGTTTTAGTGTACTCCAATCAACAGCCCCTACAACCACAAAAAGGAATGGAGTCATTAGCACTTATGGTTTTTAAATGGCACCCAGAATTATGTTGCACGAAGCACAATTTCACATCATTCTGGGTTCATTTGTGTGAAAACAAGGTCCAATCAGGCTGAAACGTTACAGGAATGTAGAATCTATTGAGTTGTAAGTGATCTGAACGTTTCATGATGATAGCACATTCCTATAGGGGGTCAAACCATGTCCCAAAGGTCACCGGGCCCGGTGTCACTTTAAAGAAGTAGTCCAGTTACACCTTTGTGGGCTTATAACTTGGCTTTGGAATATCCTAGAGAGGTCAGGTTTGTTTTAGAGTACTCCAATTAACAGCCCCCATTACCCCAAGAAGGAATGGAGTCATTAGCAGTTATGGTTTTTAAATGGCACCCCGAATTGTTGCACGAAGCACAATTTCACATCATTTTGGGTTCATTTGTGTGAAAACAAGGTCCAATCAGGCTGAAACGTTACAGGAAGGTAGAATCTATTGAGTTGTAAGTGATCTGAACGTTTCATGATGATAGCACATTCCTATAGGGGGTCAAACCATGTCCCAAAGGTCACCGGGCCCGGTGTCACTTTAAAGAAGTAGTCCAGTTACACCTTTGTGGGCTTATAACTTGGCTTTGGAATATCCTAGAGAGGTCAGGTTTGTTTTAGAGTACTCCAATTAACAGCCCCCATTACCCCAAGAAGGAATGGAGTCATTAGCACTTATGGTTTTTAAATGGCACCCAGAATTGTTGCACGAAGCACAATTTCACATCATTTTGGGTTCATTTGTGTGAAAACAAGGTCCAATCAGGCTGAAACGTTACAGGAAGGTAGAATCTATTGAGTTGTAAGTGATCTGAACGTTTCATGATGATAGCACATTCCTATAGGGGGTCAAACCATGTCCCAAAGGTCACCGGATCTGGTGTCACTTTAAAGAAGTAGTCCTGTTACACCTTTGAGGGCTTATAACTTGGCTTTGTAATATCCTAGAGAGGTCAAGTTTGTTTTAGAGTACTCCAATTAACAGCCCCCATTACCCCAAAAAGGAATGGAGTCATTAGCAGTTATGGTTTTTAAATGGCACCCAGAAATATGTTGCACGAAGCACAATTTCACATCATTCTGGGTTCATTTGTGTGAAAACAAGGGCCAATCAGGCTGAAACGTTGCAGGAAGGTAGAATCTATTGAGTTGTAAGTGATCTGAACGTTTCATGATGATAGCACTTTCCTAAGGGGGTCAAACCATGTCCCAAAGGTCACCGGATCTGGTGTCAATTTAAAGAAGTAGTCCAGTTACACATTTGTGGGCTTATAACTTAGCTTCTGAATGTCCTAGATAGATCAGGTTTGTTTTAGTGTACTCCAATCAACAGCCCCTACAACCACAAAAAGGAATGGAGTCATTAGCACTTATGGTTTTTAAATGGCACCCAGAATTATGTTGCACGAAGCACAATTTCACATCATTCTGGGTTCATTTGTGTGAAAACAAGGTCCAATCACGCTGAAACGTTACAGGAAGGTAGAATCTATTGAGTTGTAAGTGATCTGAACGTTTCATGATGATCTCACATTCCTATAGGGGTTCAAACCATGTCCCAAAGTTCACCGGGTCTGGTGTCACTTTAAAGAAGTAGTCCAGTTACACCTTTGAGGGCTTATAACTTGGCTTTGGAATAGCCTAGAGAGGTCAGGTTTGTTTTAGAGCACTCCAATTAACAGCCCCCATTACCCCAAAAAGGAATGGAGTCATTAGCACTTATGGTTTTTAAATGGCACCCAGAATTATGTTGCACGAAGCACAATTTCACATCATTCTGGGTTCATTTGTGTGAAAACAAGGTCCAATCAGGCTGAAACGTTACAGGAAGGTAGAATCTATTGAGTTGTAAGTGATCTGAACGTTTCATGATGATAGCACTTTCCTATAGGTGGTCAAACCATGTCCCAAAGGTCACCGGATCTGGTGTCACTTTAAAGAAGTAGTCCAGTTACACATTTGTGGGCTTATAACTTGGCTTCTGAATGTCCTAGAGAGATCAGGTTTGTTTTAGTGTACTCCAATCAACAGCCCCTACAACCACAAAAAGGAATGGAGTCATTAGCACTTATGGTTTTTAAATGGCACCCAGAATTATGTTGCACGAAGCACAATTTCACATCATTCTGGGTCCATTTGTGTGAAAACAAGGTCCAATCAGGCTGAAACGTTACAAGAAGGTAGAATCTATTGAGTTGTAAGTGATCTGAACGTTTCATGATGATAGCACTTTCCTAAGGGGGTCAAACCATGTCCCAAAGGTCACCGGATCTGGTGTAAATTTAAAGAAGTAGTCCAGTTACACATTTGTGGGCTTATAACTTAGCTTCTGAATGTCCTAGATAGATCAGGTTTGTTTTAGTGTACTCCAATCAACAGCCCCTACAACCACAAAAAGGAATGGAGTCATTAGCACTTATGGTTTTTAAATGGCACCCAGAATTATGTTGCACGAAGCACAATTTCACATCATTCTGGGTTCATTTGAGTGAAAACAGGGTCCAATCACGCTGAAACGTTACAGGAAGGTAGAATCTATTGAGTTATAAGTGATCTGAACGTTTCATGATGATCGCACATTCCTATAGGGGGTCAAACCATGTCCCAAAGTTCACCAGGTCTGGTGTCACTTTAAAGAAGTAGTCCAGTTACACCTTTGAGGGCTTATAACTTGGCTTTGGAATAGCCTAGAGAGGTCAGGTTTGTTTTAGAGCACTCCAATTAACAGCCCCCATTACCCCAAAAAGGAATGGAGTCATTAGCACTTATGGTTTTTAAATGGCACCCAGAATTATGTTGCACGAAGCACAATTTCACATCATTCTGGGTTCATTTGTGTGAAAACAAGGTCCAATCAGGCTGAAACGTTACAGGAAGGTAGAATCTATTGAGTTGTAAGTGATCTGAACGTTTCATGATGATAGCACTTTCCTATAGGTGGTCAAACCATGTCCCAAAGGTCACCGGATCTGGTGTCACTTTAAAGAAGTAGTCCAGTTACACATTTGTGGGCTTATAACTTGGCTTCTGAATGTCCTAGAGAGATCAGGTTTGTTTTAGTGTACTCCAATCAACAGCCCCTACAACCACAAAAAGGAATGGAGTCATTAGCACTTATGGTTTTTAAATGGCACCCAGAATTATGTTGCACGAAGCACAATTTCACATCATTCTGGGTCCATTTGTGTGAAAACAAGGTCCAATCAGGCTGAAACGTTACAAGAAGGTAGAATCTATTGAGTTGTAAGTGATCTGAACGTTTCATGATGATAGCACTTTCCTATAGCGGTTCAAACAATGTCCCAAAGGTCACCGGATCTGGTGTCAATTTAAAGAAGTAGTCCAATTACACATTTGTGGGCTTATAACTTGGCTTCTGAATGTCCTAGAGAGATCAGGTTTGTTTTAGTGTACTCCAATCAACAGCCCCTACAACCACAAAAGAAATGGAGTCATTAGCACTTATGGTTTTTAAATGGCACCCAGAATTATGTCACACAAAGCACAATTTCACATCATTCTGGGTCCATTTGTGTGAAAACAAGGTCCAATCAGGCTGAAACGTTACAAGAAGGTAGAATCTATTGAGTTGTAAGTGATCTGAACGTTTCATGATGATCGCACATTCCTATAGGGGGTCAAACCATGTCCCAAAGGTCACCGGGCCTGGTGTCACTTTAAAGAAGTAGTCCAGTTACACCTTTGTGGGCTTATAACTTGGCTTTGGAATATCCTAGAGAGGTCAAGTTTGTTTTAGAGTACTCCAATTAACAGCCCCCATTACCCCAAAAAGGAATGGAGTCATTAGCAGTTATGGTTTTTAAATGGCACCCAGAAATATGTTGCACGAAGCAAAATTTCACATCATTCTGCGTTCAATTGTGTGAAAACAAGGGCCAATCAGGCTGAAACGCTACAGGAAGGTAGAATCTATTGAGTTGTAAGTGATCTGAACGTTTCATGATGATAGCACTTTCCTAAGGGGGTCAAACCATGTCCCAAAGGTCACCGGATCTGGTGTCAATTTAAAGAAGTAGTCCAGTTACACCTTTGAGGGCTTATAACTTGGCTTTGGAATATCCTAGAGAGGTCAGGTTTGTTTTAGAGTACTCCAATTAACAGCCCCCATTACCCCAAGAAGGAATGGAGTCATTAGCACTTATGGTTTTGAAATGGCACCCAGAATTATGTTGCACGAAGCACAATTTCACATCATTCTGGTTCATTTGTGAGAAAACAAGGTCCAATCAGGCTGAAACGTTACAAGAAGGTAGAATCTATTGAGTTGTAAGTGATCTGAATGTTTCATGATGATAGCACTTTCCTATAGGGGGTCAAACCATGTCCCAAAGGTCACCAGATCTGGTGTCACTTTAAAGAAGTAGTCCAGTTACACATTTGTGGGCTTATAACTTGGCTTCTGAATGTCTTAGAGAGATCAGGTTTGTTTTAGTGTACTCCAATCAACAGCCCCTACAACCACAAAAAGGAATGGAGTCATTAGCACTTATGGTTTTTAAATGGCACCCAGAATTATGTTGCACGAAGCACAATTTCACATCATTCTGGGTTCATTTGTGTGAAAACAAGGTCCAATCAGGCTGAAACGTTACAGGAAGGTAGAATCTATTGAGTTGTAAGTGATCTGAACGTTTAATGATGATAGCACATTCCTATAGGGGGTCAAACCATGTCCCAAAGGTCACCGGGCCCGGTGTCACTTTAAAGAAGTAGTCCTGTTACACCTTTGTGGGCTTATAACTTGGCTTTGGAATATCCTAGAGAGGTCAAGTTTGTTTTAGAGTACTCCAATTAACAGACCCCATTACCCCAAAAAGGAATGGAGTCATTAGCAGTTATGGTTTTTAAATGGCACCCAGAAATATGTTGCACGAAGCACAATTTCACATCATTCTGGGTTCATTTGTGTGAAAACAAGGGCCAATCAGGCTGAAACGTTACAGGAAGGTAGAATCTATTGAGTTGTAAGTGATCTGAACATTTCATGATGATAGCACTTTCCTAAGGGGGTCAAACCATGTCCCAAAGGTCACCGGATCTGGTGTCAATTTAAATAAGTAGTCCAGTTACACATTTGTGGGCTTATAACTTGGCTTCTGAATGTCCTAGAGAGATCAGGTTTATTTTTAGTGTACTCCAATCAACAGCCCCTACAACCACAAAAAGGAATGGAGTCATTAGCACTTATGGTTTGTAAATGGCACCCAGAATTATGTTGCACGAAGCACAATTTCACATCATTCTGGGTTCATTTGTGTGAAAACAAGGTCCAATCAGGCTGAAACGTTACAGGAAGGTAGAATCTATTGAGTTGTAAGTGATCTGAACGTTTCATGATGATAGCTCTTTCCTAAGGGGGTCAATCCATGTCCCAAAGGTCACCGGGCCTGGTGTCACTTCAAAGAAGTAGTCCAGTTACACCTTTGTGGGCTTATAACTTGGCTTCTGAATGACCTAGAGAGATCAGGTTTGTTTTAGAGTACTCCAATCAACAACCCTACAAACACAAAAAGGAATGGAGTCATTAGCACTTATGGTTTGTAAATGGCACCCAGAATTATGTTGCACGAAGCACAATTTCACATCATTCTGGGTCCATTTATGTGAAAACAAGGTCCAATCAGGCTGAAACGTCACAAAAAAGTAGAATGTAGTGAGTTGTAAATGATTCCTGTATTTCATGATGATCGCACATTCCTAAGGGCGTCAAATCAGGTCATAAAGGTCACCAGATCACTTGTTCCTTAAAGGCAGGGTTCCAAACACACATTTGGGGGCTTATAACTTGGCTTCTGAATGTCTTTTAGAGGTCAGGTTTGTTTTAAAGTACTTCAATTAACAGCTCCTACAACCCCAAAAAGGAATGGAGTCATTAGCACTTATGGGTTTTAAATGCCACCCAGATTTATGTTGCACGAAGCACAATTTCACATCATTCTGGGTCCATTTGTGTGAAAACAAGGTCCAATCAGGCCTAAACGTTACAAGAAGGTAGAATCTATAGAGTTGTAAGTGATCTGAATGTTTCATGATGATCGCACATTCCTATAGGGGGTCAAACCATGTCCCAAAGGTCACCAGGCTTGGTGTCACTTTAAAGAAGCAGTCCAGTTACACCTTTGTGGGCTTATAACGTTTCTTCTGAATGTCCTAGAGAGGTCAGGTTTGTTTTAGAGTACTCCAATTAACAGCCCCTATAACCCCAAAAAGGAATGGAGTCATTAGCACTTATGGTTTTTAAATGGCACCCAGAATTATGTTGCACAAAGCACAATTTCACATCATTCTGGGTCCATTTATGTGAAAACAAGGTCCAATCAGGCTGAAACGTCACAGAAAAGTAGAATCTATTGAGTTGTAAAAGATTCCTGTGTTTCATGATGATAGCACATTCCTAAGGGCGTCAAATTAGGTCATAAAGGTCACCGGATCACTTGTTCCTTAAATGCAGGGTTCCAAACACACTTTTGGGGGCTTATAACTTGGCTTCTGAATGTCTCAGAGAGGTCAGGTTTGTTTTTTGGTACTCCAATCAACAGCCCCTATTACCCCAAAAAGGAATGGAGTCATTAGCACTTATGGCTTTTAAATGGCACCCAGAATTATGTTGCACAAAGCACAATTTCACATCATTCTTGGTCCATTTGTGTGAAAACAAGGTCCAGTCAGGCTGAAACGTTACAGGATGGTAGAATCTTTTGAGTTGTAAGTGATCTGAACGCTTCATGATGATCGCACATTCCTATAGGGGGTCAAACCATGTCCCAAAGGTCACCGGGCCTGGTGTCACATTAAAGAATAGTCCAGTTACACCTTTGTGGGCTTATAACGTTTCTTCTGAATGTCCTAAGCCCCCTTCAGACAGGCCATGAAAAACGGAAATGTTCCGGAATCTGTCCGTACGACCTCTCTGTCTGAATACAAACATCCGGATAACGTGTTCCAGAATTTATCCGGACGAAGCCCCTAGTAACAGGTCCGGACATGTTACGGACAGGGTGGCTGCTTCAGATTGGTGAGTAAAGTTCCGGACAAGGGGGAGGGGGAGGGGACCGGGGGACGCTGTGCGCACCTAGATAGCCTGCTGCTGTAGCATGCGGCGAACCACGGCAGCTCGCCTCCTACGGTACCGTCTAGACGCGCGACGGAGCGCTTCACACCGCTTCAGTGATTCCTTTAACTATTGAGCTTCATCATCCAGGTCTCTTATGCGTCTTCGCGTGCGCAGAATTATGCTTAAGCGCCTCGTGATTTTTATCTTGAGAGGCGCTATAGAAATGATATTTTCTTCTTCTTCTTCTTAACATGAGTCCGATTCTCTCTCCCCCCACCACCCCCCGCCGCCGTCAGACATCTGGAACTTTTCCCTGCTGTGTGAACGCAGCCGAAAGGACAAGTTCCGTTACAAAAGTGGTGTGTCTGAAAACACAGTTCCGGTTATAAACCGGATTGAATTGTCCGCAAATGTTCCAGAATGTCTGTCTGAAAAGGGCTCTAGAGAGGTCAGGTTTGTTTTAGAGTACTCCAATTAACAGCCCCTATAACCCCAAAAAGGAATGGAGTCATTAGCACTTATGGTTTTTAAATGGCACCCAGAATTATGTTGCACGGAGCACAATTTCACATCATTCTGGGTCCATTTCTGTGAAAACAAGGTCCAATCAGGCTGAAACGTCACAGAAAAGTAGAATCTATTGAGTTGTAAATGATTCTTGTGTTTCATGATGATAGCACATTCCTAAGGGCGTCAAATCAGGTCATAAAGGTCAAGGGATCACTTATTCCTTAAAGGCAGGGTTCCAAACACACCTTTGGGGGCTTATAACTTGGCTTCTGAATGTCCTAGAGAGGTCAGGTTTGTTTTAGATTACTTCAATTAACAGCTCCTACAACCCCAAAATGGAATGGAGTCATTAGCACTTATGGTTTTTAAATGGCACCCAGAATTATGTTGCACGAAGCACAATTTCACATCATTCTGGGTCCATTTTTGTGAAAACAAGGTCCAATCAGGCTGAAACGTTACAAGAAGGTAGAATCTGTAGAGTTGTATGTGATCTGAACATTTCATGATGATCGCAGATCCCTATAGGGGGTCAAACCATGTCCCAAAGGTCACCGGGCCTCGTGTCACTTTAAAGAAGTAGTCCAGTTACACCTTTGCAGGCTTATAACGTTTCTTCTGAATGTCCTAGAGAGGTCAGGTTTGTTTTAGAGTACTTCAATTAACAGCTCCTACAACCCCAAAAAGGAATGGAGTCATTAGCACTTATGGTTTTTAAATGGCACCCAGAATTATGTCGCACAAAGCACAATTTCTGATCATTCCGGGTCAATTTCACAGAAAAAAGCTTCAATCAGGCTGAAACGTCACAGAAAAGTAGAATCTATTGAGTTGTAAATGATTCCTGTGTTTCATGATGATAGCACATTCCTGAGGGTGTCAAATCAGGTCATATAGGTCACTGAATCACTTGTTCCTTAAAGGCGGCGTTCTAAACACACATTTGGGGGAGTTTATAACTTAGCTTCTGAATGTCTCAGAGAGGTCAGGTTTGTCTTAGTGTACTCCAATCAACAGCCCTTATTACCCCAAAAAGGAATAAAGTCATTAGCACTTATGGTTTTTAAATGGCACCCAGAATTATGTTGCACGAAGCACAATTTCACATCATTCTGGGTCCATTTATGTGAAAACAAGGTCCAATCAGGTTGAAACGTCACAGAAAAGTAGAATCTATTGAGTTGTAAATGATTCCTGTGTTTCATGATGATAGCACATTCCTAAGGGCGTCAAATCAGGTCATAAAGGTCACCGGATCACTTGTTCCTTAAAGGCAGGGTTCCAAACACACCTTTGGGGGCTTATAACTTGGCTTCTGAATGTCTCAGAGAGGTCAGGTTTGTTTTATGGTACTCCAATCACCAGCCCCTATTACCCCAAAAAGGAATGGAGTCATTAGCACTTATGGTTTTTAAATGGCACCCAGAATTATGTTGCACGAAGCACAATTTCACATCATTCTGGGTCCATTTGTGTGAAAACAAGGTCCAATCAGGCTGAAACGTCACAGAAAAGTAGAATCTATTGAGTTGTAAATGATTCCTGTGTTTAATTATGATAGCACATTCCTATAGGGGGTCAAACGATGTCCCAAAGGTCACCGGGCCTGGTGTCACTTTAAAGAAGTAGTCCAGTTACACCTTTGTGGGCTTATAACGTTTCTTCTGAATGTCCTAGAGAGGTCAGGTTTGTTTTAGTGTACTCCAATCAACAGCCCCTACAACCACAAAAAGGAATGGAGTCATTAGAACTTATGGTTTGTAAATGGCACCCAGAATTATGTTGCACAAAGCACAATTTCACATCATTCTGGGTCCATTTGTGTGAAAACAAGGTCCGATCAGGCTGAAACGTTACAGGAAGGTAGAATCTATTGAGTTGTAAGTGATCTGAACGTTTCATGATGATAGCACTTTCCTAAGGGGGTCAAACCATGTCCCAAAGGTCACCGGATCTGGTGTCAATTTAAAGAAGTAGTCCAGTTACACATTTGTGGGCTTATAACTTGGCTTCTGAATGTCCTAGAGAGATCAGGTTTGTTTTAGTGTACTCCAATCAACAGCCCCTACAACCACTAACAGGAATGGAGTCATTAGCACTTATGGTTTGTAAATGGCACCCAGAATTATGTTGCACAAAGCACAATATCACATCATTCTGGGTCCATTTGTGTGAAAACAAGTTCCAATCAGGCTGAAACGTTACAAGAAGGTAGAATCTATTGAGTTGTAAAAGATTCCTGTGTTTCATGATGATAGCACATTCCTAAGGGCGTCAAATCAGGTCATAAAGGTCACCGGATCACTTTTTCCTTAAAGGCATGGTTCCAAACACACCTTTGGGGGCTTATAACTTGGCTTCTGAATGTCTCAGAGAGGTCAGGTTTGTTTTATGGTACTCCAATCACCAGCCCCTATTACCCCAAAAAGGAATGGAGTCATTAGCACTTGGTTTTTAAATGGCACCCAGATTCATGCTGCACGAAGCACAATTTCACATCATTCTGGGTCCATTTGTGTGAAAACAAGGTCCAATCAGGCTGAAACGTTACAGGAAGGTAGAATCTATTGAGTTGTAAGTGATCTGAACGTTTCATGATGATAGCACATTCCTATAGGGGGTCAAACCATGTCCCAAAGGTCACCGGGCCTCGTGTCACTTTAAAGAAGTAGTCCAGTTACACCTTTGTGGGCTTATAACTTTTTTTCTGAATGTCCTAGAGAGATCAGGTTTGTTTCAGAGTACTCCAACCAACAACCCTACAAACACAAAAAGGAATGGAGTCATTAGCACTTATGGTTTGTAAATGGCACCCAGAATTATGTTGCACGAAGCACAATTTCACATCATTCTGGGTCCATTTGTGTGAAAACAAGGTCCAATCAGGCTGAAACGTTACAAGAAGGTAGAATCTATAGAGTTGTAAGTGATCTGAACGTTTCATGATGATCGCACATTCCTATAGGGGTCAAACCATGTCCCAAAGGTCACCGGGCCTCGTGTCACTTTAAAGAAGTAGTCCAGTTACACCTTTGCAGGCTTATAACATTTCTTCTGAATGTCCTAGAGAGGTCAGGTTTGTTTTAGAGTACTTCAGTTAACAGCTCCTACAACCCCAAAAAGGAATGGAGTCATTAGCACTTATGGTTTTTAAATGGCACCCAGAATTATGTCGCACAAAGCACAATTTCTGATCATTCCGGGTCCATTTCACAGAAAAAAGCTTCAATCAGGCTGAAATGTCAGAGAAAAGTAGAATCTATTGAGTTGTAAATGATTCCTGTGTTTCATGATGATAGCACATTCCTAAGGGCGTCAAATCAGGTCATAAAGGTCACCGGATCACTTGTTCCTTAAAGGCAGGGTTCCAAACACACCTTTGGGGGCTTATAACTTGGCTTCTGAATGTCTCAGAGAGGTCAGGTTTGTTTTATGGTACTCCAATCAACACCCCCTATTACCCCAAAAAGGAATGGAGTCATTAGCACTTATGGTTTTTAAATGGCACCCAGAGTTATGTTGCACGAAGCACAATTTCACATCATTCTGGGTCCATTTGTGTGAAAACAAGGTCCAATCAGGCTGAAACATTACAGGAAGGTAGAATCTATTGAGTTGTAAGTGATCTGAACGTTTCATGATGATAGCACTTTCCTAAGGGGGTCAAACCATGTCCCAAAGGTCACCGGATCTGGTGTCAATTTAAAGAAGTAGTCCAGTTACACATTTGTGAGCTTATAACTTTTCTTCTGAATGTCCTAGAGAGATCAGGTTTGTTTCAGAGTACTCCAATCAACAGCCCCTACAACCACAAAAAGGAATGGAGTCATTAGCACTTATGGTTTGTAAATGGCACCCAGAATTATGTTGCACGAAGCACAATTTCACATCATTCTGGGTCCATTTGTGTGAAAACAAGGTCCAATAAGGCTGAAACGTCACAAAAAAGTAGAATGTAGTGAGTTGTAAATGATTCCTGTGCTTCATGATGATAGCACATTCCTAAGGGTGTCAAATCAGGTCATAAAGGTCACCGGATCACTTGTTCCTTAAAGGCAGGGTTCCAAACACACATTTGGGGGCTTATAACTTGGCTTCTGAATGTCCTAGAGAGGTCAGGTTTGTTTTAGAGTACTTCAATTAACAGCTCCTACAACCCCAAAAAGGAATGGAGTCATTAGCACTTATGGGTTTTAAATGCCAACCAGAATTATGTCGCACAAAGCACAATTTCACATCATTCCGGGTCCATTTCACAGAAAAAAGCTTCAATCAGGCTGAAATGTCAGAGAAAAGTAGAATCTATTGAGTTGTAAATGATTCCTGTGTTTCATGATGATAGCACATTCCTAAGGGCGTCAAATCAGGTCATAAAGGTCACCGGATCACTTGTTCCTTAAAGGCAGGGTTCCAAACACACCTTTGGGGGCTTATAACTTGGCTTCTGAATGTCTCAGAGAGGTCAGGTTTGTTTTATGGTACTCCAATCAACACCCCCTATTACCCCAAAAAGGAATGGAGTCATTAGCACTTATGGTTTTTAAATGGCACCCAGAATTATGTTGCACGAAGCACAATTTCACATCATTCTGGGTCCATTTGTGTGAAAACAAGGTCCAATCAGGCTGAAACATTACAGGAAGGTAGAATCTATTGAGTTGTAAGTGATCTGAACGTTTCATGATGATAGCACTTTCCTAAGGGGGTCAAACCATGTCCCAAAGGTCACCGGATCTGGTGTCAATTTAAAGAAGTAGTCCAGTTACACATTTGTGAGCTTATAACTTTTCTTCTGAATGTCCTAGAGAGATCAGGTTTGTTTCAGAGTACTCCAATCAACAGCCCCTACAACCACAAAAAGGAATGGAGTCATTAGCACTTATGGTTTGTAAATGGCACCCAGAATTATGTTGCACGAAGCACAATTTCACATCATTCTGGGTCCATTTGTGTGAAAACAAGGTCCAATAAGGCTGAAACGTCACAAAAAAGTAGAATGTAGTGAGTTGTAAATAATTCCTGTGCTTCATGATGATAGCACATTCCTAAGGGCGTCAAATCAGGTCATAAAGGTCACCGGATCACTTGTTCCTTAAAGGCAGGGTTCCAAACACACATTTGGGGGCTTATAACTTGGCTTCTGAATGTCCTAGAGAGGTCAGGTTTGTTTTAGAGTACTTCAATTAACAGCTCCTACAACCCCAAAAAGGAATGGAGTCATTAGCACTTATGGGTTTTAAATGCCACCCAGAATTATGTCGCACAAAGCACAATTTCACATCATTCCTGGTCCATTTCTCAGAAAAAAGCTTCAATCAGGCTGAAACGTCACAGAAAAGTAGAATCTATTGAGTTGTAAAGGATTCCTGTGTTTCATGATGATAGCACATTCCTAAGGGCATCAAATTAGGTCATAAAGGTCACCGGATCACTTGTTCCTTAAAGGCAGGGTTCGAAACACACATTTGGGGGCTTATAACTTGGCTTCTGAATGTCTCAGAGAGGTCAGGTTTGTTTTAGCGTACTCCAATCAACAGCCCCTATTACCCCAAAAAGAAATGGAGTCATTAGCACTTGGTTTTTAAATGGCACCCAGATTTATGTTGCACGAAGCACAATTTCACATCATTCTGGGTCCATTTGTGTGAAAACAAGGTCCAATCAGGCTGAAACGTTACAGGAAAGTAGAATCTATTGAGTTGTAATTGATCTGAACGTTTCATGATGATAGCACTTTCCTAAGGGGGTCAAACCATGTCCCAAAGGTCACCGGATCTGGTGTCAATTTAAAGAAGTAGTCCAGTTACACATTTGTGGGCTTGTAACTTGGCTTCTGAATGTCCTAAGGAGATCAGGTTTGTTTCAGAGTACTCCAATCAACAGCCCCTACAACCACTAAAAGGAATGGAGTCATTAGCACTTATGGTTTGTAAATGGCACCCAGAATTATGTTGCACAAAGCACAATTTCACATCATTCTGGGTCCATTTGTGTGAAAACAAGTTCCAATCAGGCTGAAACGTTACAAGAAGGTAGAATCTATAGAGTTGTAAGTGATCTGAACGTTTCATGATGATCGCACATTCCAATAGGGGGTAAAACCATGTCCCAAAGGTCACCGGGCCTGGTGTCACTTTAAAGAAGTAGTCCAGTTACACTTTTGTGGGCTTATAACGTTTCTTCTGAATGTCCTAGAGAGGTCAGGTTTGTTTTAGAGTACTCCAATTAACAGCCCCTACAACCCCAAAAAGGAATGGAGTCATTAGCACTTATGTTTTTTAAACGGCACCCAGAATTATGTTTCACAAAGCACAATTTCACATCATTCTGGGTCCATTTATGTGAAAACAAGGTCCGATCAGGCTGAAACGTCACAGAAAAGTAGAATCTATTGAGTTGTAAAAGATTCCTGTGTTTCATGATGATAGCACATTCCTAAGGGCGTCAAATCAGGTCATAAAGGTCACCGGATCACTTGTTCCTTAAAGGCAGGGTTCCAAACACACCTTTGGGGGCTTATAATTTGGCTTCTGAATGTCTCAGAGAGGTCAGGTTTGTTTTATGGTACTACAATCACCAGCCCCTATTATCCCAAAAAGGAATGGAGTCATTAGCACTTATGGTTTTTAAACGGCACCCAGAATTATGTTGCACAAAGCACAATTTCACATCATTCTGGGTCCATTTATGTGAAAACAAGGTCCAATCAGGCTGAAACGTCACAGAAAAGTAGAATCTATTGAGTGGTAAAAGATTCCTGTGTTTCATGATGATAGCACATTCCTAAGGGCGTCAAATCAGGTCATAAAGGTCACCGGATCACTTGTTCCTTAAAGGCAGGGTTCCAAACACACCTTTGGGGGCTTATAACTTGGCTTCTGAATGTCTCAGAGAGGTCAGGTTTGTTTTATGGTACTCCAATCAACACCCCCTATTACCCCAAAAAGGAATGGAGTCATTAGCACTTGGTTTTTAAATGGCACCCAGATTCATGCTGCACGAAGCACAATTTCACATCATTCTGGGTCCATTTGTGTGAAAACAAGGTCCAATCAGGCTGAAACGTTACAGGAAGGTAGAATCTATTGAGTTGTAAGTGATCTGAACGTTTCATGATGATAGCACATTCCTATAGGGGGTCAAACCATGTCCCAAAGGTCACCGGGCCTCGTGTCAATTTAAAGAAGTAGTCCAGTTACACATTTGTGGGCTTATAACTTTTTTCTGAATGTCCTAGAGAGATCAGGTTTGTTTCAGAGTACTCCAATCAACAACCCTACAAACACAAAAAGGAATGGAGTCATTAGCACTTATGGTTTGTAAATGGCACCCAGAATTATGTTGCACGAAGCACAATTTCACATCATTCTGGGTCCATTTGTTTGAAAACAAGGTCCAATCAGGCTGAAACGTTACAAGAAGGTAGAATCTATAGAGTTGTAAGAGATCTGAACGTTTCATGATGATCGCACATTCCTATAGGGGTCAAACCATGTCCCAAAGGTCACCGGGCCTCGTGTCACTTTAAAGAAGTAGTCCAGTTACACCTTTGCAGGCTTATAACATTTCTTCTGAATGTCCTAGAGAGGTCAGGTTTGTTTTAGAGTACTTCAATTAACAGCTCCTACAACCCCAAAAAGGAATGGAGTCATTAGCACTTATGGTTTTTAATTGGCACCCAGAATTATGTCGCACAAAGCACAATTTCTGATCATTCCGGGTCCATTTCACAGAAAAAAGCTTCAATCAGGCTGAAACGTCAGAGAAAAGTAGAATCTATTGAGTTGTAAATGATTCCTGTGTTTCATGATGATAGCACATTCCTAAGGGCGTCAAATCAGGTCATAAAGGTCACCGGATCACTTGTTCCTTAAAGGCAGGGTTCCAAACACACCTTTGTGGGCTTATAACTTGGCTTCTGAATGTCCTAGAGAGATCAGGTTTGTTTTAGTATACTCCAATCAACAGCCCCTAAAACCACAAAAAGGAATGGAGTCATTAGCACTTATGGTTTTTAAATGGCACCCAGAATTATGTTGCACGAAGCACAATTTCACATCATTCTGGGTCCATTTGTGTGAAAACAAGGTCCAATCAGGCTGAAACGTTACAAGAAGGTAGAATCTATTGAGTTGTAAGTGATCTGAACGTTTCATGATGATCGCACATTCCTATAGGGGGTCAAACCATGTCCCAAAGGTCACCTGGCCTGGTGTCACTTTAAAGAAGTAGTCCAGTTACACATTTGTGGGATTAAAACTTGGCTTCTGAATGTCCTAGACAGATCAGGTTTGTTTTAGTGTACTCCAATCAACAGCCCCTACAACCTCAAAAAGGATTGGAGTCATTAGCACTTATGGTTTTTAAATGGCACCCAGAATTATGTTGCACGAAGCACAATTTCACATCATTCTGGGTCCATTTGTGTGAAAACAAGGTCCAATCAGGCTGAAACGTTACAAGAAGGTAGAATCTATTGAGTTGTAAGTGATCTGAACGTTTCATGATGATCGCACATTCCTATAGGGGGTCAAACCATGTCCCAAAGGTCACCGGGCCTGGTGTCACTTTAAAGAAGTAGTCCAGTTACACCTTTGTGGGCTTATAACTTGGCTTCTGAATGTCCTAGAGAGGTCAGATTTGTTTTAGAGTACTCCAATCCACAGCCCCCATTACCACTAAAAGGAATGGAGTCATTAGCACTTATGGTTTTTAAATGGCACCCAGAATTATGTTGCACGAAGCACAATTTCACATCATTCTGGGTCCATTTGTGTGAAAACAAGGTCCAATCAGGCTGAAACGTCACAGAAAAGTAGAATCTATTGAGTTGTAAATGATTCCTGTGTTTTATTATGATAGCACATTCCTATAGGGGGTCAAACCATGTCCCAAAGGTCACGGGGCCTGGTGTCACTTCAAAGAAGTAGTCCAGTTACACCTTTGTGGGCTTATAACATTTCTTCTGAATGTCCTAGAGAGGTCAGGTTTGTTTTAGTGTACTCCAATCAACAGCCCCTACAACCACAAAAAGGAATGGAGTCATTAGCACTTATGGTTTGTAAATGGCACGCAGAATTATGTTGCACGAAGCACAATTTCACATCATTCTGGGTCCATTTGTGTGAAAACAAGGTCCAATCAGGCTGAAACGTTACAGGAAGGTAGAATCTATTTAGTTGTAAGTGATCTGAACGTTTCATGATGATCGCACATTCCTATAGGGGGTCAAACCATGTCCCAAAGGTCACCGGGCCTGGTGTCACTTTAAAGAAGTAGTCCAGTTACACCTTTGTGGGCTTATAACGTTTCTTCTGAATGTCCTAGAGAGGTCAGGTTTGTTTTAGTGTACTCCAATCAACAGCCCCTACAACCACAAAAAGGAATGGAGTCATTAGCACTTATGGTTTGTAAATGGCACCCAGAATTATGTTGCACGAAGCACAATTTCACATCATTCTGGGTCCATTTGTGTGAAAACAAGGTCCAATCAGGCTGAAAAGTTACAGGAAGGTAGAATCTATTGAGTTGTAAGTGATCTGAACGTTTCATGATGATCGCACATTCCTATAGGGGGTCAAACCATGTCCCAAAGGTCACCGGGCCCTGTGTCACTTTAAAGAAGTAGTCCAGTTACACCTTTGTGGGCTTATAACTTGGCTTCTGAATGTCCTAGAGAGGTCAGGTTTGTTTTAGTGTACTCCAATCAACAGCCCCTACAACCACAAAAAGGAATGGAGTCATTAGCACTTATGGTTTGTAAATGGCACCCAGAATTATGTTGCACGAAGCACAATTTCACATCATTCTGGGTCCATTTGTGTGAAAACAAGGTCCAATCAGGCTGAAACGTTACAGGAAGGTAGAATCTATTGAGTTGTAAGTGATCTGATTGTTTCATGATGATAGCACTTTCCTAAGGGGGTCAAACCATGTCCCAAAGGTCACCGGATCTGGTGTCAATTTAAAGAAGTAGTCCAGTTACATATTTGTGGGCTTATAACTTGGCTTCTGAATGTCCTAGAGAGATCAGGTTTGTTTTAGTGTACTCCAATCAAAAGCCCCTACAACCACAAAAAGGAATGGAGTCATTAGCACTTATGGTTTGTAAATGGCACCCAGAATTATGTTGCACGAAGCACAATTTCACATCATTCTCGGTTCATTTGTGTGAAAACAAGGTCCAATCAGGCTGAAACGTTAAAGAAAAGTAGAATCTATTGATTTGTAATTGATCTGAACGTTTCATGATAATAGCACTTTCCTAAGGGGGTCAAACCATGTCCCAAAGGTCACCGGATCTGGTGTCAATTTAAAGAAGTAGTCCAGTTACACCTTTGTGGGCTTATAACTTGGCTTCTGAATGTCCTAGAGAGGTCAGGTTTGTTTTAGAGTACTCCAATTAACAGCCCCCTTACCCCAAAAAGGAATGGAGTCATTAGCACTTATGGTTTTTAAATGGCACCCAGAATTATGTTGCACGAAGCACAATTTCACATCATTCTGGGTTCATTTGTGTGAAAACAAGGTCCAATCAGGCTGAAACGTTACAGGAAGGTAGAATATATTGAGTTGTAAGTTATCTGAACCATGTCCCAAAGGTCACCGGATCTGGTGTCAATTTAAAGAAGTAGTCCAGTTACACCTTTGTGGGCTTATAACTTGGCTTCTGAATGTCCTAGAGAGGTCAGGTTTGTTTCAGAGTACTCCAATCAACAGCCCCTACAACCACTAAAAGGAATGGAGTCATTAGCACTTATGGTTTGTAAATGTCACCCAGAATTATGTTGCACAAAGCACAATTTCACATCATTCTGGGTCCATTTGTGTGAAAACAAGGTCCAATCAGGCTGAAACGTTACAAGAAGGTAGAATCTATTGAGTTGTAAGTGATCTGAACGTTTCATGATGATCGCACATTCCTATAGGGGGTCAAACCATGTCCCAAAGGTCACCGGGCCTGGTGTCACTTTAAAGAAGTAGTCCAGTTACAACTTTGTGGGCTTATAAATTGGCTTCTGAATGTCCTAGAGAGGTCAGGTTTGTTTTAGTGTACTCCATTCAACAGCCCCTACAACCACAAATAGGAATGGAGTCATTAGCACTTATGGTTTGTAAATGGCACCCAGAATTATGTTGCACAAAGCACAATTTCACATCATTCTGGGTCCATTTGTGTGAAAACAAGGTCCAATCAGGCTGAAAAGTTACAAGAAGGTAGAATCTATTGAGTTGTAAGTGATCTGAACGTTTCATGATGATCGCACATTCCTATAGGGGGTCAAACCATGTCCCAAAGGTCACCGGGCCTGGTGTCACTTTAAAGAAGTAGTCCAGTTACACATTTGTGGGCTTATAACTTGGCTTCTGAATGTCCTAGAGAGATCAGGTTTTTTTTCGAGTACTCCAACCAACAGCCCCTACAACCACAAAAAGTAATGGAGTCATTAGCACTTATGGTTTTTAAATGGCACCCAGAGTTATGTTGCACGAAGCACAATTTCACATCTTTCTGTGTCCATTTGTGTGAAAACAAGGTCCAATCAGGCTGAAACGTTACAAGAAGGTAGAATCTATTGAGTTGTAAGTGATCTGAACGTTTCATGATGATCGCACATTCCTATAGGGGGTCAAACCATGTCCCAAAGGTCACCGGGCCTGGTGTCACTTTAAAGAAGTAGTCCAGTTACACCTTTGTGGGCTTATAACTTGGCTTCTGAATGTCCTAGAGAGGTCAGGTTTGTTTTAGAGTACTCCAATCCACATCCCCCATTACCACTAAAAGGAATGGAGTCATTAGCACTTATGGTTTTTAAATGGCACCCAGAATTATGTTGCACGAAGCACAATTTCACATCATTCTGGGTTCATTTGTGTGAAAACAAGGTCCAATCAGGCTGAAACATTACAGGAAGGTAGAATCTATTGAGTTGTAAGTGATCTGAACGTTTCATGATGATAGCACTTTCCTAAGGGGGTCAAACCATGTCCCAAAGGTCACCGGATCTGGTGTCAATTTAAAGAAGTAGTCCAGTTACACATTTGTGAGCTTATAACTTTTCTTCTGAATGTCCTAGAGAGATCAGGTTTGTTTCAGAGTACTCCAATCAACAGCCCCTACAACCACAAAAGGAATGGAGTCATTAGCACTTATGGTTTGTAAATGGCACCCAGAATTATGTTGCACGAAGCACAATTTCACATCATTCTGGGTCCATTTGTGTGAAAACAAGGTCCAATAAGGCTGAAACGTCACAAAAAAGTAGAATGTAGTGAGTTGTAAATGATTCCTGTGCTTCATGATGATAGCACATTCCTAAGGGCGTCAAATCAGGTCATAAAGGTCACCGGATCACTTGTTCCTTAAAGGCAGGGTTCCAAACACACATTGGTGGGCTTATAACTTGGCTTCTGAATGTCCTAGAGAGGTCAGGTTTGTTTTAGAGTACTTCAATTAACAGCTCCTACAACCCCAAAAAGGAATGGAGTCATTAGCACTTATGGGTTTTAAATGCCACCCAGAATTATGTCGCACAAAGCACAATTTCACATCATTCCTGGTCCATTTCTCAGAAAAAAGCTTCAATCAGGCTGAAACGTCACAGAAAAGTAGAATCTATTGAGTTGTAAAGGATTCCTGTGTTTCATGATGATAGCACATTCCTAAGGGCATCAAATTAGGTCATAAAGGTCACCGGATCACTTGTTCCTTAAAGGCAGGGTTCGAAACACACATTTGGGGGCTTATAACTTGGCTTCTGAATGTCTCAGAGAGGTCAGGTTTGTTTTAGCGTACTCCAATCAACAGCCCCTATTACCCCAAAAAGAAATGGAGTCATTAGCACTTGGTTTTTAAATGGCACCCAGATTTATGTTGCACGAAGCACAATTTCACATCATTCTGGGTCCATTTGTGTGAAAACAAGGTCCAATCAGGCTGAAACGTTACAGGAAAGTAGAATCTATTGAGTTGTAATTGATCTGAACGTTTCATGATGATAGCACTTTCCTAAGGGGGTCAAACCATGTCCCAAAGGTCACCGGATCTGGTGTCAATTTAAAGAAGTAGTCCAGTTACACATTTGTGGGCTTGTAACTTGGCTTCTGAATGTCCTAGAGAGATCAGGTTTGTTTCAGAGTACTCCAATCAACAGCCCCTACAACCACTAAAAGGAATGGAGTCATTAGCACTTATGGTTTGTAAATGGCACCCAGAATTATGTTGCACAAAGCACAATTTCACATCATTCTGGGTCCATTTGTGTGAAAACAAGTTCCAATCAGGCTGAAACGTTACAAAAAGGTAGAATCTATAGAGTTGTAAGTGATCTGAACGTTTCATGATGATCGCACATTCCAATAGGGGGTAAAACCATGTCCCAAAGGTCACCGGGCCTGGTGTCACTTTAAAGAAGTAGTCCAGTTACACTTTTGTGGGCTTATAACGTTTCTTCTGAATGTCCTAGAGAGGTCAGGTTTGTTTTAGAGTACTCCAATTAACAGCCCCTACAACCCCAAAAAGGAATGGAGTCATTAGCACTTATGTTTTTTAAACGGCACCCAGAATTATGTTTCACAAAGCACAATTTCACATCATTCTGGGTCCATTTATGTGAAAACAAGGTCCGATCAGGCTGAAACGTCACAGAAAAGTAGAATCTATTGAGTGGTAAAAGATTCCTGTGTTTCATGATGATAGCACATTCCTAAGGGCGTCAAATCAGGTCATAAAGGTCACCGGATCACTTGTTCCTTAAAGGCAGGGTTCCAAACACACCTTTGGGGGCTTATAACTTGGCTTCTGAATGTCTCAGAGAGGTCAGGTTTGTTTTATGGTACTCCAATCACCAGCCCCTATTATCCCAAAAAGGAATGGAGTCATTAGCACTTATGGTTTTTAAACGGCACCCAGAATTATGTTGCACAAAGCACAATTTCACATCATTCTGGGTCCATTTATGTGAAAACAAGGTCCAATCAGGCTGAAACGTCACAGAAAAGTAGAATCTATTGAGTGGTAAAAGATTCTTGTGTTTCATGATGATAGCACATTCCTAAGGGCGTCAAATCAGGTCATAAAGGTCACCGGATCACTTGTTCCTTAAAGGCAGGGTTCCAAACACACCTTTGGGGGCTTATAACTTGGCTTCTGAATGTCTCAGAGAGGTCAGGTTTGTTTTATGGTACTCCAATCAACACCCCCTATTACCCCAAAAAGGAATGGAGTCATTAGCACTTGGTTTTTAAATGGCACCCAGATTCATGCTGCACGAAGCACAATTTCACATCATTCTGGGTCCATTTGTGTGAAAACAAGGTCCAATCAGGCTGAAACGTTACAGGAAGGTAGAATCTATTGAGTTGTAAGTGATCTGAACGTTTCATGATGATAGCACATTCCTATAGGGGGTCAAACCATGTCCCAAAGGTCACCGGGCCTCGTGTCAATTTAAAGAAGTAGTCCAGTTACACATTTGTGGGCTTATAACTTTTTTTCTGAATGTCCTAGAGAGATCAGGTTTGTTTCAGAGTACTCCAATCAACAACCCTACAAACACAAAAAGGAATGGAGTCATTAGCACTTATGGTTTGTAAATGGCACCCAGAATTATGTTGCACGAAGCACAATTTCACATCATTCTGGGTCCATTTGTTTGAAAACAAGGTCCAATCAGGCTGAAACGTTACAAGAAGGTAGAATCTATAGAGTTGTAAGAGATCTGAACGTTTCATGATGATCGCACATTCCTATAGGGGTCAAACCATGTCCCAAAGGTCACCGGGCCTCGTGTCACTTTAAAGAAGTAGTCCAGTTACACCTTTGCAGGCTTATAACATTTCTTCTGAATGTCCTAGAGAGGTCAGGTTTGTTTTAGAGTACTTCAATTAACAGCTCCTACAACCCCAAAAAGGAATGGAGTCATTAGCACTTATGGTTTTTAATTGGCACCCAGAATTATGTCGCACAAAGCACAATTTCTGATCATTCCGGGTCCATTTCACAGAAAAAAGCTTCAATCAGGCTGAAACGTCAGAGAAAAGTAGAATCTATTGAGTTGTAAATGATTCCTGTGTTTCATGATGATAGCACATTCCTAAGGGCGTCAAATCAGGTCATAAAGGTCACCGGATCACTTGTTCCTTAAAGGCAGGGTTCCAAACACACCTTTGTGGGCTTATAACTTGGCTTCTGAATGTCCTAGAGAGATCAGGTTTGTTTTAGTATACTCCAATCAACAGCCCCTAAAACCACAAAAAAAAATGGAGTCATTAGCACTTATGGTTTTTAAATGGCACCCAGAATTATGTTGCACGAAGCACAATTTCACATCATTCTGGGTCCATTTGTGTGAAAACAAGGTCCAATCAGGCTGAAACGTTACAAGAAGGTAGAATCTATTGAGTTGTAAGTGATCTGAACGTTTCATGATGATCGCACATTCCTATAGGGGGTCAAACCATGTCCCAAAGGTCACCGGGCCTGGTGTCACTTTAAAGAAGTAGTCCAGTTACACATTTGTGGGATTAAAACTTGGCTTCTGAATGTCCTAGAGAGATCAGGTTTGTTTTAGTGTACTCCAATCAACAGCCCCTACAACCTCAAAAAGGATTGGAGTCATTAGCACTTATGGTTTTTAAATGGCACCCAGAATTATGTTGCACGAAGCACAATTTCACATCATTCTGGGTCCATTTGTGTGAAAACAAGGTCCAATCAGGCTGAAACGTTACAAGAAGGTAGAATCTATTGAGTTGTAAGTGATCTGAACGTTTCATGATGATCGCACATTCCTATAGGGGGTCAAACCATGTCCCAAAGGTCACCGGGCCTGGTGTCACTTTAAAGAAGTAGTCCAGTTACACCTTTGTGGGCTTATAACTTGGCTTCTGAATGTCCTAGAGAGGTCAGATTTGTTTTAGAGTACTCCAATCCACAGCCCCCATTACCACTAAAAGGAATGGAGTCATTAGCACGTATGGTTTTTAAATGGCACCCAGAATTATGTTGCACGAAGCACAATTTCACATCATTCTGGGTCCATTTGTGTGAAAACAAGGTCCAATCAGGCTGAAACGTCACAGAAAAGTAGAATCTATTGAGTTGTAAATGATTCCTGTGTTTTATTATGATAGCACATTCCTATAGGGGGTCAAACCATGTCCCAAAGGTCACGGGGCCTGGTGTCACTTCAAAGAAGTAGTCCAGTTACACCTTTGTGGGCTTATAACATTTCTTCTGAATGTCCTAGAGAGGTCAGGTTTGTTTTAGTGTACTCCAATCAACAGCCCCTACAACCACAAAAAGGAATGGAGTCATTAGCACTTATGGTTTGTAAATGGCACGCAGAATTATGTTGCACGAAGCACAATTTCACATCATTCTGGGTCCATTTGTGTGAAAACAAGGTCCAATCAGGCTGAAACGTTACAGGAAGGTAGAATCTATTTAGTTGTAAGTGATCTGAACGTTTCATGATGATCGCACATTCCTATAGGGGGTCAAACCATGTCCCAAAGGTCACGGGGCCTGGTGTCACTTCAAAGAAGTAGTCCAGTTACACCTTTGTGGGCTTATAACATTTCTTCTGAATGTCCTAGAGAGGTCAGGTTTGTTTTAGTGTACTCCAATCAACAGCCCCTACAACCACAAAAAGGAATGGAGTCATTAGCACTTATGGTTTGTAAATGGCACGCAGAATTATGTTGCACGAAGCACAATTTCACATCATTCTGGGTCCATTTGTGTGAAAACAAGGTCCAATCAGGCTGAAACGTTACAGGAAGGTAGAATCTATTTAGTTGTAAGTGATCTGAACGTTTCATGATGATCGCACATTCCTATAGGGGGTCAAACCATGTCCCAAAGGTCACCGGGCCTGGTGTCACTTTAAAGAAGTAGTCCAGTTACACCTTTGTGGGCTTATAACGTTTCTTCTGAATGTCCTAGAGAGGTCAGGTTTGTTTTAGTGTACTCCAATCAACAGCCCCTACAACCACAAAAAGGAATGGAGTCATTAGCACTTATGGTTTGTAAATGGCACCCAGAATTATGTTGCACGAAGCACAATTTCACATCATTCTGGGTCCATTTGTGTGAAAACAAGGTCCAATCAGGCTGAAACGTTACAGGAAGGTAGAATCTATTGAGTTGTAAGTGATCTGAACGTTTCATGATGATCGCACATTCCTATAGGGGGTCAAACCATGTCCCAAAGGTCACCGGGCCTGGTGTCACTTTAAAGAAGTAGTCCAGTTACACCTTTGTGGGCTTATAACTTGGCTTCTGAATGTCCTAGAGAGGTCAGGTTTGTTTTAGTGTACTCCAATCAACAGCCCCTACAACCACAAAAAGGAATGGAGTCATTAGCACTTATGGTTTGTAAATGGCACCCAGAATTACGTTGCACGAAGCACAATTTCACATCATTCTGGGTCCATTTGTGTGAAAACAAGGTCCAATCAGGCTGAAACGTTACAGGAAGGTAGAATCTATTGAGTTGTAAGTGATCTGATTGTTTCATGATGATAGCACTTTCCTAAGGGGGTCAAACCATGTCCCAAAGGTCACCGGATCTGGTGTCAATTTAAAGAAGTAGTCCAGTTACATATTTGTGGGCTTATAACTTGGCTTCAGAATGTCCTAGAGAGATCAGGTTTGTTTTAGTATACTCCAATCAAAAGCCCCTACAACCACAAAAAGGAATGGAGTCATTAGCACTTATGGTTTGTAAATGGCACCCAGAATTATGTTGCACGAAGCACAATTTCACATCATTCTCGGTTCATTTGTGTGAAAACAAGGTCCAATCAGGCTGAAACGTTACAGAAAAGTAGAATCTATTGATTTGTAATTGATCTGAACGTTTCATGATAATAGCACTTTCCTAAGGGGGTCAAACCATGTCCCAAAGGTCACCGGATCTGGTGTCAATTTAAAGAAGTAGTCCAGTTACACCTTTGTGGGCTTATAACTTGGCTTCTGAATGTCCTAGAGAGGTCAGGTTTGTTTTAGAGTACTCCAATTAACAGCCCCCTTACCCCAAAAAGGAATGGAGTCATTAGCACTTATGGTTTTTAAATGGCACCCAGAATTATGTTGCACGAAGCACAATTTCACATCATTCTGGGTTCATTTGTGTGAAAACAAGGTCCAATCAGGCTGAAACGTTACAGGAAGGTAGAATATATTGAGTTGTAAGTTATCTGAACCATGTCCCAAAGGTCACCGGATCTGGTGTCAATTTAAAGAAGTAGTCCAGTTACACCTTTGTGGGCTTATAACTTGGCTTCTGAATGTCCTAGAGAGGTCAGGTTTGTTTCAGAGTACTCCAATCAACAGCCCCTACAACCACTAAAAGGAATGGAGTCATTAGCACTTATGGTTTGTAAATGTCACCCAGAATTATGTTGCACAAAGCACAATTTCACATCATTCTGGGTCCATTTGTGTGAAAACAAGGTCCAATCAGGCTGAAACGTTACAAGAAGGTAGAATCTATTGAGCTGTAAGTGATCTGAACGTTTCATGATGATCGCACATTCCTATAGGGGGTCAAACCATGTCCCAAAGGTCACCGGGCCTGGTGTCACTTTAAAGAAGTAGTCCAGTTACAACTTTGTGGGCTTATAATTTGGCTTCTGAATGTCCTAGAGAGGTCAGGTTTGTTTTAGTGTACTCCATTCAACAGCCCCTACAACCACAAATAGGAATGGAGTCATTAGCACTTATGGTTTGTAAATGGCACCCAGAATTATGTTGCACAAAGCACAATTTCACATCATTCTGGGTCCATTTGTGTGAAAACAAGGTCCAATCAGGCTGAAAAGTTACAAGAAGGTAGAATCTATTGAGTTGTAAGTGATCTGAACGTTTCATGATGATCGCACATTCCTATAGGGGGTCAAACCATGTCCCAAAGGTCACCGGGCCTGGTGTCACTTTAAAGAAGTAGTCCAGTTACACATTTGTGGGCTTATAACTTGGCTTCTGAATGTCCTAGAGAGATCAGGTTTTTTTTCGAGTACTCCAACCAACAGCCCCTACAACCACAAAAAGTAATGGAGTCATTAGCACTTATGGTTTTTAAATGGCACCCAGAGTTATGTTGCACGAAGCACAATTTCACATCTTTCTGTGTCCATTTGTGTGAAAACAAGGTCCAATCAGGCTGAAACGTTACAAGAAGGTAGAATCTATTGAGTTGTAAGTGATCTGAACGTTTCATGATGATCGCACATTCCTATAGGGGGTCAAACCATGTCCCAAAGGTCACCGGGCCTGGTGTCACTTTAAAGAAGTAGTCCAGTTACACCTTTGTGGGCTTATAACTTGGCTTCTGAATGTCCTAGAGAGGTCAGGTTTGTTTTAGAGTACTCCAATCCACAGCCCCCATTACCACTAAAAGGAATGGAGTCATTAGCACTTATGGTTTTTAAATGGCACCCAGAATTATGTTGCACGAAGCACAATTTCACATCATTCTGGGTTCATTTGTGTGAAAACAAGGTCCAATCAGGCTGAAACGTTACAGGAAGGTAGAATCTATTGAGTTGTAAGTGATCTGAACGTTTCATGATGATAGCATTTTCCTAAGGGGGTCAAACCATGTCCCAAAGGTCACCGGATCTGGTGTCAACTTAAAGAAGTAGTCCAGTTACACATTTGTGGGCTTATAACTTGGCTTCTGAATGTCCTAGAGAGATCAGAATTGTTTTAGTATACTCCAATCAACAGCCCCTACAACCACAAAAAGGAGTGGAGTCATTAGCACTTATGGTTTTTAAATGGCACCCCGAATTATGTTGCACGAAGCACAATTTCACATCATTCTGGGTTCATTTGTGTGAAAACATGGTCCAATCAGGCTGAAACGTTACAGGAAGGTAGAATCTATTGAGTTGTAAGTGATCTGAACGTTTCCTAATGATAGCACATTCCTAAGGGGGTCAAACCATGTCCCAAAGGTCACCGGATCTGGTGTCAATTTAAAGAAGTAGTCCAGTTACACATTTGTGGGCTTATAACTTGGCTTCTGAATGTCCTAGAGAGATCAGGTTTGTTTTAATGTAATCCAACCAACAGCCCCTCCAACCACAAAAAGGAATGGAGTCATTAGCACTTATGGTTTTTAAATGGCACCCAGAATTATGTTGCACGAAGCACAATTTCACATCATTCTGGGTCCATTTGTGTGAAAACAAGGTCCAATCAGGCTGAAACGTTACAAGAAGGTAGAATCTATTGAGTTGTAAGTGATCTGAACGTTTCATGATGATCGCACATTCCTATAGGGGGTAAAACCATGTCCCAAAGGTCACCGGGCCTGCTGTCACTTTAAAGCTGTAGTCCAGTTACACCTTTGTGGGCTTATAACTTGGCTTCTGAATGTCCTAGAGAGGTCAGGTTTGTTTTAGAGTACTCCAATCCACAGCCCCCATTACCACTAAAAGGAATGGAGTCATTAGCACTTATGGTTTTTAAATGGCACCCAGAATTATGTTGCACGAAGCACAATTTCACATCATTCTGGGTCCATTTGTGTGAAAACAAGGTCCAATCAGGCTGAAACGTTACAAGAAGGTAGAATCTATTGAGTTGTAAATGATTCCTGTGTTTAATTATGATAGCACATTCCTATAGGGGGTCAAACCATGTCCCAAAGGTCACCGGGCCTGGTGTCACTTCAAAGAAGTAGTCCAGTTACACCTTTGTGGGCTTATAACATTTCTTCTGAATGTCCTAGAGAGGTCAGGTTTGTTTTAGTGTACTCCAATCAACAGCCCCTACAACCACAAAAATGAATGGAGTCATTAGCACTTATGGTTTGTAAATGGCACCCAGAAGTATGTTGCACGAAGCACAATTTCACATCATTCTGGGTCCATTTGTGTGAAAACAAGGTCCAATCAGGCTGAAACGTTACAGGAAGGTAGAATCTATTTAGTTGTAAGTGATCTGAACGTTTCATGATGATCGCAAATTCCTATAGGGGGTCAAACCATGTCCCAAAGGTCACCGGGCCTGGTGTCACTTTAAAGAAGTAGTCCAGTTACACGTTTGTGGGATTATAACGTTTATTCTGAATGTCCTAGAGTGGTCAGGTTTGTTTTAGTGTACTCCAATCAACAGGCACTACAACCACAAAAAGGAATGGAGTCATTAGCACTTATGGTTTGTAAATGGCACCCAGAATTATGTTGCACGAAGCACAATTTCACATCTTTCTGGGTCCATTTGTGTGAAAACAAGGTCCAATCAGGCTGAAACGTTACAGGAAGGTAGAATCTATTCAGTTGTAAGTGATCTGAACGTTTCATGATGATCGCACATTCCTATAGGGGGTCAAATCATGTCCAAAAGGTCACCGGGCCTGGTGTCACTTTAGAGAAGTAGTCCAGTTACACCTTTGTGGGCTTATAACTTGGCTTCTGAATGTCCTAGAGAGGTCAGGTTTGTTTTAGTGTACTCCAATCAACAGCCCCTACAAACACAAAAAGGAATGGAGTTATTAGCACTTATGGTTTGTAAATGGCACCCAGAATTATGTTGCACGAAGCACAATTTCACATCATTCTGGGTCCATTTGTGTGAAAACAAGGTCCAATCAGGCTGAAACGTTACAGAAAAGTAGAATTTTTTGAGTTGTAATTGACCTGAACGTTTCATGATAATAGCACTTTCCAAAGGGGGTCAAACCATGTCCCAAAGGTCACCGGATCTGGTGTCAATTTAAAGAAGTAGTCCAGTTACACATTTGTGGGCTTATAACTTGGCTTCTGAATGTCCTAGAGAGATCAGGTTTGTTTCAGAGTACTCCAATCAACAGCCCCTACAACCACTAAAAGGAATGGAGTCATTAGCACTTATGGTTTGTAAATGGCACCCAGAATTATGTTGCACGAAGCACAATTTCACATCATTCTGGGTCCATTTGTGTGAAAACAAGGTCCAATCAGGCTGAAACGTTACAAGAAGGTAGAATCTATTGAGTTGTAAGTGATCTGAACGTTTCATGATGATCGCACATTCCTATAGGGGGTCAAACCATGTCCCAAAGGTCACCGGGCCTGGTGTCACTTTAAAGAAGTAGTCCAGTTACAACTTTGTGGGCTTATAACTTGGCTTCTGAACTTCCTAGAGAGGTCAGATTTGTTTTAGTGTACTCCAATCAACAGCCCCTACAACCACAAAAAGGAATGGAGTCATTAGCACTTATGGTTTGTAAATGGCACCCAGAATTATGTTGCACAAAGCACAATTTCACATCATTCTGGGTCCATTTGTGTGAAAACAAGGTCCAATCAGGCTGAAACGTTACAAGAAGGTAGAATCTATTGAGTTGTAAGTGATCTGAACGTTTCATGATGATCGCACATTCCTATAGGGGGTCAAACCATGTCCCAAAGGTCACCGGGCCTGGTGTCACTTTAAAGAAGTAGTCCAGTTACAACTTTGTGGGCTTATAACTTGGCTTCTGAATGTCCTAGAGAGGTCAGATTTGTTTTAGTGTACTCCAATCAACAGCCCCTACAACCACAAAAAGGAAAGGAGTCATTAGCACTTATGGTTTGTACATGGCACCCAGAATTATGTTGCACAAAGCACAATTTCACATCATTCTGGGTCCATTTGTGTGAAAACAAGGTCCAATCAGGCTGAAACGTTACAAGAAGGTAGAATCTATTGAGTTGTAAGTTATCTGAACGTTTCATGATGATCGCACATTCCTATAGGGGGTCAAACCATGTCCCAAAGGTCACCGGGCCTGGTGTCACTTTAAAGTAGTCCAGTTACACATTTGTGGGCTTATAACTTGGCTTTTGAATATCCTAGAGAGGTCAGGTTTGTTTTAGAGTACTCCAATTAACAGCCCCCTTACCCCAAAAAGGAATGGAGTCATTAGCACTTATGGTTTTTAAATGGCACCCAGAGTTATGTTGCACGAAGCACAATTTCACATCTTTCTGGGTCCATTTGTGTGAAAACAAGGTCCAATCAGGCTGAAACGTTACAAGAAGTTAGTATCTATTGAGTTGTAAGTGATCTGAACGTTTCATGATGATCGCACATTCCTATAGGGGGTCAAACCATGTCCCAAAGGTCACCGGGCCTGGTGTCACTTTAAAGAAGTAGTCCAGCTACACCTTTGTGGGCTTATAACTTGGCTTCTGAATGTCCTAGAGAGGTCAGGTTTGTTTTAGAGTACTCCAATCCACAGCCCCCATTACCACTAAAAGGAATGGAGTCATTAGCACTTATGGTTTTTAAATGGCACCCAGAATTATGTTGCACGAAGCACAATTTCACATCATTCTGGGTCCATTTGTGTGAAAACAAGGTCCAATCAGGCTGAAACGTTACAAGAAGGTAGAATCTATTGAGTTGTAAGTGATCTGAACGTTTCATGATGATCGCACATTCCTATAGGGGGTCAAACCATGTCCCAAAGGTCACCGGGCCTGGTGTCACTTTAAAGAAGTAGTCCAGTTACAACTTTGTGGGCTTATAACTTGGCTTCTGAATGTCCTAGAGAGGTCAGATTTGTTTTAGTGTACTCCAATCAACAGCCCCTACAACCACAAAAAGGAAAGGAGTCATTAGCACTTATGGTTTGTACATGGCACCCAGAATTATGTTGCACAAAGCACAATTTCACATCATTCTGGGTCCATTTGTGTGAAAACAAGGTCCAATCAGGCTGAAACGTTACAAGAAGGTAGAATCTATTGAGTTGTAAGTGATCTGAACGTTTCATGATGATCGCACATTCCTATAGGGGGTCAAACCATGTCCCAAAGGTCACCGGGCCTGGTGTCACTTTAAAGTAGTCCAGTTACACATTTGTGGGCTTATAACTTGGCTTTTGAATATCCTAGAGAGGTCAGGTTTGTTTTAGAGTACTCCAATTAACAGCCCCCTTACCCCAAAAAGGAATGGAGTCATTAGCACTTATGGTTTTTAAATGGCACCCAGAGTTATGTTGCACGAAGCACAATTTCACATCTTTCTGTGTCCATTTGTGTGAAAACAAGGTCCAATCAGGCTGAAACGTTACAAGAAGGTAGAATCTATTGAGTTGTAAGTGATCTGAACGTTTCATGATGATCGCACATTCCTATAGGGGGTCAAACCATGTCCCAAAGGTCACCGGGCCTGGTGTCACTTTAAAGAAGTAGTCCAGTTACACCTTTGTGGGCTTATAACTTGGCTTCTGAATGTCCTAGAGAGGTCAGGTTTGTTTTAGAGTACTCCAATCCACAGCCCCCATTACCACTAAAAGGAATAGTGTCATTAGCACTTATGGTTTTTAAATGGCACCCAGAATTATGTTGCACGAAGCACAATTTCACATCATTCTGGGTTCATTTGTGTGAAAACAAGGTCCAATCAGGCTGAAACGTTACAGGAAGGTAGAATCTATTGAGTTGTAAGTGATCTGAACGTTTCATGATGATAGCATTTTCCTAAGGGGGTCAAACCATGTCCCAAAGGTCACCGGATCTGGTGTCAACTTAAAGAAGTAGTCCAGTTACACATTTGTGGGCTTATAACTTGGCTTCTGAATGTCCTAGAGAGATCAGAATTGTTTTAGTATACTCCAATCAACAGCCCCTACAACCACAAAAAGGAGTGGAGTCATTAGCACTTATGGTTTTTAAATGGCACCCCGAATTATGTTGCACGAAGCACAATTTCACATCATTCTGGGTTCATTTGTGTGAAAACAAGGTCCAATCAGGCTGAAACGTTACAGGAAGGTAGAATCTATTGAGTTGTAAGTGATCTGAACGTTTCCTAATGATAGCACATTCCTAAGGGGGTCAAACCATGTCCCAAAGGTCACCGGATCTGGTGTCAATTTAAAGAAGTAGTCCAGTTACACATTTGTGGGCTTATAACTTGGCTTCTGAATGTCCTAGAGAGATCAGGTTTGTTTTAATGTAATCCAACCAACAGCCCCAGCCCCTCCAACCACAAAAAGGAATGGAGTCATTAGCACTTATGGTTTTTAAATGGCACCCAGAATTATGTTGCACGAAGCACAATTTCACATCTTTCTGTGTCCATTTGTGTGAAAACAAGGTCCAATCAGGCTGAAACGTTACAAGAAGGTAGAATCTATTGAGTTGTAAGTGATCTGAACGTTTCATGATGATCGCACATTCCTATAGGGGGTCAAACCATGTCCCAAAGGTCACCGGGCCTGGTGTCACTTTAAAGTAGTCCAGTTACACATTTGTGGGCTTATAACTTGGCTTTTGAATATCCTAGAGAGGTCAGGTTTGTTTTAGAGTACTCCAATTAACAGCCCCCTTACCCCAAAAAGGAATGGAGTCATTAGCACTTATGGTTTTTAAATGGCACCCAGAGTTATGTTGCACGAAGCACAATTTCACATCTTTCTGGGTCCATTTGTGTGAAAACAAGGTCCAATCAGGCTGAAACGTTACAAGAAGTTAGTATCTATTGAGTTGTAAGTGATCTGAACGTTTCATGATGATCGCACATTCCTATAGGGGGTCAAACCATGTCCCAAAGGTCACCGGGCCTGGTGTCACTTTAAAGAAGTAGTCCAGCTACACCTTTGTGGGCTTATAACTTGGCTTCTGAATGTCCTAGAGAGGTCAGGTTTGTTTTAGAGTACTCCAATCCACAGCCCCCATTACCACTAAAAGGAATGGAGTCATTAGCACTTATGGTTTTTAAATGGCACCCAGAATTATGTTGCACGAAGCACAATTTCACATCATTCTGGGTCCATTTGTGTGAAAACAAGGTCCAATCAGGCTGAAACGTTACAAGAAGGTAGAATCTATTGAGTTGTAAGTGATCTGAACGTTTCATGATGATCGCACATTCCTATAGGGGGTCAAACCATGTCCCAAAGGTCACCGGGCCTGGTGTCACTTTAAAGAAGTAGTCCAGTTACAACTTTGTGGGCTTATAACTTGGCTTCTGAATGTCCTAGAGAGGTCAGATTTGTTTTAGTGTACTCCAATCAACAGCCCCTACAACCACAAAAAGGAAAGGAGTCATTAGCACTTATGGTTTGTACATGGCACCCAGAATTATGTTGCACAAAGCACAATTTCACATCATTCTGGGTCCATTTGTGTGAAAACAAGGTCCAATCAGGCTGAAACGTTACAAGAAGGTAGAATCTATTGAGTTGTAAGTTATCTGAACGTTTCATGATGATCGCACATTCCTATAGGGGGTCAAACCATGTCCCAAAGGTCACCGGGCCTGGTGTCACTTTAAAGTAGTCCAGTTACACATTTGTGGGCTTATAACTTGGCTTTTGAATATCCTAGAGAGGTCAGGTTTGTTTTAGAGTACTCCAATTAACAGCCCCCTTACCCCAAAAAGGAATGGAGTCATTAGCACTTATGGTTTTTAAATGGCACCCAGAGTTATGTTGCACGAAGCACAATTTCACATCTTTCTGTGTCCATTTGTGTGAAAACAAGGTCCAATCAGGCTGAAACGTTACAAGAAGGTAGAATCTATTGAGTTGTAAGTGATCTGAACGTTTCATGATGATCGCACATTCCTATAGGGGGTCAAACCATGTCCCAAAGGTCACCGGGCCTGGTGTCACTTTAAAGAAGTAGTCCAGTTACACCTTTGTGGGCTTATAACTTGGCTTCTGAATGTCCTAGAGAGGTCAGGTTTGTTTTAGAGTACTCCAATCCACAGCCCCCATTACCACTAAAAGGAATAGTGTCATTAGCACTTATGGTTTTTAAATGGCACCCAGAATTATGTTGCACGAAGCACAATTTCACATCATTCTGGGTTCATTTGTGTGAAAACAAGGTCCAATCAGGCTGAAACGTTACAGGAAGGTAGAATCTATTGAGTTGTAAGTGATCTGAACGTTTCATGATGATAGCATTTTCCTAAGGGGGTCAAACCATGTCCCAAAGGTCACCGGATCTGGTGTCAACTTAAAGAAGTAGTCCAGTTACACATTTGTGGGCTTATAACTTGGCTTCTGAATGTCCTAGAGAGATCAGAATTGTTTTAGTATACTCCAATCAACAGCCCCTACAACCACAAAAAGGAGTGGAGTCATTAGCACTTATGGTTTTTAAATGGCACCCCGAATTATGTTGCACGAAGCACAATTTCACATCATTCTGGGTTCATTTGTGTGAAAACAAGGTCCAATCAGGCTGAAACGTTACAGGAAGGTAGAATCTATTGAGTTGTAAGTGATCTGAACGTTTCCTAATGATAGCACATTCCTAAGGGGGTCAAACCATGTCCCAAAGGTCACCGGATCTGGTGTCAATTTAAAGAAGTAGTCCAGTTACACATTTGTGGGCTTATAACTTGGCTTCTGAATGTCCTAGAGAGATCAGGTTTGTTTTAATGTAATCCAACCAACAGCCCCAGCCCCTCCAACCACAAAAAGGAATGGAGTCATTAGCACTTATGGTTTTTAAATGGCACCCAGAATTATGTTGCACGAAGCACAATTTCACATCTTTCTGTGTCCATTTGTGTGAAAACAAGGTCCAATCAGGCTGAAACGTTACAAGAAGGTAGAATCTATTGAGTTGTAAGTGATCTGAACGTTTCATGATGATCGCACATTCCTATAGGGGGTAAAACCATGTCCCAAAGGTCACCGGGCCTGCTGTCACTTTAAAGAAGTAGTCCAGTTACACCTTTGTGGGCTTATAACTTGGCTTCTGAATGTCCTAGAGAGGTCAGGTTTGTTTTAGAGTACTCCAATCCACAGCCCCCATTACCACTAAAAGGAATGGAGTCATTAGCACTTATGGTTTTTAAATGGCACCCAGAATTATGTTGCACGAAGCACAATTTCACATCATTCTGGGTTCATTTGTGTGAAAACAAGGTCCAATCAGGCTGAAATGTTGCAAGAAGGTAGAATCTATTGAGTTGTAAGTGATCTGAACGTTTCATGATGATCGCACATTCCTATAGGGGGTAAAACCATGTCCCAAAGGTCACCGGAACTGGTGTCACTTTAAAGAAGTAGTCCAGTTACACATTTGTGGGCTTATACCTTGGCTTCTGAATGTCCTAGAGAGATCAGGTTTGTTTTAGTGTACTCCAATCAACAGCCCCTACAAACACAAAAAGGAATGGAGTCATTAGCACTTATGGTTTGTAAATGGCACCCAGAAGTATGTTGCACGAAGCACAATTTCACATCATTCTGGGTCCATTTGTGTGAAAACAAGGTCCAATCAGGCTGAAACGTTACAGGAAGGTAGAATCTATTTAGTTGTAAGTTATCTGAACGTTTCATGATGATTGCACATTCCTATAGGGGGTCAAACCATGTCCCAAAGGTCACCGGGCCTGGTGTCACTTTAAAGAAGTAGTCCAGTTACACGTTTGTGGGATTATAACGTTTATTCTGAATGTCCTAGAGTGGTCAGGTTTGTTTTAGTGTACTCCAATCAACAGGCACTACAACCACAAAAAGGAATGGAGTCATTAGCACTTATGGTTTGTAAATGGCACCCAGAAGTATGTTGCACGAAGCACAATTTCACATCATTCTGGGTCCATTTGTGTGAAAACAAGGTCCAATCAGGCTGAAACGTTACAGGAAGGTAGAATCTATTTAGTTGTAAGTGATCTGAACGTTTCATGATGATTGCACATTCCTATAGGGGGTCAAACCATGTCCCAAAGGTCACCGGGCCTGGTGTCACTTTAAAGAAGTAGTCCAGTTACACGTTTGTGGGATTATAACGTTTATTCTGAATGTCCTAGAGTGGTCAGGTTTGTTTTAGTGTACTCCAATCAACAGGCACTACAACCACAAAAAGGAATGGAGTCATTAGCACTTATGGTTTGTAAATGGCACCCAGAATTATGTTGCACGAAGCACAATTTCACATCTTTCTGGGTCCATTTGTGTGAAAACAAGGTCCAATCAGGCTGAAACGTTACAGGAAGGTAGAATCTATTGAGTTGTAAGTGATCTGAACGTTTCATGATGATCGCACATTCCTATAGGGGGTCAAACCATGTCCAAAAGGTCACCGGGCCTGGTGTCACTTTAGAGAAGTAGTCCAGTTACACCTTTGTGGGCTTATAACTTGGCTTCTGAATGTCCTAGAGAGGTCAGGTTTGTTTTAGTGTACTCCAATCAACAGCCCCTACAAACACAAAAAGGAATGGAGTTATTAGCACTTATGGTTTGTAAATGGCACCCAGATTTATGTTGCACGAAGCACAATTTCACATCATTCTGGGTCCATTTGTGTGAAAACAAGGTCCAATCAGGCTGAAATGTTACAGAAAAGTAGAATCTATTGAGTTGTAATTGACCTGAACGTTTCATGATAATAGCACTTTCCAAAGGGGGTCAAACCATGTCCCAAAGGTCACCGGATCTGGTGTCAATTTAAAGAAGTAGTCCAGTTACACATTTGTGGGCTTATAACTTGGCTTCTGAATGTCCTAGAGAGATCAGGTTTGTTTCAGAGTACTCCAATCAACAGCCCCTACAACCACTAAAAGGAATGGAGTCATTAGCACTTATGGTTTGTAAATGGCACCCAGAATTATGTTGCACGAAGCAAAATTTCACATCATTCTGGGTCCATTTGTGTGAAAACAAGGTCCAATCAGGCTGAAACGTTACAAGAAGGTAGAATCTATTGAGTTGTAAGTGATCTGAACGTTTCATGATGATCGCACATTCCTATAGGGGGTCAAACCATGTCCCAAAGGTCACCGGGCCTGGTGTCACTTTAAAGAAGTAGTCCAGTTACAACTTTGTGGGCTTATAACTTGGCTTCTGAATGTCCTAGAGAGGTCAGATTTGTTTTAGTGTACTCCAATCAACAGCCCCTACAACCACAAAAAGGAATGGAGTCATTAGCACTTATGGTTTGTAAATGGCACCCAGAATTATGTTGCACAAAGCACAATTTCACATCATTCTGGGTCCATTTGTGTGAAAACAAGGTCCAATCAGGCTGAAACTTTACAAGAAGGTAGAATCTATTGAGTTGTAAGTGATCTGAACGTTTCATGATGATCGCACATTCCTATAGGGGGTCAAACCATGTCCCAAAGGTCACCGGGCCTGGTGTCACTTTAAAGTAGTCCAGTTACACATTTGTGGGCTTATAACTTGGCTTTTGAATATCCTAGAGAGGTCAGGTTTGTTTTAGAGTACTCCAATTAACAGCCCCCTTACCCCAAAAAGGAATGGAGTCATTAGCACTTATGGTTTTTAAATGTCACCCAGAATTATGTTGCACGAAGCACAATTTCACATCATTCTGGGTTCATTTGTGTGAAAACAAGGTCCAATCAGGCTGAAACGTTACAGGAAGGTAGAATCTATTGAGTTGTAAGTGATCTGAACGTTTCATGATGATAGCACATTCCTAAGGGGGTCAAACCATGTCCCAAAGGTCACCGGGCCTGGAGTCACTTTAAAGAAGTAGTCCAGTTACACATTTGTGGGCTTATAACTTGGCTTCTGAATGTCCTAGAGAGATCAGGGTTGTTTTAATGTACTCCAACCAACAGCCCCTACAACCACAAAAAGGAATGGATTCATTAGCCTCGTCTCGTCTCGTCTCGTCTTCCTCCGCTTATCCGGGTCCGGGTCGCGGGGGCAGCATCCCAACTAGGGAGCTCCAGGCCGTCCTCTCCCCTGCCTTGTCCACCAGCTCCTCCGGCAGGACCCCAAGGCGTTCCCGGACCAGATTGGAGATGTAACCTCTCCAACGTGTCCTGGGTCGACCCGGGGGCCTTCTGCCGGCAGGACATGCCCGAAACACCTCCCCGGGGAGGCGTCCAGGAGGCATCCTGACCAGATGCCCAAACCACCTCAACTGGCTCCTTTCGATCCGGAGGAGCAGCGGTTCTACTCCGAGTCCCTCCCGAATGTCCGAGCTCCTCACCCTATCTCTAAGGCTGAGCCCGGCCACCCTACGGAGGAAACTCATTTCGGCCGCTTGTATCCGCGATCTCGTTCTTTCGGTCATTACCCAAAGCTCATGACCATAGGTGAGGATTGGGACGTAGATCGACCGGTAAATCGAGAGCCTGGCTTTCTGGCTCAGCTCCCTCTTCCCCACGACAGATCGGCTCAGCGTCCGCATCACTGCAGACGCCGAACCAATCCGCCTGTCGATCTCCCGATCCCTCCTACCCTCACTCGTGAACAAGACCCCGAGATACTTAAACTCCTCCACTTGAGGTAGGACCTCTCCCCCGACCCGGAGGTGGCAAGCCACCCTTTTCCGGTCGAGAACCATGGTCTCAGATTTGGAGGTGCTGATCCTCATCCCAGCCGCTTCACATTCGGCCGCGAACCTACCCAGCAAGAGCTGAAGGTCAGAGCTGGATGAAGCTAGGAGGACCACATCATCCGCAAAAAGCAGAGACGAGATTCTCCTGCCACCAAACTCGACACACTCCACACCACGGCTGCGTCTAGAAATTCTGTCCATAAAAGTGATGAACAGAACCGGTGACAAAGGGCAGCCCTGGCGGAGTCCAACCCTCACTGGGAACAGGTCCGACTTACTACCGGCTATGCGGACCAAACTCACGCTCCTCTGGTAAAGGGACTGAATGGCCCTTAACAGAAAGCCACCCACCCCATACTCCTGGAGCGTCCCCCACAGGGTGCCCCTGGGGACACGGTCATAAGCCTTCTCCAAATCCACAAAACACATGTGGATTGGTTGGGCAAACTCCCATGCCCCCTCCATCACCCTTGCAAGGGTATAGAGCTGGTCCACAGTTCCACGGCCAGGACGAAAACCACATTGCTCCTACTCTATCTGAGATTCAACTATCGATCGGACCCTCCTCTCCAGTACCTTGGCGTAGACCTTTCCAGGGAGGCTGAGGAGTGTGATCCCCCTATAGTTGGAACACACCCTCAGGTCACCCTTCTTAAAGATGGGGACCACCACCCCGGTCTGACACTCCCTAGGAACTGCCCCCGATGACCACGCAATGTTGTAGAGACGTGTCAACCATGACAGCCCTACAACATCCATAGCCTTGAGATACCCAGGACGAACCTCATCCGCCCCCGGGGCTCCGCCGCTGTGTAGTTGTTTGACTACCTCAGCAACTTCTGCCCCCGAGATCGGACAGTCCATCCCCAGGCCTCCCAGCTCTGGTTCCTCCTCGGAATGCGCATTGGTGGGATTGAGGAGCTCCTCAAAGTATTCCTTCCACCGTCCGACTATAGCCTCAGTTGACGTCAGCAGCTCCCCATCCCCACTGTAAACAGTGTGAGCAAGTTGCTGCCTTCCTCTCCTGAGGTGCCGGACAGTTTGCCAGAACCTCTTTGGAGCCGATCGATAGTCTTTCTCCATGGCCTCACCAAACTCCTCCCACGCCCGAGATTTTGCCTCGGCAACTGCCACTGCTGCACCCCGCTTGGCTATCCGGTACCTGTCTGCTGCCTCCGGAGACCCACAGACCAGCCACGCCCTGTAGGCCTCCTTCTTCAGCCTGACAGCTCCCCGAACCTCTGGTGTCCACCAGCGGGTACGGGGGTTGCCACCACGACTGGCACCGGCCACCTTACGGCCACAGCTAGCAACAGCCGCCTCGACAATCGCAGAGTGGAACAAGGCCCACTCGGACTCAATGTCCCCCACTGCTCTCGGGACGTGGTCAAAGCTCTGCCGGAGGTGGGAGTTGAAGACCGTCTTGACAGGTTCTTCTGCCAGGCGTTCCCAGCAGACCCTCACTATGCGTTTGGGTCTGCCAGGTCTACGCGGCATGTTCCCTTGCCATCTGATCCAACTCACCACCAGGTGGTGATCAGTTGACAGCTCCGCCCCTCTCTTCACTCGGGTGTCCAAAACATACGGCCGCAGGTCAGATGATACGACTACAAAATCTATCATCGACCTGTGACCTAGGCTGCCCTGGTACCAAGTGTACCGGTGGGCATCCTTATGTTCGAACATGGTGTTCGTTATGGCCAAACTGCGGCTTGCACAGAAGTCCAATAACAAAACACCGCTCGAGTTCAGATTAGGTGGGCCGTTCCTCCCAATCACACCCCTCCAGGTCAAGCTGTCATTGCCCACGTGAGCATTGAAGTCCCCCAGCAGGACAATGGAGTCCCCTGATGGAGCACTATCTAGCACTCGTCCCAGGGACTCCAAAAAGGGTGGGTACTCTGAACTGATATTTGGCCCATAAGCACAAACAACAGTCAGGACCCGTTCCCCGACCCGAAGGCGCAAGGAAGCTACCCTCTTGTCCCCCGGGGTAAACCCCAACACACAGGCAGAGAGTCTCGGAGCTAACAAAAAGCCAACCCCAGCCCTCCGCCTCTCACCCGGAGCAACTCCAGCAAAGTAGAGTGTCCAACCCCTCTCCAGGTCCCGGGTTCCAGAGCCAATGCAATGTGTCGAGGTGAGTCCGACTATATCTAGCCGGTACCGCTCAACCTCTGCCACAAGCTCCGGCTCCTTCCCCGCCAGCGAGGTGACGTTCCATGTCCCAAAAACTAGTTTTCTTGTCCGGGGATTGGAACGCCAAGGCTCCCGCCTTGGTCTGCCACCCGATTCGCATTGCACCGGACCCTTCATGTTCCTCCTGCGGGTGGTGGGTCCACAGTTGGACGAGCCCATGTATCCGGTTCGGGCTGGGCCCGGCCGGGCCCCATGGGCGAAAGCCCGGCCACCAGGCGCTCGCTCACGGGCCCCAACCCCAGGCCTGGCTCCAGGGTGGGACCCCGGTAACCCTCCGGGCCGGGTACTCCGACTCTTCATTTTAACCGCCATGAAAGATCCTTCGAACCGTTCTTTGTCTCACCCTTCACCTAAGACCAATTTGTCATGGGAGACCCTACCAGGGGCACTAAGTGCCCCAGACAACATAGCTCCTAGGATCATTAGGGCACTCAAACTCCTCCACCACGATAAGGTGACGGTTCAAGGAGGAGATTCATTAGCACTTATGGTTTTTAAATGGCACCCAGAGTTATGTTGCACGAAGCACAATTTCACATCTTTCTGGGTCCATTTGTGTGAAAACAAGGTCCAATCAGGCTGAAACGTTACAAGAAGGTAGTATCTATTGAGTTGTAAGTGATCTGAACGTTTCATGATGATCGCACATTCCTATAGGGGGTCAAACCATGTCCCAAAGGTCACCGGGCCTGGTGTCACTTTAAAGAAGTAGTCCAGCTACACCTTTGTGGGCTTATAACTTGGCTTCTGAATGTCCTAGAGAGGTCAGGTTTGTTTTAGAGTACTCCAATCCACAGCCCCCATTACCACTAAAAGGAATGGAGTCATTAGCACTTATGGTTTTTAAATGGCACCCAGAATTATGTTGCACGAAGCACAATTTCACATCATTCTGGGTCCATTTGTGTGAAAACAAGGTCCAATCAGGCTGAAACGTTACAAGAAGGTAGAATCTATTGAGTTGTAAGTGATCTGAACGTTTCATGATGATCGCACATTCCTATAGGGGGTCAAACCATGTCCCAAAGGTCACCGGGCCTGGTGTCACTTTAAAGAAGTAGTCCAGTTACAACTTTGTGGGCTTATAACTTGGCTTCTGAATGTCCTAGAGAGGTCAGATTTGTTTTAGTGTACTCCAATCAACAGCCCCTACAACCACAAAAAGGAAAGGAGTCATTAGCACTTATGGTTTGTACATGGCACCCAGAATTATGTTGCACAAAGCACAATTTCACATCATTCTGGGTCCATTTGTGTGAAAACAAGGTCCAATCAGGCTGAAACGTTACAAGAAGGTAGAATCTATTGAGTTGTAAGTGATCTGAACGTTTCATGATGATCGCACATTCCTATAGGGGGTCAAACCATGTCCCAAAGGTCACCGGGCCTGGTGTCACTTTAAAGTAGTCCAGTTACACATTTGTGGGCTTATAACTTGGCTTTTGAATATCCTAGAGAGGTCAGGTTTGATTTAGAGTACTCCAATTAACAGCCCCCTTACCCCAAAAAGGAATGGAGTCATTAGCACTTATGGTTTTTAAATGTCACCCAGAATTATGTTGCACGAAGCACAATTTCACATCATTCTGGGTTCATTTGTGTGAAAACAAGGTCCAATCAAGCTGAAACGTTACAGGAAGGTAGAATCTATTGAGTTGTAAGTGATCTGAACGTTTCATGATGATCGCACATTCCTATAGGGGGTCAAACCATGTCCCAAAGGTCACCGGATCTGGTGTCACTTTAAAGAAGTAGTCCAGTTACACATTTGTGGGCTTATAACTTGGCTTCGGAATGTCCTAGAGAGATCAGAATTGTTTTAGTATACTCCAATCAACAGCCCCTACAACCACAAAAAGGAGTGGAGTCATTAGCACTTATGTTTTTTAAATGGCACCCCGAATTATGTTGCACGAAGCACAATTTCACATCATTCTGGGTTCATTTGTGTGAAAACAAGGTCCAATCAGGCTGAAACGTTACAGGAAGGTAGAATCTACTGAGTTGTAAGTGATCTGAACGTTTCCTAATGATAGCACATTCCTAAGGGGGTCAAACCATGTCCCAAAGGTCACCGGATCTGGTGTCAATTTAAAGAAGTAGTCCAGTTACACATTTTTGGGCTTATAACTTGGCTTCTGAATGTCCTAGAGAGATCAGGTTTGTTTTAATGTAATCCAACCAACAGCCCCTCCAACCACAAAAAGGAATGGAGTCATTAGCACTTATGGTTTTTAAATTGCACCCAGAATTATGTTGCACGAAGCACAATTTCACATCATTCTGGGTCCATTTGTGTGAAAACAAGGTCCAATCAGGCTGAAACGTTACAAGAAGGTAGAATCTATTGAGTTGTAAGTGATCTGAACGTTTCATGATGATCGCACATTCCTATAGGGGGTCAAACCATGTCCCAAAGGTCACCGGGCCTGGTGTCACTTTAAAGAAGTAGTCCAGTTACACGTTTGTGGGATTATAACGTTTATTCTGAATGTCCTAGAGTGGTCAGGTTTGTTTTAGTGTACTCCAATCAACAGGCACTACAACCACAAAAAGGAATGGAGTCATTAGCACTTATGGTTTGTAAATGGCACCCAGAATTATGTTGCACGAAGCACAATTTCACATCTTTCTGGGTCCATTTGTGTGAAAACAAGGTCCAATCAGGCTGAAACGTTACAGGAAGGTAGAATCTATTGAGTTGTAAGTGATCTGAACGTTTCATGATGATCGCACATTCCTATAGGGGGTCAAATCATGTCCAAAAGGTCACCGGGCCTGGTGTCACTTTAGAGAAGTAGTCCAGTTACACCTTTGTGGGCTTATAACTTGACTTCTGAATGTCCTAGAGAGGTCAGGTTTGTTTTAGTGTACTCCAATCAACAGACCCTACAAACACAAAAAGGAATGGAGTTATTAGCACTTATGGTTTGTAAATGGCACCCAGAATTATGTTGCACGAAGCACAATTTCACATCATTCTGGGTCCATTTGTGTGAAAACAAGGTCCAATCAGGCTGAAACGTTACAGAAAAGTAGAATCTATTGAGTTGTAATTGACCTGAACGTTTCATGATAATAGCACTTTCCAAAGGGGGTCAAACCATGTCCCAAAGGTCACCGGATCTGGTGTCAATTTAAAGAAGTAGTCCAGTTACACACTTGTGGGCTTATAACTTGGCTTCTGAATGTCCTAGAGAGATCAGGTTTGTTTCAGAGTACTCCAATCAACAGCCCCTACAACCACTAAAAGGAATGGAGTCATTAGCACTTATGGTTTGTAAATGGCACCCAGAATTATGTTGCACGAAGCACAATTTCACATCATTCTGGGTCCATTTGTGTGAAAACAAGGTCCAATCAGGCTGAAACGTTACAAGAAGGTAGAATCTATTGAGTTGTAAGTGATCTGAACGTTTCATGATGATCGCACATTCCTATAGGGGGTCAAACCATGTCCCAAAGGTCACCGGGCCTGGTGTCACTTTAAAGTAGTCCAGTTACACATTTGTGGGCTTATAACTTGGCTTTTGAATATCCTAGAGAGGTCAGGTTTGTTTTAGAGTACTCCAATTAACAGCCCCCTTACCCCAAAAAGGAATGGAGTCATTAGCACTTATGGTTTTTAAATGTCACCCAGAAATATGATGCACGAAGCACAATTTCACATCATTCTGGGTTCATTTGTGTGAAAACAAGGTCCAATCAGGCTGAAACGTTACAGGAAGGTAGAATCTATTGAGTTGTAAGTGATCTGAATGTTTCATGATGATAGCACATTCCTAAGGGGGTCAAACCATGTCCCAAAGGTCACCGGGCCTGGAGTCACTTTAAAGAAGTAGTCCAGTTACACATTTGTGGGCTTATAACTTGGCTTCTGAATGTCCTAGAGATATCAGGGTTGTTTTAATGTACTCCAACCAACAGCCCCTACAACCACAAAAAGGAATGGATTCATTAGCACTTATGGTTTTTAAATGGCACCCAGAGTTATGTTGCACGAAGCACAATTTCACATCTTTCTGGGTCCATTTGTGTGAAAACAAGGTCCAATCAGGCTGAAACGTTACAAGAAGGTAGTATCTATTGAGTTGTAAGTGATCTGAACGTTTCATGATGATCGCACATTCCTATAGGGGGTCAAACCATGTCCCAAAGGTCACCGGGCCTGGTGTCACTTTAAAGAAGTAGTCCAGCTACACCTTTGTGGGCTTATAACTTGGCTTCTGAATGTCCTAGAGAGGTCAGGTTTGTTTTAGAGTACTCCAATCCACAGCCCCCATTACCACTAAAAGGAATGGAGTCATTAGCACTTATGGTTTTTAAATGGCACCCAGAATTATGTTGCACGAAGCACAATTTCACATCATTCTGGGTCCATTTGTGTGAAAACAAGGTCCAATCAGGCTGAAATGTTACAAGAAGGTAGAATCTATTGAGTTGTAAGTGATCTGAACGTTTCATGATGATCGCACATTCCTATAGGGGGTCAAACCATGTCCCAAAGGTCACCGGGCCTGGTGTCACTTTAAAGAAGTAGTCCAGTTACAACTTTGTGGGCTTATAACTTGGCTTCTGAATGTCCTAGAGAGGTCAGATTTGTTTTAGTGTACTCCAATCAACAGCCCCTACAACCACAAAAAGGAAAGGAGTCATTAGCACTTATGGTTTGTACATGGCACCCAGAATTATGTTGCACAAAGCACAATTTCACATCATTCTGGGTCCATTTGTGTGAAAACAAGGTCCAATCAGGCTGAAACGTTACAAGAAGGTAGAATCTATTGAGTTGTAAGTGATCTGAACGTTTCATGATGATCGCACATTCCTATAGGGGGTCAAACCATGTCCCAAAGGTCACCGGGCCTGGTGTCACTTTAAAGAAGTAGTCCAGTTACACCTTTGTGGGCTTATAACTTGGCTTCTGAATGTCCTAGAGAGGTCAGGTTTGTTTCAGAGTACTCCATTCAACAGCCCCTACAACCACAAATAGGAATGGAGTCATTAGCACTTATGGTTTGTAAATGGCACCCAGAATTATGTTGCACAAAGCACAATTTCACATCATTCTGGGTCCATTTGTGTGAAAACAAGGTCCAATCAGGCTGAAACGTTACAAGAAGGTAGAATCTATTGAGTTGTAAGTGATCTGAACGTTTCATGATGATCGCACATTCCTATAGGGGGTCAAACCATGTCCCAAAGGTCACCGGGCCTGGTGTCACTTTAAAGAAGTAGTCCAGTTACACATTTGTGGGCTTATAACTTGGCTTCTGAATGTCCTAGAGAGATCAGGTTTGTTTTAATGTACTCCAACCAACAGCCCCTACAACCACAAAAAGGAATGGAGTCATTAGCACTTATGGTTTTTAAATGGCACCCAGAGTTATGTTGCACGAAGCACAATTTCACATCTTTCTGGGTCCATTTGTTTGAAAACAAGGTCCAATCAGGCTGAAATGTTACAAGAAGGTAGAATCTATTGAGTTGTAAGTGATCTGAACGTTTCATGATGATCGCACATTCCTATAGGGGGTCAAACCATGTCCCAAAGGTCACCGGGCCTGGTGTCACTTTAAAGAAGTAGTCCAGTTACAACTTTGTGGGCTTATAACTTGGCTTCTGAATGTCCTAGAGAGGTCAGATTTGTTTTAGTGTACTCCAATCAACAGCCCCTACAACCACAAAAAGGAATGGAGTCATTAGCACTTATGGTTTGTACATGGCACCCAGAATTATGTTGCACAAAGCACAATTTCACATCATTCTGGGTCCATTTGTGTGAAAACAAGGTCCAATCAGGCTGAAACGTTACAAGAAGGTAGAATCTATTGAGTTGTAAGTGATCTGAACGTTTCATGATGATCGCACATTCCTATAGGGGGTCAAACCATGTCCCAAAGTTCACCGGGCCTGGTGTCACTTTAAAGTAGTCCAGTTACACATTTGTGGGCTTATAACTTGGCTTTTGAATATCCTAGAGAGGTCAGGTTTGTTTTAGAGTACTCCAATTAACAGCCCCCTTACCCCAAAAAGGAATGGAGTCATTAGCACTTATGGTTTTTAAATGTCACGCAGAATTATGTTGCACGAAGCACAATTTCACATCATTCTGGGTTCATTTGTGTGAAAACAAGGTCCAATCAGGCTGAAACGTTACAGGAAGGTAGAATCTATTGAGTTGTAAGTGATCTGAACGTTTCATGATGATAGCACTTTCCTAAGGGGGTCAAACCATGTCCCAAAGGACACCGGATCTGGTGTCAATTTAAAGAAGTAGTCCAGTTACACATTTGTGGGCTTATAACTTGGCTTCTGAATGTCCTAGAGAGATCAGGTTTGTTTTAGTGTACTCCAATCAACAGCCCCTACAACCACAAAAAGGAATGGAGTCATTAGCACTTATGGTTTGTAAATGGCACCCAGAATTATGTTGCACGAAGCACAATTTCACATCATTCTGGGTCCATTTGTGTGAAAACAAGGTCCAATCAGGCTGAAACGTTACAAGAAGGTAGAATCTATTGAGTTTAAGAGATCTGAACGTTTCATGATGATCGCACATTCCTATAGTGGGTCAAACCATGTCCCAAAGGTCACCGGGCCTGGTGTCACTTTAAAGAAGTAGTCCAGCTACACATTTGTGGGCTTATAACTTGGCTTCTGAATGTCCTAGAGAGATCAGGTTTGTTTTAATGTACTCCAACCAACAGCCCCTACAACCACAAAAAGGAATGGAGTCATTAGCACTTATGGTTTTTAAATGGCACCCAGAGTTATGTTGCACGAAGCACAATTTCACATCTTTCTGGGTCTATTTGTGTGAAAACAAGGTCCAATCAGGCTGAAATGTTACAAGAAGGTAGAATCTATTGAGTTGTAAGTGATCTGAACGTTTCATGATGATCGCACATTCCTATAGGGGGTCAAACCATGTCCCAAAGTTCACCGGGCCTGGTGTCACTTTAAAGAAGTAGTCCAGCTACACCTTTGTGGGCTTATAACTTGGCTTCTGAATGTCCTAGAGAGGTCAGGTTTGTTTTAGAGTACTCCAATCCACAGCCCCCATTACCACTAAAAGGAATGTAGTCATTAGCACTTATGGTTTTTAAATGGCACCCAGAATTATGTTGCACGAAGCACAATTTCACATCATTCTGGGTTCATTTGTGTGAAAACAAGGTCCAATCAGGCTGAAACGTTGCAAGAAGGTAGAATCTATTGAGTTGTAAGTGATCTGAACGTTTCATGATGATCGCACATTCCTATAGGGGGTAAAACCATGTCCCAAAGGTCACCGGAACTGGTGTCACTTTAAAGAAGTAGTCCAGTTACACATTTGTGGGCTTATAACTTGGCTTCTGAATGTCCTAGAGAGATCAGGTTTGTTTTAGTATACTCCAATCAACAGCCCATACAACCACAAAAAGGAACGGAGTCATTAGCACTTATGGTTTTTAAATGGCACCCAGAATTATGTTGCACGAAGCACAATTTCACATCATTCTGGGTCCATTTGTGTGAAAACAAGGTCCAATCAGGCTGAAACGTTACAGGAAGGTAGAATCTATTTAGTTGTAAGTGATCTGAACGTTTCATGATGATCGCACATTCCTATAGGGGGTCAAACCATGTCCCAAAGGTCACCGGGCCTGGTGTCACTTTAAAGAAGTAGTCCAGTTACACGTTTGTGGGATTATAACGTTTATTCTGAATGTCCTAGAGTGGTCAGGTTTGTTTTAGTGTACTCCAATCAACAGGCACTACAACCACAAAAAGGAATGGAGTCATTAGCACTTATGGTTTGTAAATGGCACCCAGAATTATGTTGCACGAAGCACAATTTCACATCTTTCTGGGTCCATTTGTGTGAAAACAAGGTCCAATCAGGCTGAAACGTTACAGGAAGGTAGAATCTATTGAGTTGTAAGTGATCTGAATGTTTCATGATGATCGCACATTCCTATAGGGGGTCAAATCATGTCCAAAAGGTCACCGGGCCTGGTGTCACTTTAGAGAAGTAGTCCAGTTACACCTTTGTGGGCTTTTAACTTGGCTTCTGAATGTCCTAGAGAGGTCAGGTTTGTTTTAGTGTACTCCAATCAACAGCCCCTACAAACACAAAAAGGAATGGAGTTATTAGCACTTATGGTTTGTAAATGGCACCCAGAATTATGTTGCACGAAGCACAATTTCACATCATTCTGGGTCCATTTGTGTGAAAACAAGGTCCAATCAGGCTGAAACGTTACAGAAAAGTAGAATCTATTGAGTTGTAATTGACCTGAACGTTTCATGATAATAGCACTTTCCAAAGGGGGTCAAACCATGTCCCAAAGGTCACCGGATCTGGTGTCAATTTAAAGAAGTAGTCCAGTTACACATTTGTGGGCTTATAACTTGGCTTCTGAATGTCCTAGAGAGATCAGGTTTGTTTCAGAGTACTCCAATCAACAGCCCCTACAACCACTAAAAGGAATGGAGTCATTAGCACTTATGGTTTGTAAATGGCACCCAGAATTATGTTGCACGAAGCACAATTTCACATCATTCTGGGTCCATTTGTGTGAAAACAAGGTCCAATCAGGCTGAAACGTTACAAGAAGGTAGAATCTATTGAGTTGTAAGTGATCTGAACGTTTCATGATGATCGCACATTCCTATAGGGGGTCAAACCATGTCCCAAAGGTCACCGGGCCTGGTGTCACTTTAAAGAAGTAGTCCAGTTACAACTTTGTGGGCTTATAACTTGGCTTCTGAATGTCCTAGAGAGGTCAGATTTGTTTTAGTGTACTCCAATCAACAGCCCCTACAACCACAAAAAGGAATGGAGTCATTAGCACTTATGGTTTGTAAATGGCACCCAGAATTATGTTGCACAAAGCACAATTTCACATCATTCTGGGTCCATTTGTGTGAAAACAAGGTCCAATCAGGCTGAAACGTTACAAGAAGGTAGAATCTATTGAGTTGTAAGTGATCTGAACGTTTCATGATGATCGCACATTCCTATAGGGGGTCAAACCATGTCCCAAAGGTCACCGGGCCTGGTGTCACTTTAAAGTAGTCCAGTTACACATTTGTGGGCTTATAACTTGGCTTTTGAATATCCTAGAGAGGTCAGGTTTGTTTTAGAGTACTCCAATTAACAGCCCCCTTACCCCAAAAAGGAATGGAGTCATTAGCACTTATGGTTTTTAAATGTCACCCAGAATTATGTTGCACGAAGCACAATTTCACATCATTCTGGGTTCATTTGTGTGAAAACAAGGTCCAATCAGGCTGAAACGTTACAGGAAGGTAGAATCTATTGAGTTGTAAGTGATCTGAACGTTTCATGATGATAGCACATTCCTAAGGGGGTCAAACCATGTCCCAAAGGTCACCGGGCCTGGAGTCACTTTAAAGAAGTAGTCCAGTTACACATTTGTGGGCTTATAACTTGGCTTCTGAATGTCCTAGAGAGATCAGGGTTGTTTTAATGTACTCCAAATAACAGCCCCTACAACCACAAAAAGGAATGGATTCATTAGCACTTATGGTTTGTAAATGGCACCCAGAATTATGTTGCACGAAGCACAATTTCACATCATTCTGGGTCCATTTGTGTGAAAACAAGGTCCAATCAGGCTGAAACGTTACAAGAAGGTAGAATCTATTGAGTTTAAGAGATCTGAACGTTTCATGATGATCGCATATTCCTATAGGGGGTCAAACCATGTCCCAAAGGTCACCGGGCCTGGTGTCACTTTAAAGTAGTCCAGTTACACATTTGTGGGCTTATAACTTGGCTTTTGAATATCCTAGAGAGGTCAGGTTTGTTTTAGAGTACTCCAATTAACAGCCCCCTTTCCCCAAAAAGGAATGGAGTCATTAGCACTTATGGTTTTTAAATGTCACCCAGAATTATGTTGCACGAAGCACAATTTCACATCATTCTGGGTTCATTTGTGTGAAAACAAGGTCCAATCAAGCTGAAACGTTACAGGAAGGTAGAATCTATTGAGTTGTAAGTGATCTGAACGTTTCATGATGATAGCACTTTCCTAAGGGGGTCAAACCATGTCCCAAAGGTCACCGGATCTGGTGTCAATTTAAAGAAGTAGTCCAGTTACACCTTTGTGGGCTTATAACTTGGCTTCTGAATGTCCTAGAGAGATCAGGTTTGTTTTAGTGTACTCCAATCAACAGCCCCTACAACCACAAAAAGGAATGGAGTCATTAGCACTTATGGTTTGTAAATGGCACCCAGAATTATGTTGCACGAAGCACAATTTCACATCATTCTGGGTCCATTTGTGTGAAAACAAGGTCCAATCAGGCTGAAACGTTACAAGAAGGTAGAATCTATTGAGTTTAAGAGATCTGAACGTTTCATGATGATCGCATATTCCTATAGGGGGTCAAACCATGCCCCAAAAGTCACCGGGCCTGGTGTCACTTTAAAGAAGTAGTCCAGTTACACCTTTGTGGGCTTATAACTTGGCTTCTGAATGTCCTAGAGAGGTCAGGTTTGTTTCAGAGTACTCCATTCAACAGCCCCTACAACCACAAATAGGAATGGAGTCATTAGCACTTATGGTTTGTAAATGGCACCCAGAATTATGTTGCACAAAGCACAATTTCACATCGATCTGGGTCCATTTGTGTGAAAACAAGGTCCAATCAGGCTGAAACGTTACAAGAAGGTAGAATCTATTGAGTTGTAAGTGATCTGAACGTTTCATGATGATCGCACATTCCTATAGGGGGTCAAACCATGTCCCAAAGGTCACCGGGCCTGGTGTCACTTTAAAGAAGTAGTCCAGTTACACATTTGTGGGCTTATAACTTGGCTTCTGAATGTCCTAGAGAGATCAGGTTTGTTTTAATGTACTCCAACCAACAGCCCCTACAACCACAAAAAGGAATGGAGTCATTAGCACTTATGGTTTTTAAATGGCACCCAGAGTTATGTTGCACGAAGCACAATTTCACATCTTTCTGGGTCTATTTGTGTGAAAACAAGGTCCAATCAGGCTGAAATGTTACAAGAAGGTAGAATCTATTGAGTTGTAAGTGATCTGAACGTTTCATGATGATCGCACATTCCTATAGGGGGTCAAACCATGTCCCAAAAGTCACTGGGCCTGGTGTCACTTTAAAGAAGTAGTCCAGTTACAACTTTGTGGGCTTATAACTTGGCTTCTGAATGTCCTAGAGAGGTCAGATTTGTTTTAGTGTACTCCAATCAACAGCCCCTACAACCACAAAAAGGAATGGAGTCATTAGCACTTATGGTTTGTACATGGCACCCAGAATTATGTTGCACAAAGCACAATTTCACATCATTCTGGGTCCATTTGTGTGAAAACAAGGTCCAATCAGGCTGAAACGTTACAAGATGGTAGAATCTATTGAGTTGTAAGTGATCTGAACGTTTCATGATGATCGCACATTCCTATAGGGGGTCAAACCATGTCCCAAAGTTCACCGGGCCTGGTGTCACTTTAAAGTAGTCCAGTTACACATTTGTGGGCTTATAACTTGGCTTTTGAATATCCTAGAGAGGTCAGGTTTGTTTTAGAGTACTCCAATTAACAGCCCCCTTACCCCAAAAAGGAATGGAGTCATTAGCACTTATGGTTTTTAAATGTCACCCAGAATTATGTTGCACGAAGCACAATTTCACATCATTCTGGGTTCATTTGTGTGAAAACAAGGTCCAATCAGGCTGAAATGTTACAGGAAGGTAGAATCTATTGAGTTGTAAGTGATCTGAACGTTTCATGATGATAGCACTTTCCTAAGGGGGTCAAACCATGTCCCAAAGGACACCGGATCTGGTGTCAATTTAAAGAAGTAGTCCAGTTATACATTTGTGGGCTTATAACTTGGCTTCTGAATGTCCTAGAGAGATCAGGTTTGTTTTAGTGTACTCCAATCAACAGCCCCTACAACCACAAAAAGGAATGGAGTCATTAGCACTTATGGTTTGTAAATGGCACCCAGAATTATGTTGCACGAAGCACAATTTCACATCATTCTGGGTCCATTTGTGTGAAAACAAGGTCCAATCAGGCTGAAACGTTACAAGAAGGTAGAATCTATTGAGTTTAAGAGATCTGAACGTTTCATGATGATCGCACATTCCTATAGCGGGTCAAACCATGTCCCAAAGGTCACCGGGCCTGGTGTCACTTTAAAGAAGTAGTCCAGCTACACATTTGTGGGCTTATAACTTGGCTTCTGAATGTCCTAGAGAGATCAGGTTTGTTTTAATGTACTCCAACCAACAGCCCCTACAACCACAAAAAGGAATGGAGTCATTAGCACTTATGGTTTTTAAATGGCACCCAGAGTTATGTTGCACGAAGCACAATTTCACATCTTTCTGGGTCTATTTGTGTGAAAACAAGGTCCAATCAGGCTGAAATGTTACAAGAAGGTAGAATCTATTGAGTTGTAAGTGATCTGAACGTTTCATGATGATCGCACATTCCTATAGGGGGTCAAACCATGTCCCAAAGGTCACCGGGCCTGGTGTCACTTTAAAGAAGTAGTCCAGCTACACCTTTGTGGGCTTATAACTTGGCTTCTGAATGTCCTAGAGAGGTCAGGTTTGTTTTAGAGTACTCCAATCCACAGCCCCCATTACCACTAAAAGGAATGTAGTCATTAGCACTTATGGTTTTTAAATGGCACCCAGAATTATGTTGCACGAAGCACAATTTCACATCATTCTGGGTTCATTTGTGTGAAAACAAGGTCCAATCAGGCTGAAACGTTGCAAGAAGGTAGAATCTATTGAGTTGTAAGTGATCTGAACGTTTCATGATGATCGCACATTCCTATAGGGGGTAAAACCATGTCCCAAAGGTCACCAGAACTGGTGTCACTTTAAAGAAGTAGTCCAGTTACACATTTGTGGGCTTATAACTTGGCTTCTGAATGTCCTAGAGAGATCAGGTTTGTTTTAGTATACTCCAATCAACAGCCCATACAACCACAAAAAGGAACGGAGTCATTAGCACTTATGGTTTTTAAATGGCACCCAGAATTATGTTAAACGAAGCAAAATTTCACATCATTCTGGGTTCATTTGTGTGAAAACAAGGTCCAATCAGGCTGAAACGTTACAGGAAGGTAGAATCTATTGAGTTGTAAGTGATCTGAACGTTTCCTAATGATAGCACTTTCCTAAGGGGGTCAAACCATGTCCCAAAGGTCACCGGATCTGGTGTCAATTTAAAGAAGTAGTCCAGTTACACATTTGTGGGCTTATAACTTGGCTTCTGAATGTCCTAGAGAGATCAGGTTTGTTTAAATGTACTCCAACCAACAGCCCCTCCAACCACAAAAAGGAATGGAGTCATTAGCACTTATGGTTTTTAAATGGCACCCAGAATTATGTTGCACGAAGCCCAATTTCACATCATTCTGGGTCCATTTGTGTGAAAACAAGGTCCAATCAGGCTGAAACGTTACAAGAAGGTAGAATCTATTGAGTTGTAAGTGATCTGAACGTTTCATGATGATCGCACATTCCTATAGGGGGTAAAACCATGTCCCAAAGGTCACCGGGCCTGGTGTCACTTTAAAGAAGTAGTCCAGTTACACCTTTGTGGGCTTATAACTTGGCTTCTGAATGTCCTAGAGAGGTCAGGTTTGTTTTAGAGTACTGCAATCCACAGCCCCCATTACCAATAAAAGGAATTGAGTCATTAGCACTTATGGTTTTTAAATGGCACCCAGAATTATGTTGCACGAAGCACAATTTCACGTCATTCTGGGTTCATTTGTGTGAAAACAAGGTCCGATCAGGCTGAAACATTGCAAGAAGGTAGAATCTATTGAGTTGTAAGTGATCTGAACGTTTCATGATGATCGCACATTCCTATAGGGGGTAAAACCATGTCCCAAAGGTCACCGGAACTGGTGTCACTTTAAAGAAGTAGTCCAGTTACACATTTGTGGGCTTATAACTTGGCTTCTGAATGTCCTAGAGAGGTCAGGTTTGTTTTAGAGTACTCCAATCCACAGCCCCCATTACCACTAAAAGGAATGGAGTCATTAGCACTTATGGTTTTTAAATGGCACCCAGAATTATGTTGCACGAAGCACAATTTCACATCATTCTGGGTCCATTTGTGTGAAAACAAGGTCCAATCAAGCTGAAACGTCACAGAAAAGTAGAATCTATTGAGTTGTAAATGATTCCTGTGTTTAATTATGATAGCACATTCCTATAGGGGGTCAAACCATGTCCCAAAGGTCACCGGGCCTGGTGTCACTTCAAAGAAGTAGTCCAGTTACACCTTTGTGGGCTTATAACATTTCTTCTGAATGTCCTAGAGAGGTCAGGTTTGTTTTAGTGTACTCCAATCAACAGCCCCTACAACCACAAAAAGGAATGGAGTCATTAGCACTTATGGTTTGTAAATGGCACCCAGAAGTAAGTTGCACGAAGCACAATTTCACATCATTCTGGGTCCATTTGTGTGAAAACAAGGTCCAATCAGGCTGAAACGTTACAGGAAGGTAGAATCTATTTAGTTGTAAGTGATCTGAACGTTTCATGATGATCGCACTTTCCTAAAGGGGGTCAAACCATGTCCCAAAGGTCACCGGGCCTGGTGTCACTTTAAAGAAGTAGTCCAGTTACACCTTTGTGGGCTTATAACATTTCTTCTGAATGTCCTAGAGAGGTCAGGTTTGTTTTAGTGTACTCCAATCAACAGCCCCTACAACCACAAAAAGGAATGGAGTCATTAGCACTTATGGTTTGTAAATGGCACCCAGAATTATGTTGCACGAAAAACAATTTCACATCATTCTGGGTCCATTTGTGTGAAAACAAGGTCCAATCAGGCTGAAACGTTACAAGAAGGTAGAATCTATTGAGTTGTAAGTGATCTGAACGTTTCATGATGATCGCACATTCCTATAGGGGGTCAAACCATGTCCCAAAGGTCACCGGGCCTGGTGTCACTTTAAAGAAGTAGTCCAGTTACAACTTTGTGGGCTTATAACTTGGCTTCTGAATGTCCTAGAGAGGTCAGATTTGTTTTAGTGTACTCCAATCAACAGCCCCTACAACCACAAAAAGGAATGGAGTCATTAGCACTTATGGTTTGTAAATGGCACCCAGAATTATGTTGCACAAAGCACAATTTCACATCATTCTGGGTCCATTTGTGTGAAAACAAGGTCCAATCAGGCTGAAACGTTACAAGAAGGTAGAATCTATTGAGTTGTAAGTGATCTGAACGTTTCATGATGATCGCACATTCCTATAGGGGGTCAAACCATGTCCCAAAGGTCACCGGGCCTGGTGTCACTTTAAAGTAGTCCAGTTACACATTTGTGGGCTTATAACTTGGCTTTTGAATATCCTAGAGAGGTCAGGTTTGTTTTAGAGTACTCCAATTAACAGCCCCCTTACCCCAAAAAGGAATGGAGTCATTAGCACTTATGGTTTTTAAATGTCACCCAGAATTATGTTGCACGAAGCACAATTTCACATCATTCTGGGTTCATTTGTGTGAAAACAAGGTCCAATCAGGCTGAAACGTTACAGGAAGGTAGAATCTATTGAGTTGTAAGTGATCTGAACGTTTCATGATGATAGCACATTCCTAAGGGGGTCAAACCATGTCCCAAAGGTCACCGGGCCTGGAGTCACTTTAAAGAAGTAGTCCAGTTACACATTTGTGGGCTTATAACTTGGCTTCTGAATGTCCTAGAGAGATCAGGGTTGTTTTAATGTACTCCAACCAACAGCCCCTACAACCACAAAAAGGAATGGATTCATTAGCACTTATGGTTTTTAAATGGCACCCAGAGTTATGTTGCACGAAGCACAATTTCACATCTTTCTGGGTCCATTTGTGTGAAAACAAGGTCCAATCAGGCTGAAACGTTACAAGAAGGTAGTATCTATTGAGTTGTAAGTGATCTGAACGTTTCATGATGATCGCACATTCCTATAGGGGGTCAAACCATGTCCCAAAGGTCACCGGGCCTGGTGTCACTTTAAAGAAGTAGTCCAGCTACACCTTTGTGGGCTTATAACTTGGCTTATGAATGTCCTAGAGAGGTCAGGTTTGTTTTAGAGTACTCCAATCCACAGCCCCCATTACCACTAAAAGGAATGGAGTCATTAGCACTTATGGTTTTTAAATGGCACCCAGAATTATGTTGCACGAAGCACAATTTCACATCATTCTGGGTCCATTTGTGTGAAAACAAGGTCCAATCAGGCTGAAACGTTACAAGAAGGTAGAATCTATTGAGTTGTAAGTGATCTGAACGTTTCATGATGATCGCACATTCCTATAGGGGGTCAAACCATGTCCCAAAGGTCACCGGGCCTGGTGTCACTTTAAAGAAGTAGTCCAGTTACATATTTGTGGGCTTATAACTTGGCTTCTGAATGTCCTAGAGAGATCAGGTTTGTTTTAGTGTACTCCAATCAACAGCCCCTACAACCACAAAAAGGAATGGAGTCATTAGCACTTATGGTTTGTAAATGGCACCCAGAATTATGTTGCACGAAGCACAATTTCACATCATTCTGGGTCCATTTGTGTGAAAACAAGGTCCAATCAGGCTGAAACGTTACAAGAAGGTAGAATCTATTGAGTTTAAGAGATCTGAACGTTTCATGATGATCGCATATTCCTATAGGGGGTCAAACCATGTCCCAAAGGTCACCGGGCCTGGTGTCACTTTAAAGTAGTCCAGTTACACATTTGTGGGCTTATAACTTGGCTTTTGAATATCCTAGAGAGGTCAGGTTTGTTTTAGAGTACTCCAATTAACAGCCCCCTTTCCCCAAAAAGGAATGGAGTCATTAGCACTTATGGTTTTTAAATGTCACCCAGAATTATGTTGCACGAAGCACAATTTCACATCATTCTGGGTTCATTTGTGTGAAAACAAGGTCCAATCAAGCTGAAACGTTACAGGAAGGTAGAATCTATTGAGTTGTAAGTGATCTGAACGTTTCATGATGATAGCACTTTCCTAAGGGGGTCAAACCATGTCCCAAAGGTCACCGGATCTGGTGTCAATTTAAAGAAGTAGTCCAGTTACACCTTTGTGGGCTTATAACTTGGCTTCTGAATGTCCTAGAGAGATCAGGTTTGTTTTAGTGTACTCCAATCAACAGCCCCTACAACCACAAAAAGGAATGGAGTCATTAGCACTTATGGTTTGTAAATGGCACCCAGAATTATGTTGCACGAAGCACAATTTCACATCATTCTGGGTCCATTTGTGTGAAAACAAGGTCCAATCAGGCTGAAACGTTACAAGAAGGTAGAATCTATTGAGTTTAAGAGATCTGAACGTTTCATGATGATCGCATATTCCTATAGGGGGTCAAACCATGCCCCAAAAGTCACCGGGCCTGGTGTCACTTTAAAGAAGTAGTCCAGTTACACCTTTGTGGGCTTATAACTTGGCTTCTGAATGTCCTAGAGAGGTCAGGTTTGTTTCAGAGTACTCCATTCAACAGCCCCTACAACCACAAATAGGAATGGAGTCATTAGCACTTATGGTTTGTAAATGGCACCCAGAATTATGTTGCACAAAGCACAATTTCACATCATTCTGGGTCCATTTGTGTGAAAACAAGGTCCAATCAGGCTGAAACGTTACAAGAAGGTAGAATCTATTGAGTTGTAAGTGATCTGAACGTTTCATGATGATCGCACATTCCTATAGGGGGTCAAACCATGTCCCAAAGGTCACCGGGCCTGGTGTCACTTTAAAGAAGTAGTCCAGTTACACATTTGTGGGCTTATAACTTGGCTTCTGAATGTCCTAGAGAGATCAGGTTTGTTTTAATGTACTCCAACCAACAGCCCCTACAACCACAAAAAGGAATGGAGTCATTAGCACTTATGGTTTTTAAATGGCACCCAGAGTTATGTTGCACGAAGCACAATTTCACATCTTTCTGGGTCTATTTGTGTGAAAACAAGGTCCAATCAGGCTGAAATGTTACAAGAAGGTAGAATCTATTGAGTTGTAAGTGATCTGAACGTTTCATGATGATCGCACATTCCTATAGGGGGTCAAACCATGTCCCAAAGGTCACTGGGCCTGGTGTCACTTTAAAGAAGTAGTCCAGTTACAACTTTGTGGGCTTATAACTTGGCTTCTGAATGTCCTAGAGAGGTCAGATTTGTTTTAGTGTACTCCAATCAACAGCCCCTACAACCACAAAAAGGAATGGAGTCATTAGCACTTATGGTTTGTACATGGCACCCAGAATTATGTTGCACAAAGCACAATTTCACATCATTCTGGGTCCATTTGTGTGAAAACAAGGTCCAATCAGGCTGAAACGTTACAAGATGGTAGAATCTATTGAGTTGTAAGTGATCTGAACGTTTCATGATGATCGCACATTCCTATAGGGGGTCAAACCATGTCCCAAAGTTCACCGGGCCTGGTGTCACTTTAAAGTAGTCCAGTTACACATTTGTGGGCTTATAACTTGGCTTTTGAATATCCTAGAGAGGTCAGGTTTGTTTTAGAGTACTCCAATTAACAGCCCCCTTACCCCAAAAAGGAATGGAGTCATTAGCACTTATGGTTTTTAAATGTCACCCAGAATTATGTTGCACGAAGCACAATTTCACATCATTCTGGGTTCATTTGTGTGAAAACAAGGTCCAATCAGGCTGAAATGTTACAGGAAGGTAGAATCTATTGAGTTGTAAGTGATCTGAACGTTTCATGATGATAGCACTTTCCTAAGGGGGTCAAACCATGTCCCAAAGGACACCGGATCTGGTGTCAATTTAAAGAAGTAGTCCAGTTATACATTTGTGGGCTTATAACTTGGCTTCTGAATGTCCTAGAGAGATCAGGTTTGTTTTAGTGTACTCCAATCAACAGCCCCTACAACCACAAAAAGGAATGGAGTCATTAGCACTTATGGTTTGTAAATGGCACCCAGAATTATGTTGCACGAAGCACAATTTCACATCATTCTGGGTCCATTTGTGTGAAAACAAGGTCCAATCAGGCTGAAACGTTACAAGAAGGTAGAATCTATTGAGTTTAAGAGATCTGAACGTTTCATGATGATCGCACATTCCTATAGCGGGTCAAACCATGTCCCAAAGGTCACCGGGCCTGGTGTCACTTTAAAGAAGTAGTCCAGCTACACATTTGTGGGCTTATAACTTGGCTTCTGAATGTCCTAGAGAGATCAGGTTTGTTTTAATGTACTCCAACCAACAGCCCCTACAACCACAAAAAGGAATGGAGTCATTAGCACTTATGGTTTTTAAATGGCACCCAGAGTTATGTTGCACGAAGCACAATTTCACATCTTTCTGGGTCTATTTGTGTGAAAACAAGGTCCAATCAGGCTGAAATGTTACAAGAAGGTAGAATCTATTGAGTTGTAAGTGATCTGAACGTTTCATGATGATCGCACATTCCTATAGGGGGTCAAACCATGTCCCAAAGGTCACCGGGCCTGGTGTCACTTTAAAGAAGTAGTCCAGCTACACCTTTGTGGGCTTATAACTTGGCTTCTGAATGTCCTAGAGAGGTCAGGTTTGTTTTAGAGTACTCCAATCCACAGCCCCCATTACCACTAAAAGGAATGTAGTCATTAGCACTTATGGTTTTTAAATGGCACCCAGAATTATGTTGCACGAAGCACAATTTCACATCATTCTGGGTTCATTTGTGTGAAAACAAGGTCCAATCAGGCTGAAACGTTGCAAGAAGGTAGAATCTATTGAGTTGTAAGTGATCTGAACGTTTCATGATGATCACACATTCCTATAGGGGGTAAAACCATGTCCCAAAGGTCACCAGAACTGGTGTCACTTTAAAGAAGTAGTCCAGTTACACATTTGTGGGCTTATAACTTGGCTTCTGAATGTCCTAGAGAGATCAGGTTTCTTTTAGTATACTCCAATCAACAGCCCATACAACCACAAAAAGGAACGGAGTCATTAGCACTTATGGTTTTTAAATGGCACCCAGAATTATGTTAAACGAAGCAAAATTTCACATCATTCTGGGTTCATTTGTGTGAAAACAAGGTCCAATCAGGCTGAAACGTTACAGGAAGGTAGAATCTATTGAGTTGTAAGTGATCTGAACGTTTCCTAATGATAGCACTTTCCTAAGGGGGTCAAACCATGTCCCAAAGGTCACCGGATCTGGTGTCAATTTAAAGAAGTAGTCCAGTTACACATTTGTGGGCTTATAACTTGGCTTCTGAATGTCCTAGAGAGATCAGGTTTGTTTAAATGTACTCCAACCAACAGCCCCTCCAACCACAAAAAGGAATGGAGTCATTAGCACTTATGGTTTTTAAATGGCACCCAGAATTATGTTGCACGAAGCCCAATTTCACATCATTCTGGGTCCATTTGTGTGAAAACAAGGTCCAATCAGGCTGAAACGTTACAAGAAGGTAGAATCTATTGAGTTGTAAGTGATCTGAACGTTTCATGATGATCGCACATTCCTATAGGGGGTAAAACCATGTCCCAAAGGTCACCGGGCCTGGTGTCACTTTAAAGAAGTAGTCCAGTTACACCTTTGTGGGCTTATAACTTGGCTTCTGAATGTCCTAGAGAGGTCAGGTTTGTTTTAGAGTACTGCAATCCACAGCCCCCATTACCAATAAAAGGAATTGAGTCATTAGCACTTATGGTTTTTAAATGGCACCCAGAATTATGTTGCACGAAGCACAATTTCACGTCATTCTGGGTTCATTTGTGTGAAAACAAGGTCCGATCAGGCTGAAACGTTGCAAGAAGGTAGAATCTATTGAGTTGTAAGTGATCTGAACGTTTCATGATGATCGCACATTCCTATAGGGGGTAAAACCATGTCCCAAAGGTCACCGGAACTGGTGTCACTTTAAAGAAGTAGTCCAGTTACACATTTGTGGGCTTATAACTTGGCTTCTGAATGTCCTAGAGAGGTCAGGTTTGTTTTAGAGTACTCCAATCCACAGCCCCCATTACCACTAAAAGGAATGGAGTCATTAGCACTTATGGTTTTTAAATGGCACCCAGAATTATGTTGCACGAAGCACAATTTCACATCATTCTGGGTCCATTTGTGTGAAAACAAGGTCCAATCAAGCTGAAACGTCACAGAAAAGTAGAATCTATTGAGTTGTAAATGATTCCTGTGTTTAATTATGATAGGACATTCCTATAGGGGGTCAAACCATGTCCCAAAGGTCACCGGGCCTGGTGTCACTTCAAAGAAGTAGTCCAGTTACACCTTTGTGGGCTTATAACATTTCTTCTGAATGTCCTAGAGAGGTCAGGTTTGTTTTAGTGTACTCCAATCAACAGCCCCTACAACCACAAAAAGGAATGGAGTCATTAGCACTTATGGTTTGTAAATGGCACCCAGAAGTAAGTTGCACGAAGCACAATTTCACATCATTCTGGGTCCATTTGTGTGAAAACAAGGTCCAATCAGGCTGAAACGTTACAGGAAGGTAGAATCTATTTAGTTGTAAGTGATCTGAACGTTTCATGATGATCGCACTTTCCTAAAGGGGGTCAAACCATGTCCCAAAGGTCACCGGGCCTGGTGTCACTTTAAAGAAGTAGTCCAGTTACACCTTTGTGGGCTTATAACATTTCTTCTGAATGTCCTAGAGAGGTCAGGTTTGTTTTAGTGTACTCCAATCAACAGCCCCTACAACCACAAAAAGGAATGGAGTCATTAGCACTTATGGTTTGTAAATGGCACCCAGAATTATGTTGCACGAAGCACAATTTCACATCATTCTGGGTCCATTTGTGTGAAAACAAGGTCCAATCAGGCTGAAACGTTACAGGAAGGTAGAATCTATTGAGTTGTAAGTGATCTGAACGTTTCATGATGATCGCACATTCCTATAGGGGGTCAAACCATGTCCCAAAGGTCACCGGGCCTGGTGTCACTTTAAAGAAGTAGTCCAGTTACACCTTTGTGGGCATATAACTTGGCTTCTGAATGTCCTAGAGAGGTCAGGTTTGTTTTAGTGTACTCCAATCAACAGCCCCTACAACCACAAAAAGGAATGGAGTTATTAGCACTTATGGTTTGTAAATGGCACCCAGAATTATGTTGCACGAAGCACAATTTCACATCATTCTGGGTCCATTTGTGTGAAAACAAGGTCCAATCAGGCTGAAACGTTACAGGAAGGTAGAATCTATTGAGTTGTAAGTGATCTGAACGTTTCATGTTGATAGCACTTTCCTAAGGGGGTCAAACCATGTCCCAAAGGTCACCGGATCTGGTGTCAATTTAAAGAAGTAGTCCAGTTACACATTTGTGGGCTTATAACTTGGCTTCTGAATGTCCTAGAGAGATCAGGTTTGTTTTAGTATACTCCAATCTAAAGCCCCTACAACCAAAAAAAGGAATGGAGTCATTAGCACTTATGGTTTTTAAATGGCACCCAGAATTATGTTGCACGAAGCACAATTTCACATCATTCTCGGTTCATTTGTGTGAAAACAAGGTCCAATCAGGCTGAAACGTTAAAGAAAAGTAGAATCTATTGAGTTGTAATTGACCTGAACGTTTCATGATAATAGCACTTTCCTAAGGTGGTCAAACCATGTCCCAAAGGTCACCGGATCTGGTGTCAATTTAAAGAAGTAGTCCAGTTACACATTTGTGGGCTTATAACTTGGCTTCTGAATGTCCTAGAGAGATCAGTTTTGTTTCAGAGTACTCCAATCAACAGCCCCTACAACCACTAAAAGGAATGGAGTCATTAGCACTTATGGTTTGTAAATGGCACCCAGAATTATGTTGCACGAAGCACAATTTCACATCATTCTGGGTCCATTTGTGTGAAAACAAGGTCCAATCAGGCTGAAACGTTACAAGAAGGTAGAATCTATTGAGTTGTAAGTGATCTGAACGTTTCATGATGATCGCACATTCCTATAGGGGGTAAAACCATGTCCCAAAGGTCACCGGGCCTGGTGTCACTTTAAAGAAGTAGTCCAGTTACACCTTTGTGGGCTTATAACTTGGCTTCTGAATGTCCTAGAGAGGTCAGGTTTGTTTTAGAGTACTCCAATCCACAGCCCCCATTACCACTAAAAGGAATGGAGTCATTAGCGCTTTTGGTTTTTAAATGGCACCCAGAATTATGTTGCACGAAGCACAATTTCACATCATTCTGGGTCCATTTGTGTGAAAACAAGGTCCAATCAGGCTGAAACGTCACAGAAAAGTAGAATCTATTGAGTTGTAAATGATTCCTGTGTTTAATTATGATAGCACATTCCTATAGGGGGTCAAACCATGTCCCAAAGGTCACCGGGCCTGGTGTCACTTCAAAGAAGTAGTCCAGTTACACCTTTGTGGGCTTATAACATTTCTTCTGAATGTCCTAGAGAGGTCAGGTTTGTTTTAGTGTACTCCAATCAACAGCCCCTACAACCACAAAAAGGAATGGAGTCATTAGCACTTATGGTTTGTAAATGGCACCCAGAATTATGTTGCACGAAGCACAATTTCACATCATTCTGGGTCCATTTGTGTGAAAACAAGGTCCAATCAGGCTGAAACGTTACAGGAAGGTAGAATCTATTGAGTTGTAAGTGATCTGAACGTTTCATGATGATCGCACTTTCCTATAGGGGGTCAAACCATGTCCCAAAGGTCACCGGGCCTGGTGTCACTTTAAAGAAGTAGTCCAGTTACACCTTTGTGGGCTTATAACGTTTCTTCTGAATGTCCTAGAGAGGTCAGGTTTGTTTTAGTGTACTCCAATCAACAGCCCCTACAACCACAAAAAGGAATGGAGTCATTAGCACTTATGGTTTGTAAATGGCACCCAGAATTATGTTGCACGAAGCACAATTTCACATCATTCTGGGTCCATTTGTGTGAAAACAAGGTCCAATCAGGCTGAAACGTTACAGGAAGGTAGAATCTATTGAGTTGTAAGTGATCTGAACATTTCATGATGATCGCACATTCCTATAGGGGGTCAAACCATGTCCCAAAGGTCACCGGGCCTGGTGTCACTTTAAAGAAGTAGTCCAGTTACACATTTGTGGGCTTATAACTTGGCTTCTGAATGTCCTAGAGAGATCAGGTTTGTTTTAGTGTACTCCAATCAACAGCCCCTACAACCACAAAAAGGAATGGAGTCATTAGCACTTATGGTTTGTAAATGGCACCCAGAATTATGTTGCACGAAGCACAATTTCACATCATTCTGGGTCCATTTGTGTGAAAACAAGGTCCAATCAGGCTGAAACGTTACAAGAAGGTAGAATCTATTGAGTTTAAGAGATCTGAACGTTTCATGATGATCGCATATTCCTATAGGGGGTCAAACCATGCCCCAAAGGTCACCGGGCCTGGTGTCACTTTAAAGAAGTAGTCCAGTTACACCTTTGTGGGCTTATAACTTGGCTTCTGAATGTCCTAGAGAGGTCAGGTTTGTTTCAGAGTACTCCATTCAACAGCCCCTACAACCACAAATAGGAATGGAGTCATTAGCACTTATGGTTTGTAAATGGCACCCAGAATTATGTTGCACAAAGCACAATTTCACATCATTCTGGGTCCATTTGTGTGAAAACAAGGTCCAATCAGGCTGAAACGTTACAAGAAGGTAGAATCTATTGAGTTGTAAGTGATCTGAACGTTTCATGATGATCGCACATTCCTATAGGGGGTCAAACCATGTCCCAAAGGTCACCGGGCCTGGTGTCACTTTAAAGAAGTAGTCCAGTTACACATTTGTGGGCTTATAACTTGGCTTCTGAATGTCCTAGAGAGATCAGGTTTGTTTTAATGTACTCCAACCAACAGCCCCTACAACCACAAAAAGGAATGGAGTCATTAGCACTTATGGTTTTTAAATGGCACCCAGAGTTATGTTGCACGAAGCACAATTTCACATCTTTCTGGGTCTATTTGTGTGAAAACAAGGTCCAATCAGGCTGAAATGTTACAAGAAGGTAGAATCTATTGAGTTGTAAGTGATCTGAACGTTTCATGATGATCGCACATTCCTATAGGGGGTCAAACCATGTCCCAAAGGTCACCGGGCCTGGTGTCACTTTAAAGAAGTAGTCCAGTTACACATTTGTGGGCTTATAACTTGGCTTTTGAATATCCTAGAGAGGTCAGGTTTGTTTTAGAGTACTCCAATTAACAGCCCCCTTACCCCAAAAAGGAATGGAGTCATTAGCACTTATGGTTTTTAAATGTCACCCAGAATTATGTTGCACGAAGCACAATTTCACATCATTCTGGGTTCATTTGTGTGAAAACAAGGTCCAATCAGGCTGAAACGTTACAGGAAGGTAGAATCTATTGAGTTGTAAGTGATCTGAACGTTTCATGATGATAGCACTTTCCTAAGGGGGTCAAACCATGTCCCAAAGGACACCGGATCTGGTGTCAATTTAAAGAAGTAGTCCAGTTACACATTTGTGGGCTTATAACTTGGCTTCTGAATGTCCTAGAGAGATCAGGTTTGTTTTAGTGTACTCCAATCAACAGCCCCTACAACCACAAAAAGGAATGGAGTCATTAGCACTTATGGTTTGTAAATGGCACCCAGAATTATGTTGCACGAAGCACAATTTCACATCATTCTGGGTCCATTTGTGTGAAAACAAGGTCCAATCAGGCTGAAACGTTACAAGAAGGTAGAATCTATTGAGTTTAAGAGATCTGAACGTTTCATGATGATCGCACATTCCTATAGCGGGTCAAACCATGTCCCAAAGGTCACCGGGCCTGGTGTCACTTTAAAGAAGTAGTCCAGCTACACATTTGTGGGCTTATAACTTGGCTTCTGAATGTCCTAGAGAGATCAGGTTTGTTTTAATGTACTCCAACCAACAGCCCCTACAACCACAAAAAGGAATGGAGTCATTAGCACTTATGGTTTTTACATGGCACCCAGAGTTATGTTGCACGAAGCACAATTTCACATCTTTCTGGGTCTATTTGTGTGAAAACAAGGTCCAATCAGGCTGAAATGTTACAAGAAGGTAGAATCTATTGAGTTGTAAGTGATCTGAACGTTTCATGATGATCGCACATTCCTATAGGGGGTCAAACCATGTCCCAAAGGTCACCGGGCCTGGTGTCACTTTAAAGAAGTAGTCCAGCTACACCTTTGTGGGCTTATAACTTGGCTTCTGAATGTCCTAGAGAGGTCAGGTTTGTTTTAGAGTACTCCAATCCACAGCCCCCATTACCACTAAAAGGAATGTAGTCATTAGCACTTATGATTTTTAAATGGCATCCAGAATTATGTTGCACGAAGCACAATTTCACATCATTCTGGGTTCATTTGTGTGAAAACAAGGTCCAATCAGGCTGAAACGTTGCAAGAAGGTAGAATCTATTGAGTTGTAAGTGATCTGAACGTTTCATGATGATCGCACATTCCTATAGGGGGTAAAACCATGTCCCAAAGGTCACCAGAACTGGTGTCACTTTAAAGAAGTAGTCCAGTTACACATTTGTGGGCTTATAACTTGGCTTCTGAATGTCCTAGAGAGATCAGGTTTGTTTTAGTATACTCCAATCAACAGCCCATACAACCACAAAAAGGAACGGAGTCATTAGCACTTATGGTTTTTAAATGGCACCCAGAATTATGTTGCACGAAGCACAATTTCACATCATTCTGGGTTCATTTGTGTGAAAACAAGGTCCAATCAGGCTGAAACGTTACAGGAAGGTAGAATCTATTGAGTTGTAAGTGATCTGAACGTTTCCTAATGATAGCACTTTCCTAAGGGGGTCAAACCATGTCCCAAAGGTCACTGGATCTGGTGTCAATTTAAAGAAGTAGTCCAGTTACACATTTGTGGGCTTATAACTTGGCTTCTGAATGTCCTAGAGAGATCAGGTTTGTTTAAATGTACTCCAACCAACAGCCCCTCCAACCACAAAAAGGAATGGAGTCATTAGCACTTATGGTTTTTAAATGGCACCCAGAATTATGTTGCACGAAGCACAATTTCACATCATTCTGGGTCCATTTGTGTGAAAACAAGGTCCAATCAGGCTGAAACGTTACAAGAAGGTAGAATCTATTGAGTTGTAAGTGATCTGAACGTTTCATGATGATCGCACATTCCTATAGGGGGTAAAACCATGTCCCAAAGGTCACCGGGCCTGGTGTCACTTTAAAGAAGTAGTCCAGTTACACCTTTGTGGGCTTATAACTTGGCTTCTGAATGTTCTAGAGAGGTCAGGTTTGTTTTAGAGTACTGCAATCCACAGCCCCCATTACCAATAAAAGGAATTGAGTCATTAGCACTTATGGTTTTGAAATGGCACCCAGAATTATGTTGCACGAAGCACAATTTCACGTCATTCTGGGTTCATTTGTGTGAAAACAAGGTCCGATCAGGCTGAAACGTTGCAAGAAGGTAGAATCTATTGAGTTGTAAGTGATCTGAACGTTTCATGATGATCGCACATTCCTATAGGGGGTAAAACCATGTCCCAAAGGTCACCGGAACTGGTGTCACTTTAAAGAAGTAGTCCAGTTACACATTTGTGGGCTTATAACTTGGCTTCTGAATGTCCTAGAGAGGTCAGGTTTGTTTTAGAGTACTCCAATCCACAGCCCCCATTACCACTAAAAGGAATGGAGTCATTAGCACTTATGGTTTTTAAATGGCACCCAGAATTATGTTGCACGAAGCACAATTTCACATCATTCTGGGTCCATTTGTGTGAAAACAAGGTCCAATCAAGCTGAAACGTCACAGAAAAGTAGAATCTATTGAGTTGTAAATG